>NC_141626.1:18185434-18527934 GCF_047967505.1 Dipteris shenzhenensis
GACAGCAGCTTGTTATGAAGTGTACAAAATAAGTGAATGCCCATGAAGATTTGATAGAGAGACGTCAATTGTATCTTTCAGCTCGAAAGCACCTTAACGTGCTATTAACATTTAACCAAAACTCCTGAGACTCCAACTCAGCCTATCATATCAATAGGATGGGGGCACACAAATTTTCTTTAATAAAAACTATGAATAAATCATGTTTAGGAACAGAATCTACAAAACACAATAGCTCTTTTCTAGTGCTGAAGAAATGGGGATCAGCCACCGTAGAACAACAAAGATGATTATGTGACAAGCTAACTTGCTACTACAGAAAGAGCTTGACAGAAAATAATAGTAGAATAAATGTCTATGACAGGAACTCTTGATCTCTGCACAGGAGAAAGTGAATTGAGGTGGAAGGAGAGAAAATTACAACAACTTCACAAGATGTCGAGGGAAAAGACAATGCCAGGCAGGAGGAAGCTGAGAGTAGAATGAATGCAGTTGAAGATGAGGGCAGGCAAACTTGAAAACGGGAGCCATCTCCTTGCAAGGAGGACATTGTAGGAACCCCCGTCAAAAACACAATGGTGGTGGTAGTAAATGCTTGACCCTCAGTAACTGCACAAAAAACTGCATCAGTATCAAGGTTTGAACTCGTCAGCCCTTGACTGGAGCCATGTGAAATATTCTACTTTGAATCATCGCATTCCCCAGCAGCTTATTCCATGGTGAACTATCATTTGCATATTCCTTGATGACCATTAACAGTTCTGCTCTCCTATCCTCCTTGCTAGTTTGGCCACGGTCTTCAACAAGTTCTGTGCTGTACATGGCCCTCTGCTCGAACCTTTGGCTTTGATCAATGCTTTTTCTCAGGTAGCTCCACTTTACACAGAAGAGATAGTTGATCGTTTCACAAAACGGCCCTGTTATCATACCAAAGTAACGTCAGTGGTGGAAGTTCATTGCTGCACCAACCAAATTTTATATCTTTGCTGCAGTGAAGGCATTCACTGATCTCTGTGCCCTTGAATCAAGATCCACATTAGATCGACGTCAAGAAGTCCATACAGAAATAAACCAAGCATCCACAACCTATAAAAGGCCTTGGTGTCTGTGCTTTGACTTAAAGATCAGGCAAGCATCGTCGAAGGTCGCCCAGAAATGGATACTTAGCAAGCAGTGCTTCACAGTTATTGTAAAACTACAGCAATGCATACACAAATGTTACTGTGCACCTGATAATGACAATGCAGAGATAGGTCTACTGTAAGGATGATCATCATGTCATGCAGCTACCAATCTACCATGTGCATGATGTGATAAGGCAGAAATAGATGGACTGTATGAATGATCATGCAATGCAGTGACAAATCGTATTGTATACATGGATGATGATAATGCTGAGACAGATCTAACGCCCAGGGGTTTTAAAATAAAATCCCTTTTGTTGAACTGAGGTGCTATCTTAGATATTGCTTAATATGAGGATTATGGGGAGAAGGAAATTGACGAGACCTTCATGCGAGGGCGTCTTTCAGCGTTCAATTTGCGCACTTCGTAGCGGATTTTCTTAGAGAAAAGCCTGGTCCGGCGCTTCTCTCTGTAGCGCATCACACGGGCTTCTCTGGCTGCGATCCCTGAACCCCTTCCACAATCCAGAACTGGAACCTGCCAAGCATGCTCTCCAGCTTGGCTGCTGTTGCAGCTGCTTGATTCCGGTAGCATTCCAGCATCAAAGTTCCCCTGGCAAAACAACACTCCATTCAGAAACTGGCTCTCAAAACAAAACCCAAAAAGAAAGAAAGAAAGGATCAATATGAAACTAAGGGGTCAGCTCCAAATCTAACAGAATGGAGTTGCACAATCCTTGACATGATGCTACAGCATTAGCATGTAACATGGCAACAACTGAGCTCCAAATCTTTAACATACAACTATTGTTGCACTATAGTTAGCAATATGCTACAATCTAAAGAGACATCCTGTGCATTAGAGTGTATTTCCAGCCTGATTACTTCTCTCTCGATAATATAGCATCTAACCAAGCATAGATTTGCACTTACAGACTCTAAGAAGGAATCATCCGGCACAATTTGGGGTCTCTGCCCATCCATCCACAGGGATCCTCGATCCGACCACTCATTCAGCACCTCTTCATAGTTCAAACGCAGGGATATCGTCTTCCTCAAGGCTGGAGGGTCATGACCTGCAGTCATCTCCCCTTCCTTGCCCCAGTCTGGAGCAGCAAATCCGAGTGTCTCCTCTGCGAACTGCCTCTCGCCCTTTCCCTTGAAAGGATTTCCTCCAAACATGCTGCAAGCCGGGGCACCGAAAGCAGCTTTCCACATTTCCATACTGTCCGGAAGCTCCTGTAATTCATCGCTAATTTCGTCCTCCAGCTTGGTGCTTGTGCAGAGATCCATCACGTCAAATGTATCCATCTCGGGATCCATCTCAGATGCGTCGTCAATCGAGATGCTCCCATCTTCTATCACACTGGCTACTTCCACTTCGCCAGGCGCGTTACTGCTATCCGGGACGTTTTCTACTTTGCATGACCGGCCCGCTTCTTCATCCCCCCAGCCTCTTCTGGTGTATTGATTGCACTGAGGGGGCGAAGCTGGCAGGATTTCGTCCATCAGGTCTCCATGGCTTGCTGCGATGAGTTCTCGCAAGAGGGGTTCGTAGGTCGGCACTTCGTGAGCTCCCTCGCTCTCCTCCGACTTGAAATCGAACTGTTCACCGGTTACTCTCAGGTGATCGTTGCTTGGGCTGACAGGTTCGGGTTTCACGATGCTGGCAGCCGGTGGGAGCTCCGTGATTTCCCCGTGATGATCAACATGAGGATGCATGATGGCTTCCTCCTGTTTAATGATGAGATCACTAGCTGGTGCTGTGAATTCTGGAATGGGATTGACGAGCATGCAGGCTTCGCCTGCAAACGCTGCTTGCCCTTGCGATGGTCCGCGACCACCTGCGTTCGTTGATCGCCTGTTGGAGCTACGGTGCCACTTCCTGCCTGGCAGAATTGTATCTCTCTGGACGGAAGCATCAACATTCCGTTTGCGATCTATCTTCATTGGTGCTCCATTGGGCCCTAGCTTCACTCTGTCGTGCCTACGAGCTACCGGATTCGCAGAATGCACAGATCCATCGCACCGCTCGCATAGATAAGCCTCGTCTGCGGAGCAATACCACCGGGCTCTCTCCTTCCCGCACATATCGCACGCCCTTGCGCCTCTCCCGGCAATTACCACGCCCGATTTCCATGGAGTGGACGGCATCTTCATAGATTAATTCGGCAGACAAACTTCGCCCCACTCAGTGACTGGTCCAACTCCAGCAGCACCAGTGCAGCCGAAATAAATGGATTTACAGAGAGCAGTGGAGATCAATTTCCCTGTCTGGCTCGTGTATAGTAACTTAGTTCTTGAACAAAGAACGCTTAAGGGTGTGAGTGCAGCAGCTCCCAGCACAATTTTCTTGTCCTATGTAGTTCTCATTCGACATGCGAAATCTCAAATCGCAGGTAGCCATAAAACGATTCGCCTCCTAGGGGGACAGGGATTGCGGCAACGCCATGTTCACTGCGTTGCTCGAGGAAGCAGCTAACGAGGTCTTCTGCGGGCGGCCATGAGATGAGCGCAGCTCCAACAAAGTTGCAAAGCCAGGGAGCGAGCCTCTACGAAGCTACAACCGTCAGAAACGAGGTGAGTTCACGGCTAATTTGTCTTAAAGGCGAACACTTCAGCAGCAAACAGCTCGAAGTGAACAGGAAGTAAAACTGACGATGCTGGCACCACTATTTGCAATAAGCTGCTGGAGTAGAATCTGGAAGCGGCTTTCTGATTAGCTACCAAGACTTTGGGTGCTTCGACAAGTCAATGCAACATCACGATCTTATCTGTTTGCGTCCTACGCAGCTACGACACAAGCTCGGGCACTAGACGGATTGTTGCACTAGGGTGCTGCGAACGATGTAAATCGAGACGGCGTCGCATCCCATCGAGGTTATCCCACGGCAGCTGCCGACGATCAAGGGAGATCGATGGGCAGGGTGGGAATTCGGGAGCCGTCGATCGATGGGGGGGAAATGCGAACGAAGGATCCATCGCTGCATATGCGTGCAGGCCAAGTACAGACTGATGAACGATGGGCAGATAGATCTCAACGACGAGTTTTCATCATTCGGGCGACGAATGAGCCTGATTTCTACGACGAAAGTGTGATCGGAACTTCGGAAGAGATGAAACGATTGGAGAATCCGAGATTTTTTTTGCGTCAATCACAGATGGCTAATCTTGACGAACGTACAAAAAGAGGTCAACCTTATCTCCTGCCGGTGGACTTTCCAGAAACGTGCACGTGTCTATTTCTCATTCGACAATCCAGATTCTATCCACAAATCCTGGCTTCCCATTGGCTGGAAGGCCCGCCGGCGATTTCGTCGGGGCCGGGATTGCCTTTACTGGCGCCGGTGCCCTTTCCAATTTATAATATATAATAATAATACTGGACATTTGGTAGTTTCTTTTTTCAATTTATAATACATCATTCTTATTTTTCTCTAGATTTATAATATATAATTCTTATTTCAAACACGGGACCAATGAAGTTTGAAATTGAGCTTTTTCTGCCTCCCACGTATATTTCGTTTCACTTGTGGTACGACACCATACTAGTCAACATCCTCAATTAACCCTACCTACTTGGCTCTTCCATTGCTTTCATTCCAAATTCTAAACATTCAAGCCTTAGTTTCTTATTATTATTCATGGTACTACCTCAAGCCTTAGTTGAATATTATTATTATCCATACTTGCAATCACATCCCCTCCCTTTCAAGTGACTCATCGAGAAGAATCGAGAATAACCCACTCTCTAGAGCGTCTTGGAGAGTGGTTTCTTTTGACAAGAGTGAGACACTTTAAATAGGCATTCTCAACTTAATAGTGAAAATGAATCTTCACGTAGAAGTTAATCACATGTTATTTGGGTCCAAATTGGAGAGGGCCAAGGAAATTACTAAGGGGAGAGAGAGAGAGAGAGAGAGAGAGAGAGAGATTTGGTATTTGACAAAAGGAAGCAAAAACCATAAAGATGTTTAAAAAACAACAAAATAGAACAAATGCCACCCCAACCAACATCCATGTCTCCACAAAAGCGCTCCTCTTACACATGGACATAGTGGAATTTAATTATGATTTTAATTATGATAGAGCCATTTCGATAACGATCCCACCGTTGATTCCCTTCATCTCATGCAAGCACACAAAGTCCTCCCTAGTGTAGCAACCAAACATTGATGTTACTCACCTTGTCTTATCCAACATGCATTGAAGAACGGCAATGAGATAGCCCTCCCTTAACACAAGGAGCATAGCTACAATGGTTAAATCCTATGGCAATGGCTCTTCCACATTGTCCACCTTTTTCTTATTTTGCTATTACACTCTAAACAATATCCCCATCCCCTAGAGTGTACCCATTTGTCATAAACCAAATTAAGCTCATCCAATGTCAAACAATATTATAAACATATTTGTCCCATTCATTTGATACTTATCCTAACCATGCCTTAGAACAAACTCTGACATGGTGGGAAAACATACCCAGCCCTAGCAAGCCTATGGTGCACATGAGTGCAGTTCTTTATTGACATGTGTGCATGGGTCTGATACACATACCTTTGTGAACATTGTAATGTGTGGTACATGCACACTGGGTTCATCAATCCTTAGCGCAACCACATTGACAAGAATAAGAAGAAGGGTCCACTTTCTAGTTTCATGATCTGAGGTTGCCTTACATTGTGAAACCATGTTCCAAGGCCTATCTAGCATGTTTACGGGTTGTACTGGGAAAAGCTCTTCCAATAAATAGGGTGGTGGAATAGGTCTATTCACAACTTTACTACTTGTGTTCATAATTGTGAATGAAAATATCCTCCCATGTAATGCTATAATTTCTTGTCCTCTTCCTAACATATTAAGATCATTGTTTTCTTCTTCAAAATAACTCGATTGCACATGATCAACATCCCAATCTTGATTACGTTTGTAACAAGTGTCCTTACTAGACTTAAACATGGAAAAAGAAAGAAAAAGATGGCTCTATGACAAGTCTCCATACAACACCACAAGGTGGACAATGAATAAAAAAGATGGCTCAGTGTCTTAGCCCCTTTCTGAGGTTTCTCTTGGCTAGGTAAGATTAGTGTGTAGCCAATCACAGGCCAATCACAACTGACCAACCAAATGGACACGTAGGCCTTCTTTACATATACTAGCATATAATTTCTTTGCATGTTTCATGGCCTCATTTGCATGTTTGCCTTAAATATTACACTCAATTCACTTGATTAGCTTTGTGTATTGGCTCTTGGCCCCCTCTAGAGACTAATATGCATCATCAATTGCCACTTCCACCTTGATACAAATCCTTAACATAGATGAAACTAGTAGCTCCATTAAAGCAAAATTACTCCTTCACATTTCCTTTAATGTAAGTCCCCTAACTTATATTGTACAATGATCATGCCCCCCCTTCCCAAAAAAAAAGGAAAAAAAAACATTTAGTGATTCGATTCACCCCTACAGTACAAAAATGATAAGCATGAAGCTAAAGTATATGGACTTAAACTATTACATTTAATTCATGTAATAATGAAACCTCATATGAAACAAACCTAGTACATGTAGTTAATCTAATTCAAGATGTATGAAATTAGGTCCACAATGTATGACTTATGCAATGAGGGCTTCCATAACAAGAGGCTCTCAAAGTCTTAAATTTAGATCCTTTCATTGGAAGTGAATGGATCTCAATATCACACAAATATGCTTCACTTGAAAATCAATGCTAATGTACAACCTTTAATAAATGAGCATTTAAATTTGACCAAAATATTGAGTTGTTAATCACCAACTTTTCTTCACTAGCAATGAATTGGTGTTTTCAATACTTCAATGTTTGTGTCACCTAGTTGATATCATGAATCTAAGAGAGTTTTGATAGGTGCATTATTGTATATCTATATATTGGTTGATGAAGACATTCTAACTACATCAATTTGCTTCATTATGTACATTACATTCATCAACAATTACAAGAACCCCTCTAATGGCAGATCAATCTAAAAAATAACATGTGGTTCATTTCTATAACTTCATCGGATGAATTAATTAGAGTGTTTTTTGGCATGAACTAAAGAGATTAACACCTTATGTTGAATTGTGCTCGCTTTCAATGTCAATTAGATCTTTACTGTCCACATACTCTTTTTAAAAGAGAGCTACATTTGGTCTACCATACTCCAATATCAGTAGCTTTAATGTGTGAAAAATGATCGTTATGTTTTGGAATAATCTATTTTTGATAAGGCAAGATATAAATATGTGACAACTTTATGTGCATATCGATTGGTAAACACACAATGATATGGAATGGTGACTATTAAAATTTGGGAAAAAGATGCTCATGATACATGATGTTGAAACCTTATAGATTATGTGCATTCAAGGGCTATTATTAAATGTTGTAATACTTAGTCTTTGGAATTTAAGACATTCCATTTTCTCTATATGAAGTTGCGTATCTTTTTCAAAATCCCACTAACAAGTTGAACCCCCCATGTATGAAAAATCTTAAGTTCTATTTGATATTTCGGTATTTAAGAAAAATTTTCCATTAAAATCATGTGCTATAAGGTGAAAGCATGATTGGGTTTAGCCAATCTTGAAACTAAGAATTTCAATAAAGACAAATTGCTTACATTAGGGATCCCAACCATTAGCTTATGGATTAAGGTAGTGCTTGCACTATTTAAGTCGACCAAGTTGTATTTTACTTCTTTGGTTCTTGAGTGTGTCCTTAAAAGTGCTTGTACCCAAAATGGCTATGATCTTTTTTCCATCTATCACACACTTTGCCACCACTTAGGTGTATAGCGAGTTACCTACTCATACTAAGATAAGAAGTGGTACTCAAGGTGGAAAGGGAAAATGGTGAGTGGGAACCAAGGTGCTATAGCATGGCATATAAGTGTCCAAGAAGAAATATGAGAATTGTCAAGTTGTATTAAGAAAAGGGCTCTTGGCTTGATTACAGCTAGTTGAGCTATGAGATAGTGCTACCTCTAATGAGTGTGGTCCTCTCTCTCTCTCTCTCTCTCTCTCTCTCTCTCTCTCTCTCTCTCTCTCTCTCTCTCTCTCTCTCTCTCTCTCTCTCTAGCACAACAGTGCATGGAATAAACTCAAAGAACACTTTTTCATCATCATGGGGCCGTTGTTGGAGAGTTTTTGGCCTCCTTCCATCCTCTGTTGACTCTCTCCATCACTCAGTGTTTTTCCATCTCTTTTGTTGGTCGACTTTATGTCCTTCTCCATTGTGTCATGCCTCTCCCTTATAAGACACTAGATCATGTCTACCTCACCCATAATCATTCATCCTTGTACTCTATTGTATGCCACCTCTGGGGTGGGTTCGTTGCTTGCATATCTTCTTGCATGCATCACTTGGAACATTCTCCACTTCATGTGCACCGCTTGCCTTCCACCTCGACCACATTACTTTCCACACATGATTTTCTTGAATGTGGGTGCTGAGTGTTAACACTTGCTCACAAGCCACACCTTTTGTGTTATCTTAATCATGCCTTAGAGCAAACTCTGACATGGTAGAAAGATATACCACAACATGTGTATGGTGCACACATGAGTGCACTTACATTATTCACATATACATAGGCTTGATATACATACCTTTGTGCACCCGTAAATTTGCACTCCATTAAACTTTAGAATTTTGTGTTGTGTGTTATATGCACATTGGTCATCATTCCTTAGTGCAAGCACATTGACAAGAATAATAACCGAGGTTTTGCATGTCATGATCATGTGCTTACATGATCACGAATCGGTAATTACATTTCCAAAACCTGTACTCATGTTAATATTCACAATGACCTGATAACCATTGATTGAATGACTTGCCTCATGATAAACATGGATTTACCATTGATAACTATAATATACTACTAGGATAATCCATTTTAATGGTAGTATGTTTATACCACCAGTATTATGGCTTATACCAATGGAAAATTTGGTTTCTCTTAGTTGATTGCAATGCCAAGACATTGATAGCATATCCTCTTTTTGGGATTGTGAGCCCTTATGCTAGTTATGCATTATTCTAAAAAAGACGATAGAGTATAGAGGGTGTGCACTATGTAGAGGAGGTGTAGAGCTACAAGTGTGTCCTTTGTCTTGGGGTTGTCAGCCCTTATGCCACTTTTGCATTAGGGCCTAGCTTGCTCTGAGAAAGAGCATATAACATTGAGGGTCTATAGAGTGTCTCCTTTTTCTTGGGATTGTGAGGTCTTTATATCATCAAAATTGAACTTGGGAGCTTTTTTGAAATAGACTTGACTTTAGGTGATGTTTTATACATCTAAGTTTCTTGGGATTGTGAGGTCTTTAACTTCACTCATATTGGGTCTTGGGTGATTCATTAAAGGAAATTAGAGTTTAGGGGGTGTCTTTTATGCCTTGATTCCTACAACTCAAATGTACAAAATATAGGCTCTTGTGTGCTTTGATTCTTGAGTTTAGGCTTGGTTTCATTGAAGCTTGGATGAATTCATGGAGAGTTTGAGTTATTGATTGTTTCATAGGATTACTATTATGCATAGGCTACGCTTGCAAAAGGAGAAATTTTTTGGTTCGAGTAGTTATAGCAACCATGGCTACATCAATGTCTAAACAATCATTAATAGCACAAAGTACGTGAGAGAAGCCAATTAAGTTATTGAGTAGAATTTTGTGGAATGGACACAAGAAGATTACATCCTACACTAGAGATTCTTAGCTTGCAAAAAAGATGCAAGAGGATTGCTCCATGCATAAACAAATCATTTTATGGTGATAGTAAACATAAGATTATTAAGTATGGAGAACCTGATTCAAAAGACATTGTAGATCAATTGCAACAAAAGCTCACAAGTCATCTAGGGCCTATTAAGCATCGATATAGTGAGGTAGATCCTTTGCCTAGAGCATTAGTCAAAAATTTTGTATCATAAGGGAGAGTATTGGGGGAAAACACCAAGGCTCTTGATCATGCAACTCTTTCTACTAGGATCTATTCTTATAGTTGAAATCTTCAACCAATAATCATAGGTGTTAAGCATGGTGTAAATTGCACCATACCTTAAGGGCATTAGGGGCAAACCCTAACCATAACCCTAAGGGGTTCTCATGTATATATTCATGTTTATGTTCAATACAACATAATGTACAAGTAGCTATATCGTGTGCACTCCTCTCTCTCTCTCTTTCTCTCTCCCCCCACTTTATCATGGTGTCAAAGCCTATAGTGCTTCCAAGCCCTAGACATGAAGGAGCTCCGAGATAGGCTTGAAGAAGTGAGAAATGACGGGGACATGGCAGACAAGGAGATAGAAAAGATGCGAAAGGACCTTGAATATTAGAGAGCCGAAAAGGAGGGTCTTTACAAACGGCTCTGCAACATGCAAAATGCATTGAACATTGAAAAAGACGACATGATGGAGGAGTTGAAAAGGGAGAATGCAGAAACAAGAAAGGTGATGTAGGAACTGCAAGAGAGCTTCAAGGCCACGAAGGATGGGGCAAAGAGCAGCCGGGGTGGAGAAGACAACGACGCAGCTCCATAGGCCAGGAAGGATGCAGAGAGCAACCATGGTGGAGCAAGTTCCAGCCAACGCAGTGGAGTAATTTGTAGCAGCCATGGTGAGGGTTGTATTTTTGAAACACTGTTGGAAGTCCAAAGAGCAAGCTACAAAACCCTCCAAGAAGATCGTGATAGATGTTTGCACAAGCTTGCCATGAATTTCGATAGTTATAAAAAGCAGTCTCTCATCCTATGAGATTTCCAAACTAGAGTGGAAGTCTTGGAAACTGCGCATGAAGATGTTTTTCAAGAATTTATGAAAGTTCAACAGATGCTAAGGGATTCAGATGAAGCTGTAACTGCATAGAGTGAGCAAAAAGTGGAGGAGATGAAGGAGAACATCCGCAGCCCTAGGATGAGGGAGGAAGGAATCAAGAAGCAATTTCATCATGTATAGAGCAACATTGTGGTATTGACGGCTGCAATAGTTAAATTGGATGCCTATCCTACTATGCAGCAGGGTCCAAAATACATGGTCTACCATACCCCCATCATAGATGACTGCTATATCCGATGGCTTGCATGCTACCACCCTGTGCACATTTTTTGCTTTGGAGTGTTTGTGCACACAAAATTGCTATGTAGAGAATGCCATTTGCAATTGCCTAGGTCATGGACAGATCAAATGTGCCTACCTGCTATAGCTATCTTGCTCATGCTGCTAAAGTGCTCGGACCATTGTTCCTTGGATATTCCATTCTACACCAGAGTATGGTGTGATCATTTGCCAATTAATGGTTCGAGATCTTCAGCCAAAGTGTGTATGTTGGCTTCCCATTTTTAATGCCGTGGAACTTAGGATGGGTTCTGAGACATGGAGGTGGGGGGGGGAGTTCCAGGGTTAGAAGGAGTTCCAAGGTTTAGAAGGAGGTTCCAGGGGTGGAAGGAATTCCAGAGTTTAGAAGAAGTTCCAAGGTTTAGAAGGAGTTCCAAGGTTTAGAAGGAGTTCCAGGGTTAGAAGGAGTTCCAAGGTTTAGGAGGTTCCAGGGTTAGAAGGAGTTCCAAGGTTTAGAAGGAGGTTCCAGGGTTAGGAGGAGTTCCAAGGTTTAGAAGGAGTTCCAAGGTTAGAAGGAGTTCCAAGGTTTAGAGTAGAGTACATGGTGGAGAACTTGTCTCCCTCGTAGATCATGGAGTTTAAGGGTTGAGGAACAAAGGGTTTAGGGGGAGCATAGGAGTGGAAGAGGAAGAAGGTGTAAGAGCATGGGGGAAAGAAGAGAGAGGAGGGAGGAGATGGAGGAGGAGGAGGAGGGAGGAGGAGGAGGAAGACGGAGGAGGAGGAGGAGGAGGGATGAGGAGAAGGAGGAGGGAGGAGGAGAGGGAGAGGATGGGTTGCAAGGGTTGGAGGAGAGGGGAGGAGGAGTTGCAAGGTTAGGACATGCTTTTGGACGTGGAGTGCAAGGAAGCATGGACACTTGAGACAATTGCTTGGAATACCAAAGTAGAACTCAACACAATACCCCAAAGAGTGTGGAATTCATTCCATTATGGGATATTTATACAAGTTGGAGAGCTTCTCTCTTTGCATGTAGGAATTGTAACACATTCTCTCTCTACATGTAGAAGTTGCATGTACAAGTCGTATGTGTGTAGAACTCATATGTAGGAGTTGCATGTAGAAGTCGTATGTAGAACTTGGATGTAGAACTCGCATGTACAACTTGCATGCAGAACTTGCATATAGAAGTTGCATGTACAAGTCATATGTAGAACTTGCATGTAAAACTCGCATGTACAACTCACATGTAGGAGTTGCATGTAGGAGTTGTATGTAGAACTTGCATGTAGAACTTGCATGTAGAACTCGCATGTAGGAGTTACATGTAGAAGTTGCATGTACAAGTCGTATGTAGAACTTGCATGTAGAACATGCAAGTTGGATTTCTAAGAGGGATTATTTCTAGCCTTATGCAAGTACAAGCAGAGCTTTGCCACTACTCTACACACACATTCTGTTCTACCTAAGTCCATGTTGGCACAGAGACAACATGCAGTTACATTCTCACTGCCACCAATTCTGTGAATTGTTCTTTCATATATTTAAAAAATATATGCTGCAGGTTTTCTTTTAGGGACTTGTTGATACTCTCCAAGAATATTGTTCCCTTGGGAGTAATGAAAATTACATTTATCAATGGTTTGGCCTGCTTACTAGTCCATCCATCAAAAGCAAGAGTACACCCATATCTAGGAATAAAATCCAGTATTTTTTCCTTTGGAAAATCTGCCACAGTCTTTTTAACTCCATCAAGATAATTTGTTCTCATTTTGTTATAATCTGGCATAACAAATCCTAGTCTAGCCATGACTTCAAGGCATGACAGAATGTCTGATCTCTCATGACGTTGAATGGTATGCCATTTTTTATGAATGCTTCTGTCCATCTCAAGTGCTCTATATGCACTTGTCGAAGAAAACCATCCTCCATAGATGACTAATCTCCTCTTTTTCTTTTTCTTATGTGACTGACATTTATTGCATTAAAACGGACATGCGATCCATTTGTTTGTAAATATACACTCCCATTACATACTGATGAACTCACCTATGATCCGTTTTTTTGTAGATCTAGATTTCCATTATGTGTTGAGGTATCTCTTACATTTGACAGCTCTTTCATCTTTTCCCCGGCTTCAATTATCTCATCAACCTCAATGCGAACATTACCACTTCTAGAATTCTTTATCAAAGTTGGATTAACCACTCTTTCACTTTTTCTAAATATGATTTGCACAAAGGAATAACATCAAATGGAGAGCAAATGGAGTGCATGTACAAGCTTCAACATCCTAAAAATATTGCTTGATGTGAGTAGCATTGCCCATAAACTTGCATCCACAATATTTACACTGCAAGGAAGACACTGATGCATGTACTTTCCGTATCTCCATCACATATGACCAAATATTGTTGTGCATCATTCTTTTGAAGTTGCATGAAAAAACATAAACGATAAATAAAATATAACTTAAAAACATAAAGGACATAAATCATTACTTGCATATGCAAAAGCAACACAAAACAACAAATATTTCATTGGAAGAAATAAATATTCATCCAAACACACTTTCAAGAATACAAGATTGTTGATACATCCATTCAAGTACAACAATATTTATCTTTCATCCATTCATTCAGTACATTCTCTTAAAAGAATATAAAATATTCATCCAAAAGAAAGTGTAAGAGTAAGTGATTGTAAATGCAAATCATTTGTATTCTTTTAAAAGAAAGTGTAAAAATGAGTGAATGTAAAATATGAATTATTCATTCACATTCTATTGAGAGAATATTCAATATTCATTCAAAAGAAAGTGTAAGAACAAGTTAGTGTAAATCAAATCTTTCATTAACATTCTCCTAAAAGAATATAAATTATTATTTCAAAAGAAAGTGTAAGAATGAGTGAATGTAAGTGCAAATCATTCATTCAAATACTCCTAAAAGAATGTAAAGTATTCATTCAAAAGAAAGTGTACGAATGAGTGCTCGAAGTTTTGGTTGTCCGAATCCATGGAATTGGGAGGGGCCTATCCAGTAGAAGACATGAGTAAAAGGTGGATGCTATGGATAAATGACAGAGGAGATTGAACGATGCAACATCATGAACCCCTTCTTATAACACCTTGTACAGCCATTGTCCAACCTTTCAACATGTTGGAGAGCAAAGGCACCAACTTTGAGCACCGTTGCAAAATTCCACAATGCCTGCAACTACTCACACAAGCGGTCGAACTTGCATATGAAGCTTTGAGCATGCACGATGGTTCTCACTTACTAATCATCTTGCCCCACCTTTCACCCCAGGTGTGCATGAAAAACATTCTTGCTCCATCCATGTTGGACCTTTGGTCTCTCCAGAAGGTCGTCCATTCACAAACTCTGCAATGAAGACTGCTCTAATTGCAAAGGGTCAAGTTGAAGCAACGCTTGATCTTTCTGAAGAGTGCCAGGATCTTCGGAAGAATGGAGTTGCCATGCAATGAAGTGTCAGAGAAGACCCTGCAATCTACACCATGTGGGGGCTATCCTAAATGACTCTGAGGTCAGAGCATGGGTCTTTGATGTCACTTTGAATTTGAAAGGAAAGGAATATAGCCCCAATGGCTTCAGTAGGTGGACTCGATATCACATGGGCAGAAGAGCTTGGTTTCTTCATCAAAAGGAAAAGAGACTCTTTCTACTTATGTCAAAAAGGGAGTTCAATGATGTTGAAGATCCATGGGATGCTACTTTCTTCAAAAAAGATATGACTTCAAGCCTTGTAGTAGGCATAATGATAGAGCCAAAAGAGACTTTTATGGATATTTTTACAAAGAGTTCAGATCCTGAAGTTGGTTGTCTTTATTTTGTTGTGTCAAGGAGAGACTCAAAGAACTTTGTGATGCCTCCTCCTCAACCATCAAAGTTTCCAGAGCTGCAAAGTGCATTGGAGGCTCTTGCATATACTTGGGTTCCTAGTGTGGTGGCAAAAAGGATGCATGCAAAGATAATGTTTGAGTACTTTGAGGATGCACAATATGCTCCTCATATTCAAGGATCTTCACATGAAGGAGATCAAAAAGCTCAGACTTTGATGCAGGGACAAGAAGAACACGCACACTGTCACAAACGTGTAGAACATGAGCACAAACTTCTAGAGCAAGAAATGGTGGATGTAACTAAGGATGATGAAACACAAGCCTTGAGTGCACGGGAATTAAAAAAAATTGAAGAAGATCAAGGTCGATCCACTGCAGTTATGCTAGAAGCTCTTGCTAGCAAACCACGACGTGAAATGCAAAAGGCTAGTACTACAAGAGCCACGGTTCCAAGCAGTAAAAAAAGGCATCGTCCCACTATAGAGAGAGAGAATGTGGATGAAAAACGGTTAAAAGAAGAGAAAGATGAAGAAGACTTAGAACCCGAGGTTGAAGATAATTAGGATGAACTCACATCAATGAAAAATCTGAATCTGCGTCTTAATGAAGCAGTAACAGATGATGATGTGGGATATATCTGGGGTCAAAGGACATGGTTTGTGAATGCCAAAGATGTGGAAGCTGTAGCTATTTTTACTAATAGCCGAAGTCTTGATATATCCTATGCACTGCAAATATACGAGGCTTTGAGAGATGGTAAGAAACGTGTGGCAAGCAATGTGGTCCTGCGCCCAATAATGTTTTGTCCAATCAAAAATAGTTTTCTGGATCAAATAACATTTACAGGGCCCTCACACGGCCTACACATTTCGAGCACATTTCGAGGAAACCTTCAATCAATTCTTTAAAGACACTCTTAAAAATATTCCACATGAACAAGGCGAAGAGGCACAAGGTGAGAATATGCTAAAGGAAGCAAAGAAAGAATTCCTCCTTCATTGCACATTCCAGCCCATTGATGGTCAACATTGGGCTTATGCTTGTAATCAAATCGCAAAAGAAGCAAAGGAGGTCAAAAGACTCACTTCAAAACAATTTGCAAAGATAAGTTCATTCCATTATTATCCTGCAACAATCTGTATATTCAAGCATGAGATCAAGTATTTGATTGAGTCCGAAAGACTTAATCATTATGTCCATGGAAAGCATAAGATATCCTCAACATCAGAGGTCTTACAGAAGGCAAGGGTTATATGGACAACATTTGGTTCTCCAAATCCTGATTTGAAGCGAAAGGTCACAAAAGCAGACGCCGACACACTCACAAACTTCTATACTTCTTTGAGTGCAGTTGTGCCCAGGGGAACTCAAGAGTGAGAAGAAAATATGACAAGCCTTAAGGTGGTGAGGGACAGATATGCCGACTACACTTCTATCATATTTCGTTCTATTGAAGTGTTCAATGAGATGCTTGAAACGTGCATTGCTTGTGAGCGTGGATAGTTGACCTATGAAGCTCCTTTGTTTATCTCCGGAAAGTCAAAGGTAATGGATAAGAAGGAGTTGACGGCAAGGATGTGGAGGCCTATAAAGTACTTACCTGACAAGTATGCATCCATGGCAGCACAAAAAATTTTAAAGAAAGAATGGTTTTTTGGAAAGAAAGACAAAGACCACTGCATGGAAGAATGCATCAATGTACAGGTGAGGCGTGATGCAGTGCATAGTGCCATTAAGTATTTGCTGTCAGAGAAACAAATTCCACTTACTCATTGTAACATTGACTATAATGTGGTCAAGCATATAGCTTCTTTGTCAACACCCAAGGTAAAGCTATGGGCAAACAAGTGGATTAAAAAGGATGAAGACTCGATGAAGATGGGTCATAAATAGTAACCTCTTGCATGAGAAAAGAAATCCCACAACAGGTGGTTGCATATGTGGAAAGATTAATCAGTGAGATAAGGATCCCGACAGATATGCACCAAAGCTTTCAATTCAATGTAGAGGTTACGGCAGAGTCTGAAAAGCTTCTTGTGAACTTCAAGGGAGTTTCAGAAGATGACTTCATCAAGAATGAGTCAGCATGGGATAAGCCACAACTATTCTTTATCAATGAAGTTTCTAGCGATGATATCCATAACTTCATTGATAGAATAGTATATACCACCATTAGCAAAGTGGCAATTTGCAACATTGTCATTTTTGTTGATAAAAAAGACAAAGAAGCCATGCAGGTTACTCTAGAGCGAGCATATTGATCAGATTTGAAGATCTATAGTGGTGTTTATGCAGCAAAGAGAGGCAAGAGAGAATGTGGCATAGCGATTCAATCTCTTGAATCATTCTTTTTGTGTATGCGGAGTCCCAACCCTGATCACTCCTTACAAAAGAACATAAGAGGGAATTCAAATAATTTGAGATTGATGCTAGAAGAGCAAGATATTCCCAAGTCCATACATTATCAAAAAAACAACTATGGAAGTCCTGCAAAAAGTGGGAGTCTCTTGCTTACCATGATGGAGAATTTGCTACCGGCAGGTTGGGAGGTCACCTTGTGCAGGATGGGATATTTATTTGAGGATCTTCTCAGAAAAGGCAACTCCACAAATATTATTGAAAACAAGCATTTCATGGCTTATTTTCAGCTTTAAGCAGATCTAACCACAAGCTATGAAAAAGAGATAGAGCACAAGGACACTGATGACATGGATGATTACCTTGAAGATCATAACGTCCCAGTTGATGATGATGAAAAGATGGACTTACATGACCCGTTCAGAGAGAGGTTGGTGGATGAAGACAAACATGATGATGCCTTCTTTGATAATTATGGCTCGTAGGGTTATGTAAAAAGGCCACTACGACAATACTTAGCGGTATGAACTCTCTATTTCTTAACTAAATACAATTTTTTAAATAAGATTTAAATTTAAAGATAATGAATCTAATCTCTCATATTTGTTTATAGGCAATAGAGGGAGAAGAAATGGATGAAGTCAATATGGAGGCACTCCCTTCTACTTTAGTAATGCAACCACCTCTAAATTTGATTGAAGAATCCCATGAGCACAAGAGCTTTAAAGACACCATGGAAAAGCAGAATGACCGCAAACATAGAATACAAGCTATGATAGAGACCCATTCTGCAAATTTAGCTGCATTGGATAAAATGGAGAGCTCATTTGAAGTTAGGATCATTTTGAAACGAGAACCTCAGTATTTGAGCTTTGGTAGAGAGGAGGTTTCAATCCTCTCCAATCCTTTAAAAGAGGTTAATGACAATGTTATCCTAGCCATTCTCAGGTAACATTTGTTTATTTGTTGCTACTTCAATGAGCTAACATTTGTTTATTTGTTTACAGTGTAGTTAGTGTAGTTATATATCAGTTTCCTAGTGCAGAATGCAAATCAATTCTATGAGCTAACGTTTGTTTATTTTTTGGTGTAGTGTAGTTATTTCTCAGCTTCCTAGTGCAGTGCAACATCGTGTCTACATGCTCGATGCTCTCCTTTCTTCTATTCTTAGCTCTCCTCAAAAGACTATAGAAGATGTTTGTACCTGGTTAAGCCCTTTGAATTTAGATGGGGTGCGAGTCATCTTTATGCCTTATCATGAGAAATAAGTATCAACTCTAACCTTATTTTTACTATTTCTTTGGCAAGTTTGTGTAAAACAATAATCATTTTTATTCTGGTCGTGTAGCTCACATTGGAGTCTGATTGCTTGGGACCTTGAAGTCAACCGTTTGTGGTTTGTGAATTCAATGGAAGGCTATCATGCCAACTCCCCAAGGTAATTATTCTCTTAATATTTTTATTACTTTCTTATTTTGTATCTTATGATCATGACATATTAATATATTTAAACTGTCATGACTGACAGTGCTGCATATCGGCTAGTATCTGCTGTCAGAACAACCACAGAGCAACAAGACCAAGTAGAATTCAAAAGACGTCTACCAGTGGAGCAAAAAGATGGGCACAGCTGTGGGTGGAGGGTTGCCTACAACTGCATGTTGTTTCTTAGAGAGATTTTTGATTTGGAGTTACCAGTCAAAATGGAATCATATATAGAAGCCGATCTGCTAGCGTTTTGGGCTAAGAGTATTCAGCATCTAATTGCTACCATTGGGAAACAACCTAAACCTCCAAAAAACCACATCAAGTTAGACATGTCAATTGACAAGAGAAAATAAGCGATGAGATACTGAAAGCACTATGTAATCAAATCAACAACTAATACTTCATGTCTTTCTTCATTACAGTGAGCATACAATAGCAAGACCTTTATAGGTCTGATACCATGTTGAGAGAGAAGAAGAAGAGACAATAGACACACCAAATAGACTCCCAAAGACCGATTCATATTGATCACTAGTTACACATATATAGGTGAGACCTAGTTCAAGTTAGGGCGAGCTATATATAGCTCTAACATATCTATACACCTCCTATATATTGAATTCAACTAACTCTTTCCATACAATCAAATGGTGTATATATACACCCCCTATATATTTAATTTAACAAACTCTTTCCATATATTGCATATTCAGTGGAGGTGCACAACAACCACCGAGTCATAGAAAATGATAAAAAAATCATACAAACGACAAGTCAACTCCATTTTTGGAAAAAAGCCCAAAAAATCTGCATTTTTCAAAATTAGAGGGACAAAATATACACTTCATGCCAAACATTTTAAAAAAGTAGTACCTTTATGAAAAAAGAATGCATAAAATATTACTTAAATTTTACTCTAGAACCCAAAAATGTCTATTATTATCAATTGAAAAAAGTATTCTCTTCTTTAATTTGAAAAACACTACAAATTACAAAGAAGAATAAAGTCCCTCATTCAACTAAGAGAGTCGTTAGAGATTTTGCTTTAAAATTCCAATTGTTTTTCGTGCAAGTGCCCATATATTTTAAACTCAAACCCATATACAAGGATTTCTACATGCTATAAATCAAGCATGTCCACACCTTGATGAATTCTAATTTTTTTCCTTTTATCACATTGTTTAAGCACCTCTAGATGATATGTTCCCTGAAGTCCTCTGGATAAAAGAATTTTTTATGAATTGACTTTCACATAAGTAACAACATTGCTCTCATGGATAAGTATTCTAGAATACTTGTTGTACATAGCATGCTATCCACAAATTGATAATTCATAAAATGATGTTACTTTAAGGTCTAATACAATTTGATGAAACACTTTCACTACTACACACGGATCCTATTGCGACGTTTACGTACCGACGTTTAGCGCCCGCTTAGTGTTAATCGTCGATATGAAAAGCGGGTTTCCTAAATCATCACTATATAGCGACTGTTGCTAAAAGTCGCTATATAGTGACTTTCAAAAGTCGCTATATAGCAACACTGATATACAAATTTATAGCGACGTTTTTACAGAGAGGTACGGTTTTTTTTTTTTTATAGACCTTAAAAGTTAGAGCTCATAGAGAATAAAAAAATGAGAGCATGTACATCAAGCCTTTGAAGCTCATATATTCATGTCCAAGTTTGATGTCTTAGTTTGAGATGAGAAAAATCAAATAAGAGCATTTACATCAACTGTTTCATCTTGAGCCAAGTCTAAGGCGCCAAACAAGTCTATCTCCAACTCTATACCGAGTTGATCTCCTATATCATCATCGTACTCTAGCATTGTACGTTCACCTAAAAGTATTTGATCATCTTCTTCAATAAAGCTTAAGTGTGGTGATTCTTGATGATTGTTGCCTTCTTCCTCAATATCGTGATCTCCATCCTCCTCCCGTGCGATGTCATTATGCGCATCTTCCTCTTGGCTCATATGGTGATCTACATCTTCTTCGCTAGATTCATCAATTGGATCCGGCATTGGTAGTGGCATCTCCATATCCACATCTCGATCTTCAAAAATTTGCTTACTTCATGGTGCAACTTGGATCACGTACCACCATCTTGGATCAGAACGATCCCGATGAAAAACCACCTATATTGAAGATGGGTGCCAAATGTCGTCAATTATATATATGAAATTATGCTCAAGTACATGTATCAATGGACTTTAAAAACGAAAGCTTCGACTAATTAAATCATTAGTATGCACCTGCTCACAGTGCTCGGGAAGAACAAAAGTATCACTTTCATCGGTCCAATGTTTGGTGGAGTCTATTGCAAAGAGACCGCTACTATCTTTTGTCACTGTCGCATGGGGACGGTTGTAAGTAGTTCTAAACCATTTTGCATTGAGAATGAAAATAGTAAATCGTCTGAAATCAATTTCATAGATGTCGCATATGGTTTCACAATAATCCAACTGTGAGGAGAGAAGATTGGTATCTGAAGCACTTGCTCGGCTATCTTGTGTGAAGTTAGCCATGACTTTACAATCATACGTGACTCTCTTTGAATCGATGCGTTCCACGCGAAAATGTCGTCCATATGACCATAATAATTACTTAATTACGTCAAGAGGTAAGAAACTTACATGCACCATACATCCAGATGATAACTCTCGCTCGCGCTCGTTTATTGTCTCTCCATCACGTTCGGCTTTACGTAGAGCTAGTTGTAGCCAATCAAGTGACATGTGAGTAGGGAGAAGAGCTAGATCCCATGGATATGGTTGTGATCGCCTATACATTACTCTGAATCTCGTCCTTGCATTTATTCTTTCTGCTTTGGCCACTTCATATCTCTCAATCCACTTCTGCATCTCAGGGCTATTGAGGATACAAAACTTATTGAATTTCTCCATTTGCTCTTCGCTCATCTTTCTTTCAATCCCTTTTCCTTGGGGAACCTCGCCAACGATGCGATCATCATCCTTATTGTGCCAAGCTTGCGGCATATCAGGATCCGTGGATGCAAGAAACTTTGTGATATATACTAATAACTCTTACACAAGCCATCCCTCTGCCATGCTTGCTTCCGGTCTTGCTCTTTGTCTTACAAACCCCTTTAAAGTTTTCATAAACCGCTCGAGAAAAAACATCCATCGACTATGAACGGTACCTGCTATAGCCACCTCATCAACTATGTGCACAAGCAAGTGGACTGCTCGAGGGAAAGTGCTTCTCAAGCAAGCATACGGCTTCGATGGATTCCACCCTAGCCTTCTTGATGCTCGATATAGAGATCTCTTTTTGAGATATCCACCTATTTCACATGTCCATGCATATGTAAGATATTTGAGATATCCACCTATTTCACATGTCCATGAAGAAAATACATAATTAGTAAGCATACCTCACAATACCACAGTTCTTAAATATAGCATTTCTAACATCTTCTTGTAAGCACCCTTTTATTGTAATTGGGAGGATGAACTATCAAAGCAACAATGAAGTCATGTCAACAATATAACATAATAATAATTACGCTAATGCATCACGATTATCAGTACACTAATTCTACTTAGAATACCTGTAAGACCTTGTGCCGATCATGGGACTTGAGCCCACTAAGCTTATTGTCCTTTGAAAATGCTCCTTTCAAGCAACGCATGTACCCTATCGGTGTTTGAAAAGAGGCAATGTCTGCCTTAACCGCTGCCTCCTCCCTCGTAGAGAGGATCCACGTTGCTTTCGAGAGGACAACTTTTCCCGAAGCATGCACTTGGGGCCACAAACGAGACATCCTATTCATAGCACGCAAGTCTTCTCGCACTCCTCTCGAGTCCTTGGAACCAACCAAGTGTGCCTAAATAGCCCCCACATTCTTGAAGATATGCATGGGATCCAAGAGATGATTGATTTGTAACTAACCCCAACAAGGAAGCTCGTGAAAGATCGGTAGCCTCTTCATACCAGGAGGAGGTTCCTCTCCATTCACCCTCCAAGCTTGAATCCAGTCACTTGCCTTCAAATATGATGGTGGTGGATCAAGCTGACCTCCACATGCGAGATGGTCGAGCGGAAGGTATCGAGCATGACCTTCATAAACATTTTTCCTCATATGTTTGGAGTAGCGTGCAAGCGATTTCAGAGCCGGTCCACAAACAGGACAAGCATGGTACCCACTTGTAATAAGTCTTGCACGCGTGCATGAATGTGTTAGTACAAGACATGCATGCAAAAGAGAGTAAAAAAAGCATAATCCCTCATTGTACATGTAAAGACACAACCACGTACCTGCGCACTCTCCATATCCTGGGTAGTCATGCATGGTCCACATCAAGATACCCCTGACCAAAATATCATTGGTATGTCTAGGAGCTCTGGAAATATCAAAGACCTGCACTCCTCTCCATAATATCTGTAACTCCTCTATCAAAGGTGCCATGTACACGTCCATGTTTTTTGCCTTGTACTTTCCTGGCACAAGTAGTGCAAGCATGAGGTGTCCCTTTTTTATTGTTAGCCATGGTGGGATATTGTAATTCACCACGACTATGGGCTATGTCGACCAAGATGTCGAGCGTAACCCGAAAGGATTCACGCCGTCCATGGCTAGCCCAAGATGTAAGTTGTGTGGCTCCCTCACAAAGTCCGGCCACTGATTATCTATGTGCTTCCAAGCTACACAATCTGCGAGAATCCTCAATGTGTGATCAGTGGACCGATGAGATGCATGCCATGTCATCAACTCCGCTATGGATTTGCATCGGAACATGTGCTGTATTCTTGCAATGATGGGAAAGTGTCTCAATACCTTTACCGGTATCCGCTCACCCTGCAAGTCATCTCTATATCATTGTTTCCCACACTTTGGACAACTAGAAAAATCTCCATGCTCACGACGAAAGAGAATACAATCATTACGGCAAGCATGGATGGTATCATAATCCATACCCACTGTTGTTAGCATCTTTTTTGCTTCATCTCTTGATGTGGGCATGGTATTTGGTGCAGGCAACATCTTCTGGAGCAACCTATGACAAAGACACTATCCAAATGATGATTCTCAAAACAAACAATATCCAAATAATGAGTCAAATTAATGCAAGAGCTAACCTCATTAAGGCCGAGACACTTGTATCCAACCACCCATACTATACTTGTAGATTCAAGATTGAGAGACAAGCACGTAGTTTAGACATCCTAGCACCCTCGTACAATTGTGTTGATTGCAACTCTCGCATTTTGACCTCAAACTCTGACATCACATGTACGTGGGATGTAGTGCCCCTAAAAATGGAATCCATCATGTCGACCATACCCTCGTCGTCATCCGGGAGACTATAGTCTTGCTGAAAGTGAGAAGGTATATGTGTACCCTCGTCACCCTCCTCATCCTGTTTTAAGATTTCGTGTAAATATAAGATCTTCTATTTCCTGGTATACAATAAGATTGCGAACTTAAATAGCTTTGACTTACCGATGGTCCATCAACATGTGCAACACCAACGGGGGTACTGGTTCCGGCTCCTCCCCATACATCCACAAGTGGCGCATGATAATACGATGTTGATGTCGTACTTCTCGCTTGCAATGAGTGCAATGACAATATAACCTCTCCGTAAGCCACTTCGTGCTCCCGGGCGTCGGTGCATCATCGGACGAGCTTCCACTCGTCCCTTCCATCTACACTTATAAAATCACAACATAAGCATGAAGAAGAGATATTAACAGTTATAAAATGCATGTTTGAGCTTCTTTTGATGCTACCACAAAAAAGTGACTGTAAGCGTTGCTATAGAGCGACCTTTTTGCTCTGTTCCGTCGCTATATAGCGACGTTTTTAATTAAAAACGTCGCTATATAGTGACGGATTAGCATCACTATATAGCGACGCTGTGGGTTAAAACCCGAAACTCTAATTGCACGCGGTGTTTTCTTCATCCTATTCCCTAATCTCTCAAGTAAGCAAGCCAATATCTCCTCCCACCTATTTTCGACGACCTCCCACCTATTTCAAGCAACCTCCCACTCTATTTTCCACTCCTCACCCTTCTCCTACCTCTTGTACTCCCTCTCTACCCTTTTTCCTCTTTGGTTTCTTGAAAGGAAGTTCTTCAAGAGGTGAGTTTGTTTCAACAATGTAGGTTGTTTATTTGTTAGCTTTAGTTTTGTGAGTGTTTCTTCTTGTATTGCTAAACCTGTAAACTAGTTTTCATGCTTGTTTTGAAAGGATTGAAACAAAAAACGAGATTTCAAGAAAGAAACAAAACTCACATCTTTTTTCTGTATTTCTCTTCCTTCTCTTTCTCCTTGTCTCCTCAATCTCCTCCTTTCCTTGTCTCCTCAATCTCCTCCCTTCAAGAAGTTGCTTTTGTAATCTCCTCCTTCCACTAACATCTTATTTGAAAAAATGGGTTGTTTTCTCTCTTTTATAGGGCCAGTCCACTACACCGAGTGGGACATACTATTTCAGGTAAGTGCTTCCTCTTTTTTCCATTTATTATTTTTGTTATTTGCATTGGCCTGCAGCTAGCGCCTTAAGCGCTAGCTGCAGTGATGGGCGTAGGAACCCTCTCTTCCCCGCAAACTCTTTCCTTCTTCCCCCTTCTCTTATTCTCTTTTTTCCCCCTTCTCTTTTTTCCCTCTTCTCTTATTCTCTCTTTCCTCCTTCTCTATTTCCCCCTTCTCTCTTTTCCCTTCTCTCTTTCCTTTCCCTCTTATTCTCTATTTCCGCATAGCATGAGAGCATGAGCATATGCGGAAATAGAGAATGAGAGAAGCTTCTCTCATTCTCTATTTCCGCATAAGCTCATGCTTATGCTTCTCTCTTTCCCTCTTCTCTATTTCCCCCTTCTCTCATTCTCTATTTCTACATAAGCTTATGCTTATGCATGAGCTTATGCGGAAATAGAGAATGAGAGAAGCATGCTTATGCTTCTCTCATTCTCTATTTCCGCATAAGCTCA
Source organism: Dipteris shenzhenensis (assembly GCF_047967505.1). NCBI lineage: Eukaryota > Viridiplantae > Streptophyta > Polypodiopsida > Gleicheniales > Dipteridaceae > Dipteris > Dipteris shenzhenensis. The sequence goes on from NC_141626.1 coordinate 18,211,307, forward strand.
TTCTCTATTTCCGCATAAGCTCATGCTTATGCGTCTCTCTTTCCCCCTTCTCTATTTCCCCCTGCTCTCATTCTCTATTCTGCATAAGCTTATGCTTATGCATGAGCTTATGCGGAATCATGCTTATGCTTCTCTCATTCTCTATTTCCGCATATTAAGCTCATTCTCTATCTTCGCATAAGCTCATGCTTATGCGTCTCTCTTTCCCCCTTCTCTATTTCCCCCTTCTCTCATGCTCTATTTCCGCATAAGCTTATGCTTATGCATGAGCTTATGCGGAAATAGAGAATGAGAGAAGCATAAGCTCATGCTTATGCTTCTCTCATTCTCTATTTCCGCATAAGCTCATTCTCTATTTCCGCATAAGCTCATGCTTATGCGTCACCCTAAACCCCCTTCTCTATTTTCCCCTTCTCTCATTCTCTATTTCCGCATAAGCTCATTCTCTATTTCCGCATAAGCTCATGCTTATGCGTCACCCTAAACCCCCTTCTCTATTTCCCCCTTCTCTCATTCTCTATTTCCGCATAAGCTCATCCTTATGCTTCTCTCTTTCCCCCTTCTCTATTTCCCCCTTCTCTCATTCTCTATTTTCGCATAAGCTCATGCTTATGCTTCTCTCTTTCCCCCTTCTCTATTTCCCCCTTCTCTCATTCTCATGCTTATGCTTCTCTCTTTCCCCCTTCTCTATTTCCCCCTTCTCTCATTCTCTATTTCCCCCTTCTTCCTCTTCTCTTTCCTTTCCCTCCTCTTTCCTTTCCCTCTTCTTTCCCTCTTTCCTTTCCCTCTTCTTTCCTTTCCCTCTTCTTTCTTCTTGCCTATGCCTATGCCTATGCCTATGCTTATGTTTGTTTTTTTGTTTTTTGTTTTCGTGTTTGTGTCTATGTTAGACATGGGATCACGTCGCTCATCCGATGAGTACGGATAGCCTAGCAGGAGAAGAGCTCATGATCTTTATGCTCCAGAGGACTTTGATTCCTCTCAGGCAACTACCCGGAGGACTACCCCTGGTCCGACTCATCTCGGACCTAGCACTACGACTACCCCTAGTCCGACTCCTCTTTCACGTAGCACTGTGACTACCCCTCGGGGAACTCCTTTGCTAGCCGCGCATGGCTTTGTCGAGAGTCCCGATGAGTTTGTAGTGCAGATGAGCGATGAGGAGGCAGCGAGATTCTTCTCTCTGCTATCTCAGAGGACCTCAACAATTCCCTCCCCTACACCGACGGGTGGACGTACTGCCCAGCCATCCCCTCATGCCCCTTCGATCGCGGGGTCATCACCTGCGCATGCCTCTCGCAAGGGAAGGAAGAGTAGGATGGGCGGCTCATGTTGTGCTGACTCAGGAGATGTAGACAAGTCAGCACACTCACGCTCCTTTAGGTCTCCACTTGGTCCGGAGACATAGTACTTATCAGTCAGGTCCCTTTCCCTCTCCTACTCCCACTGCTACTCCTCGCTCCGGAAGCGCTCGCGCAGCTTCCACTCCTTCTGACTCTGCTACCATCAGTCCTCCTTACTCATCAAGGGATCTCTCCTATCAAATCACAGCTGCCGGCGGAGAGATAATAAAAGATAGAAAGGGCAAAGCAGTGATGGTCGCCATGAGGAGGTTAATGAGTCATCACTTCAAGAGCGGCATAAATACCGATTGGCGGTATCAAGATGCCTAAAAGAAGCAGGCGGTGATCGATGAGTTAAAACAAAGATACCCTAATCCGCCAAATGTGGAGTTTAATGACGATTATATGCGAGAGCACATGGGTTTGGTCTTGAAGCATCGTAGATCAACCTTGCATACTTCCATCACAAAGGGGTTGGCTAAACCCAGCTGGGCAGACAAAGCTGATTGGAAGTACTTCAAGAAGCAACATAGGGACCATCCTGAATTATTCGAGGGTCAGAGGAGGGCTGTGAAGAGACGGCTGGACGTCGTAGGTACTTCGCACTTTGGTGCAGGCGGACGGTATGCGTTCGAGGCAACCGTGGTAAGACTACTTCTTCTCATTTAATGTATTGTTCTATTTGTTTTACTACATATTACATGCACTTTAGCTAACTCTAACTCTCGTAAATTGGATCCACAACAAGCTGTGATGGGTCGTCTTCCTACAGATGCAGAGACACGACGCGCATTTCGGATAGGAACAAAGCCGTGGTTCATTGAGCAAGAGGCAATGGGAGCGACGGTCGATTGGGCTGAGGTGGCTGCTCGCACGGTATAAGTTTACTCCTACTTGTAATCTCACTTTTTAATTTAAGTTCCAATCTAATTTTTGATTTATATGGTTCACTCTTAGGGTCAAAGCTCAAGCGTCCCATCATCGGAGGTGAGCGATCAATAGGGCCAAGGATCAGACGCAGGTGACGAGGACGAGGGAGAAGACGCGGGTGACGAGGACCAAGGAACAGGCCAACAAGATGAGGATGATTCGGATTCGGATGAGTAGTAGTGGTAGTAGCATTTTGTATATCCGCTCATTTGAGCAATTTTGTATCGCCCTTTCGAAAGGGTAATTTTGTTACAAACAATGTTGTATATGTCCGACATGTATATGCTTTTGTTGCTCATCATTTCACAAGAGCGATTTTGTATCACCCTTTCCGCAAGGGAAATTTTGTTATAAAAAAGCTTTGTTTTGTAATTACAAAAAAAAAGGGATTAGTGGGGCTAAACAGGGCCAAAAGGAAACCCTGTTTAGCCCCACTAACCCTTTTTTTTTATTCTGTTAATCGTCGCTATATAGCGACGTTTCCAGTGTCGCTATATAGCGATGATTATCAGTGTCGCTATATAGCGACGTTTCCACTGTCGCTATATAGCGACGGTTTATAGCGACGGTCCTTTTCCGACGCTTTTAGCGACACTTATAGCGACGTTTGCACCCGTGAAAAAAAAAAATTTAATGTAAAAAGCGCCAGTATTTTCGTCGAAAAATGGCCTATGCCTTGTAGTGTTTTAGTGCATTGTCCAACAAAATAACTTTTCTTTTTTATACAAGTTGATCAAATGGTTGAATTTTAATATATTTTGACATTAATATGGGTAGGTATACATGGAGTCCACGATAGAAGATGTTGATTCAAAGCAAGCATGTCTCTAGATTTAGATAAAAGCCCAATGACTCAAATGGTCAAATTGTAAACAGTCTTGATTAGTATAATTTATCATTTACTGTGTTTTGGTCTATTGGTTTGATTGTGAGCTCTAGCCTTTGAAAAAATATAGCTTTTAGTTTAAAAAGGCTAGATTTGGAAGCATGAGCATGCTAGCAATTGTATTTTAGAAAATTTCATGAAGTTTTGGATTCTGGAATCCACTATGTTGACAAGCATGAACATAATGATTTTTTTGTCTTAAAAAAAGAAAAGTTTTGTCAATAGAACAAAAATTTCATATGGAAAAAGTTGAATTTTGATTTATGAATGAAGAAAAATATGTTTCAAACAAGGTGGAGGGTCCAGTGAGGCCCCTCTTTGAGAAGGGTGTAGTAGGTTTCGTGTATTCACCTTTCTATTCTTGTATTTTATCTTCTTTTCACCAGTGCCTTGGCACCTCGTCCACTTTCATGTCCACTGATACAGAACATCCTTGCAATCCTTCACTTTGGGATTGCAGTTCTTCATTTGCTTCACCTGTTTAGGGATTCGTGTCAAGCCTGGATACGTCAGTGGTAGCGAGAGACGTTCGTTCTTGCTAAGTGTATTTTTGTTCTCCTTCTGCCATTTCTTGTTTGCATACACTCTCTATTCCTTATTAGGAATGTTCGAGATTCCATTCGCATTTTGTTCTCCCTCGGGCTTCAATCTCCTCGTCCTCTAATTGCCTTCTTTCAATCACTGTTTCTTTCTGTCTTTGCTCGTCTTGATGTGGCCTCTCTCTCAACCATTGGGCATCTTTTTCTCCGCTCTCAGCTGGGGCCTCTCATAGTTTTGAATTATCCGTCCTGTGGCGTTTGTAGATTCTTGGCTTAGTTTAGTTTCTTGCCAAGGCCATATTTCATGCTTTCGTATTGTTGTTGACCATACAACGTACCTAGTAGCGGGTTTTTATATCTTGAGGATAGTTGCAACCCAATTTCGATTGTAATTGCTCTCTGGAGAATTGGGTCTACTGCAGCAAGTGGATTGGTATGCATTTTATCTCGACCGCATTAGAGTGGAGATGAAATTGGAATCAAATATTGAAGCAATCATCTCGGCAACTTACTATGTAAATTCAATCTTGTAAGTACACAAACACAAATAGCGCAAGGTGTGGTTTTTCCGCAGTGTCAAATTCATGCTAACCCGAATCCCATACGTATGCAAGCACCCCTCAACCCTTCCATTCCCTTGGCTACTCCATACGGTCATCCTCCCCTCTCTTACACCAATGCTAGCTTTGTGGGTGTGCCACTAGCCAGTGTCTTGGGCCATGTGCGTACATGCAATAGAGGAAGGTCCTCCTGCCCTACACCAATCCTCATATCATCAGATTCGGACAGCCAAACTAATAAGCAAACGGATGCTGGAGGGGCGACCAAGGATGGCAAAGCATCCCAAGAAGGGGGATCAAGTTGGAGAGTACACGATATGCTAATACTCATTAGCAAGGAGGAGGAGGTGGACCAAGCTGCGAGAAACGAGGGAATATGTGCCCGCATGAAAGATCGCTAGCACTACATTACTGAGCTTTGCAATGCTGAGGATCTCCAAAGAACGAAGACACAGATTAAGTCAAGTATCAGAGAGGAGTCGTCTTGGCAAATGCTCTTCAAGTAAGCATGAACAGCCCTTACCTGGCGTTGACGGATCCCACTTTAAATTCCGGCGCCCTCCCTTTGTTTACTAGCTCGTTTCTAGATGGATCTCTTCATAATACTGTGCAAACGCTAGCCCATTCAGATGCTTCCATGCAGTTCTCAGGAATAGGCAAGGATAGCCCTCTACGTTCAACAAGTATGGGGAGAAAGCATGACTGTTGGAGACCCACAATGCTTCAAACGAAGAAAGGAAGCCGGCAATGAGAACGGTAACCAGCGATCGTTCAGATGCCCGCAAGCTTTTTGGAATTCTCCTCCAATAAGTCCTCATCTTCATCATCCTTCCACTCAACAAACATTGCAACAGAACCAGCAACTCACTGCATAGAGCTCCTCTAATGCACTGCCGAGTCTCCATTAGAGCCCTTTCAAAATGTCCTTGGAACCCCCTCCTAGGAGTCCTATCTAGGAGCCCATCGCTAGCTTTCAATACAGCAAGCTTCATTGCTTCTTCATATTCTTCCAAGCTTTGAATACATTAAGCTTATCTCAAGCTTATTCTTTGAACTGTCCTTGCATTATGGCTGAGAGAAGGGACAGGGTTTCTGTGAAAATCCCTCCCACATGAAACTCCATTCCGTCCTTGTTTTTGGAATCACTGTGTATGTCATGTCGTGTCCTATTTACTTGGTAGACTACGCTTGCCTACAAGCCTGATGATAGTTTCATCGTCGGCTTCCTATGCTTCCTGCGCCCTTTCATCCGCTTTCTCCTCAAGTATTTCTCTCCATCCTTCCTCCTTCACCCATCTTTCTGTAAATTTTCCTTCCTTGCATGGCAACTTCTCCTTTTTCGGTTTGCGCACCTTCACGAAGGTGGTAGAAGCTCCACGGCATGCTACGCAGCATCTGGCTTACTGTATCAGAGACGAGAGTTAAGGGAAATTCTCGCGAGACTCATCGGATTAGAAACGGGATGTTGAGGCTTCCACTCCTTCCATCCAATTTCCACTCCTTTGCAACAACTGGCTTGTACCTCTCGGTAAAAGTTCCATCTTCCTCAATGGCATTGTGGTCTCCATAAATGCGCACTGCAATACCATTTATCCCCTAGAAAATGCATTGTTTTTGCTATGGAAGTTCTCTCTGGCTTCAATGATCTATGGTAAGCTTTCAAATGCCATTTCTTTCAAAATGCGTCTTGTGTGCTTTGCCGGAGGTCGATCCGTTTGGCTTCAATTAGGCAGGCACCGATCTTCCTAAAGAGCACATCGTTCGTGTTCCTGAATTGCACCTATGGCGGCTCTCATGGCAATACACTTTGTTAAATTGCGTGGCTTTCTTATATTTTTCTGCACTCGAAGAAGCTTCCTCACGTTCCGAGCTTCCATTCTCATTCTGATGGTAGAAATGTAGATATGGCCGCCTTTCCAATCTTGCAGATGCTACTTCCTCCTGATCTTCATTTTCATTTTCATCTTCGTCTTGCAGAGGCTCAAAGCTAGCTTGGTTAGCTAAGTTAACGACGGTGCAGAAGCGAAATGAACCAGGGAAAGAGGAGCGATCGATCTGAAGCCTTATGTAGTTGCAAAAAAGCGAAATCTAATTCAAAGTCGTCACCAGACTTTGCTTCCTTGCTGTGGGGGTGGAGCCGAAGCAGCTCGGAGGAGAGCATTTTGTGTGTGTGTGTGGGATTCTCTCAAGCTTAAGTTTCTATCTGTAGCATTTGGGTTTTCGATCTTTAAGTTCCTCTGTTTCACCAAATTTTCACACATTGAAAGCCCAATTTTGAGCACTCAGCTTCACCCTCGTACATCCTGCTAAATCTTCAAGCATAAGCTCCTCTCATATGCTTTCTTCACAGGAAATCTTCAAGCATAAGCTCCACTCATACTTCCTTTCACATGCTGTGCTCGTCGCAGGAAATTTTGAAGCTCAAGCTCGGTGACCTGCATCAGTATGGAAGAAGGTGGTGTGCGAGGCATACATTTTGCGCCCTTCTAAGGCATTAGGGCATCTAGGTTGGGCATATTACTTGGACGGAGCTTCTAGAATGTACATCCACCCATCGAAGCACAAATTTACCGTTCGACTTTAACCTTATCTAGTAACTAGTAATTAGTATGAGTTTCAAAGTTGCAAAGGTAGAAAAGTATTATGTAGCGTGCATGCAATTTATAGTACTATTAAATATCTAGTACTATTTATTACAAATTTTGACTTGTAAATGTATTTGCATTTTATTAATGTTGTATTTAGTTATATAAATACTCGATATATATATTATTATTTTATCATATTATAAGCTTTCACTCGTTTGATGTTTAATTATGTTAACGTTGATATTATCTCGATATTATTGATGTTCAACTCATATATTTTTTATTATTATTGGTGAACTTGTGCATATTATCTAGTTCATATATAAATGGTTGATCTGCAAATTATATTATAAGATTATAATCTTTTACTCGTGTTTAATGATATCGATGTTAACGGCGTTAATGCTAAACTTAGCTTAGTGAAAGAACCAACAAACGGAGATGGAAAGCCAAGCTAGCAATGATGTTTCTTCAGCTCATTGTCCTGTAGAAGATGAAGTCATCTCGCAATGGGTTCCTCAGCAACCCAAGATCATTATACATGAAATTGATCAATTGGAGAAAGAGCTTAGTGTTCCACAACATCGACTTGAAGTTATTGTTCAGAAAAGGGACCAATTGCAGGAAGAATTGTGGGAAGGCCTTCAATATTACAAGGACCCACAGTTTGCTAAGTATGTTGCTAAAGGCTCTCATTGCTCTCTATGTTGTACCACCGTCCTGAAAGCCTTTATTGAATATAAAGTTATTCAAAGATGGCACACTTGATGTCTTGGAACTTCAGCTACATTGTGTTTCTATTTTCACACTTCCTTTTTATGTTATGACTTCAATCTTGAGCTAGTTTAAAATGTATAAAAGTAAATCTTGAATATATACAACTCGGAGCTTTTCTAAGAGTTGAGTACTCCTTTGATTAAACATAATTGGGCACTAATATAGTGATTAGTTACATCCTGGAATGTTAATTGTATTAATAAAAGATAATTGGGTACCAATATAGTGTTTAGTTATATCCTAGAATGTTAATTGTAATCATGATGGCTTTCTTCTATTAATACAATGTAAGAACTATATAAATCGTTTGTTTACACGGTGGTTTTCTTTTATTATTATGATATGAATACTATATATTTCATTTATTTAAGATTTAAAATTCGTTTATAATGTACTCAGTTAGGAGTTTACATAGATTCTTATAGCATTATTAACTAAGAGCCTATTCTAAGTTGTCCTAAAATTTTCAAGAATTATACAACTACTACAAATCTATAGCATACCTAAAAAACTTTAGAATGCTTATGTGATGTACACGACAATTTTTTTTTAAATTAGGCTCGAAAAAGATCTCGAACTTGATCTTTCAGAACTTCAACTGTTCTATTTTTTTTAAAGAACATAATCTTTTATATTAGTTTGCGACACCATATATAATATTATGATATTATAAGCTTCAACTTGTTTGCTATTTAATGATGTCGATGTTAATAGTATTGATATTAAATTTATATGTTACTATGTATTCTAATAGTTTTATTAAATATACTTAAACTAGAATTATTATAGCATGAGCAGTTGGATGTGTGATGATAAACGCTAATCTATATTATCTTGGTTACATGATGCTATCACATGTTTTATGTTCTAGGTCACACTAGCTTCATGATATATCTTTAACCAGTAATTAGTAATTGGTGTGAGTTTCAAAGCTCCAAAGATAGATAACTATTATATAGTGTACATTCAATTTATACTACTACTAAATATCTAGTAGTATTTACTTTAATTTTTTATCTCTACACATACGTATATTTCATTAATATCCTATTTGCTTATATAAATACTTCATTTTTATAGGATATTATCAAATTATAAGCTTTTGCTTGTTTGATGGTCAATGTTGTTAATATTAATAGTATTAATGCTAAACTCATATATTATTTTTCACCAGTCATGAGTTTACATATTATCTACTTTAGATATAAATCATTAATCTATATATTATATTACAAGATTATAAAATTCTACTCATTTATTGTGTAATGTTAATAGAGTTAATGCTGAAGTTACATATTGCTTGGTGCTTTGATGAAAGATAAGTGGGCACTAGTACAATGACTACTTACATCCTAGAATGTTAATTATTATTAGTATGATGGATTTTTCCTATTATTATAATATAAGTACTATATAATTCGTTTGTTTACACAACGGTTTTCTTTCGTTATTATGATATATATGCTATATAATTCATGTATTTACGATTTAACATTCGTTTACAATTTATTTATTTAAGAGTTTACGTAGATGCCTATAGCGTTATTTTATAACTAAGAGCCTATTCTAGTCGCAAAAATTTATAGATTTATACAAGTACCACAAATCTATAGCATGCCTAGAAAACTTTAGAACGCTCATGTTCTATCTACTAAATAAATTTTGCGCAAAATTAAAGTTGAAAAAAATCTCGAAATTGATCTTTTGGAACTTCAATTGCTCTATTTTTTTGTATAACCTAACCTTTTATATTATATTGCGACATTATACACTATATTATGATATTATAAGTTTCTACTCATTTCCTATTTAATGATATCAATGTTGATAGTACTAGTATTAAATTAATATGTTACTTTGTATTCTTTGTTGTTGTTGTTTTTTTGTTAAGGTTTGGTTTTTTGGTTTGGAAGTAATGGTTGAGTTTTGTTTTAGGACTACAATTAATGGGTGTTTTTTTTTTCGGTGTAAAGATTGTTTGAGATAGGTATCGACAAGTATGTAGACCATAGAATGGTCTGACGAGTATGTATATGCAAATCCAATGTTCTTTTTGTTATCAGCTATTGTTAGTCCAAATGTGTGAATGTTTTTCTTTTGGCCTATTTTTGGGCTAGGGTTTAAGTGATGGTCATTTCTCTAAGAAGTGAAAATCCAACTTTAGTAATTTCGGAAATTTGAGCATAACTTTGAATTAGTGATTGTTTTTTTTGTTTTTTAATGTGAAGGTTGTCTGAGGTAGTCAGTTTATGGTCAGTGGAAGGCAGAGTGGTTTAAGGTCAGCAAAAGTTGTATGAATTAGGGTTTTTGGATGTTTTTAATTTGTATATTCGGTTTTGGTTTCTTGTAAACATATAACATCGACATTGATAAGTGACTCTGTGGCTTGTATATCATCTTTGTATTTATGCAATGACCTAGTGTTTAAAGATTGTATTAGTATAGTTGTGTCTATGTGGTGGTAGATTTTGATGTTTGATATTTCCCATTTTGATCGAGTTGTTAGTCTTTCCATTTCTTTGTAAACGTCTTTGTCTATAAGGAGGTGTTGTTGCTAAAGTGGTTGAAGTAAGTATGATGTTTTTTACACGTGAAAGGGATGTTCAGATTCTTGCTAGTGAGAAAGCTAGTCTATCCATCGTTAGGCCTTGCGATCTATGTATTGTTCTAGCAGTTGCTGCTTGGATTGGGAATTGTTGTCGAGTAAGAATACTTGTTTTAGAAAGGCCAATTTGTATTTCCCTTGTAACTCGGAGTATGGGTATCCATTTGTGGTCGATGTTTGAAATGTATGCATGATAATTGGTTCGACGGGTTTCATTCCCAATGTTTGGGTTTTGAAATTGGATCCAGACGATGTCATTATTATTGTAGGCAGACATGTTCATAAAAAATCCATCTGCACCATTAAATAATCCATCTTGTTGGTTAATGTTTCCTGCACATAATTGAACTAGCATTCGTTCTTTGATCTGTATAGTCATTCGTAGGCCATCTGTTGCTTTAGAGTTTTCTAAAATTTTAGATGAGATGTGACTGTCATTTAAATTAAATGTATCAATTTCTCTAATATTGTACTCTTTACCTATTACTTGATGGAATACTTTGTCATTGTGTTTGTTTGTTTCAAGGTTAGTATAGTAAAGGTGAGGGAAAGTATGGTCTTTAGGTGGTGCGCGAAGGCAACATCGGTTTATGTATTGTATTTGCTCATTTGTATGTGTGTAGTTTTTGAAGGAGTTTAACATCTATATGAACTCGGTATCATTTTGCCGCATTGTTTTTTGAAGCTCATAGCAATGAGGTTTTGTAAGCCAGTACGTGTTAGCAATTGTTTGCAATGTGTCTTCTTCTATTTTGAATACCCAGCTATCTTGTACTGGTTTGGCCTGATATAAATCTCCACAGCAAATGACATCAACATTTCCAAAGTATTCTGAATGGTTTCTTTTGAATGTTCTCATGCAAAGGTCTACAAAATCTAAAGTGCGTCTTCCAACTAAAGAGATTTCATCAAAGACAATAAGTTGTAATTGTTTATAAAGATTGATTAGTATGTCAAGCTTTTCCCTTGAGAGGGAGGTTAAGTTTTTTGTTTGTAATGGTAAATGTAACGCACCGTGTATAGTAAGGTTGTTTATATTATAGGCTGCTTTTCCTATGTAAGCTAGCATCAGTACATGTAGTAGCTCATAATCTATATTTGAAATGGTTTGATTATAAAACCAGAGTAATCCTTGGACTATAAGCAAGAGAAGGTATGTTTTGCCTGTGCCAGCTCCACCAGTTAGGAACAAGTGAATTTTTTCTGTTGGTTTAATTCTTTTACATAGCATGATATCGTCAAATAGTTGTCTTTGTTCGGTGTTTAAGGAGCAGATCATGTTGAAGTACTCATCGTTGTGCATGAGGATTTCTTTTTTTAATCTGTAATGCGCACGTTAGACATAATGTCATATGTAGGGAAATGTTTTTGTTTGAAGTCGTCTCCATTAATACTGTCAGTCTCGTAGTTATGCGGTGTTGCTTTGCTCTGTATTGTCATCGTTACTGACTTCCTTTGTATATAAAGCCTTATTTTGTTGTATAACATTATGCCCAGAATCGTAGGCTTTTTGCCAGGAACCATGTATTAACAGTTCATGGTTCTCATCGTCTTTAAAAGGATAGTATAACAGGACTTGTTTTTTATAGTAATTTTATGGATCCTTGATGATATTAAACTTTATGAATCTTATAGTTCTTGGAGTGCGCCTTTTCTTGGTGTTGCCATTGTCAAGATTATATTGTGCTGTGAACGTTGCGAGGCAAATGTCATCCATGTTTTTCATTTTTGTGTATTTATTGATGATAGTATCACATGTAATGTTGGTGGAGTTAATGGGGAGGTGCTGCAGTTGTTTTTTCTACTTGAGGATGAGTGCTCTGTTTTCTTCTTTTTTTGTATTTGTAAAGTAGAAGTCCCTTGTCGTTCGATGTAATGGTAAAGATAGAGTAATGAAAGATGCTTGCTATGCACTTATTTGTTGTGCGTGTAAAAAAGTGTTTCCCATCTTCCGTAATCTATCATATGTAGTGTTGTTGTCTTGTATGCAAGTTTTAATTGTGTGTTGTAGGTTTTTTGTTATTGTGTCATCCATTTTTGTAATATATGAGGTGCAATATGTTGTGGCTGAATATGGGTCCATAATGTGTTGTATGTCCATATTTGATTGCCATAGGAAACTCATTTTTGAATTAAAAGCGTTTGTAAAAATGTCTTTTGGTTGTCTCTTTAAGAATAGTATTGGTTTTCCTATTTGTGATCGTATTGCTAGCACATATGTTCATATGTCTATTCTGATATTAGCAATCCATTTAGTGAATACATGTGATATTTGTTTCGGTATCTATACAATGTAAATGTGTAGTGATTTGTGCGTACATTGTTTTGTAAACATGGAGATCATTAGTGTCTAAAGGGCTTAGAATCATTGTTTCATGTAGTGGAGACTTTGGATAATGGAATCTGAAAGTGTTAGTTCTCTTCTTGTGGCATGTAGATGTGTGTTTGTGTGTTTGGATGTCTTTGATTTTTGGTGGCAATAAGTTTTTATCACACGTTATGTAGTTATCAACAAAAGACGTGATGACATCATTATTGTGAATTCCATATGTTGGTGCATCTTCTATCCATATGATTCCATGTTCATGTTGGCTTCCTCTGCTTTGGAATTCTGTGACGAAGAATTAATCATATATTTTTGCGAGTATATCGTTGTCTTTCATTATTAGTTTGAGGAATTGTTGGATTTTGTGAGTGTAATACCTTGTGCAGATTGTTGGATTATTTCTTATTAAGTCTCTTGTATCAGCGTTTTTGTGTTGTGGTGTTACATTTTTTTTAATGTTAGTTGAGTATATGTCATACAAACATTCTGTTAAAGGTTCCCACATTCTTTCGGCACATGATAGTGTCATAATTAAAGATGGAGGGCCTAATTGTCTCATCATTGCAAACACATCCTTCTTGAGTTTTTCTATGTGGTCTAGAGAGGTGCGTAGATTTTCGAAGTCTCTGTAACCAATTATGGATTTTAAAACAGCTTCAATGTTTGTGTAATTTGAAACATCTTTAGTGTATAGTACTTTGTTTTGCAGTGTACCTTTGCGTAACCGTACCCAAATGGATTGCATTACTTGATTACTGAGAACTTTAATTGTTTTGAAAAATAGATTAGGTATGTTTTGAGAAAAGTTGACGGATTTATGTGTCAATTCCCATTTTACAATGTCTTGATATGTTAGTCGAGGATTTTGAATATGTCTTTCTAAGCCAAAGAAAAGCGTAGGGAAATTTAGTTCCTCACAATTCTTGTCTTGAAATAAGCCTAATGGTCTATTATTTTCGAAAGGGGCTACGTAGTTGATATCAGTTTCATAATCTATGATCTGTTCAATTGTAACAATGTTGTGTATTAGAGTGTCTGTATATGTTTCATTAGTGCCTCTGAGTAGGATTGTTGGTCGTTTTCGTCTTCTTCTTCATTTTGATCGGAGCATAGGATTTCTTGTAAATGTTCTGTCCACTGTTGGTTGATTTGAACGTTGTTAAATTTGTAAAGTGGTGTTTCAACAAGTGTATGTAATGCTCGCATGTGAATCGTTGGCCTAACTTTTAATTCCAACTATTATAGATGATTCGTCTCGTTAATAAACCTTGGTAAGATATGCTGGATTTTACTTGTGTCAGCCGCACGACATTTACAATGCTACTGTGTATTCCATATTGGCCACCGTGTGTTAGTTCTCTTATTTGAGTGAATGCTATTCTTGGAGTGACCAACCATTCTTCAATGTCATTGAGAACAACCACATTTGGCGACTCTATGTTTCACTTTATATGTTGAGGGACGAAACACTTTGGGATGATATTTTGTTTTATTGCTGCCTTGCATTCTCTGTAAATACATTGTTTCTTTTTTTTGAAAGGAAAATTTTGTTGTCTTTTGGTCATTATCCAAGCGTGGGTGGCCTCCTTTGTGTATGTTGTTTGCTTTTTAAATCGGAGACGCTCGCATGACAAGCATTCATATTTTGGCGTGTCTTGAATTGTATTGATGTATTTTTCTATGAACTTTGAAGGAATTCCAAATGCTGATGAGTATTTTTGCAACGTTATGCATTCATCTATTATGTATGTACACTTTCGTTTGCGTGTTGTCTTCTTTAATTGTGAGATTGACGCTGGTTGTAGTGTAGTTGTTGCGTCTATTTCATTTTCATGTTGTAGTTGATTGTGTTGTTCAGTGGCTTGGTTGTTATTTTCGTATTTGTGTTGCATCGTTGAGTTTTTTTGTTTCTTTTTAATATCCAAGATTTTACGCTTAATAATGTCACTTCGAAGACATGCATTTGGGAATTCTTGCTTTGAGATATTTATTGCCTCAGTAGTGTAAATGAGTGTGTTTAGATCAATCATGTTTTTTAAAAGCACGTCCCATGTCTTTGGTCCAAAACAGCAAGTATACTTTGGTGTTGTTGTTTCAATTGTACATGGGAAAATCAGCATTTCTGGAGTTATTATTAGGAGCTGTATTTTTTGTGGCTTCTGTGTATGCTCTATTATTTTGCAAGTGATTATGTTAGTTTCGTTTAGTGAATGATGTATTTCAAGCTCAAAACCAAATATGCGCGAGAAAGCATGTCGCAAAAACAAGTCTTCAATACATTAGTAATAATTATTGTGTAGCAATCCATTGGTGTATTGGGTAATACTTTTGATTTTCGAATATAGTTGTTGAAAGAGCGTAGATTCAAAGAATTATTGACCCCATTCTACTGTCTAGAATTCAAATTGCTTTGAAAGTTCTATGAATTGCATGTAGATGGCTTTTTTTAGTGCTTCAAGTGTGATATGGAACTTTAGCATGTAAGAAAAACATAAGAAGATACACTTGTTTTGTGGATATAGCTTAAGGAACTCCGAGCCAATCTTCATTTTGTTCAGAGCAGTTTGTACTTGTAATGTTCATTGGTTTAACTGCAGTGTATGTGTGCTTATGTAAAGATTACTAAAAGAGTGTGTAAGATGCAAAGATTAATTTTTCGAGAGTTATCGACATTATCTTATTATTGAAGTTACCATAATTATATGTAAAGATGAGAATAAATAATCACACAACTAAGCGTCTCTTTTCAAAAACATAAATGTGGTTATAAATATAACTATTTCTTGAGACGTTGATTGCATAAAAGATAGAGAACTATACTGCCTTTATAACTACTGCAACCTCTTCCATATACTCACCCCTACCCCAAACACCAGACACCGTAGACTCCCTGAACCCCGGAAATCTTCATCCCAGACACTAAGAACATTTTTTAATTACACCAATATTATCAATCCTTTAGTCCTTCTAGTCTCACACAAGACCCCTCATAGGGACTCATATATCTTCTTTGAGTGATCTTTGCCTTCAAAATTATCTAAAGCTCAGTGCAAGAGCGAGACACCATATACTTGTCGCCCATAAGCTCCTATTGAGCCAAGTTCTCATGTCATAGCCCATCTTCCCTAGAGATCCTCACAGCCGAGGTCTTGCCACCTAGCACCTAGCATCCACCTAGCCTCAATTGTGTGCTTCGAATACTAGTCAGCCCATGTAATTGATGACCGACCAATCTATGAGCATGCAGCACCTCCAACCCAAAACTCACGACCACAACAATCACCCTGTCTAGTCGTTTTTCTCAGTTGCTCTTACAACATCCTAGAGCTCATGGTACTCACGACCTCCTCCGTCTAAAAAGCTTCATGGTATGCAATAGACACACCGGCTAAGTAGCTCCCTATCTATATACTTTGCATGCGCCATCAGCTTGCCACAGATAGTTGGCTCCTCCATCAGCTCGCAGTCTCGTGATCTCATCTACTAGTAGCCCAGGAGCTCTCCTGCAATGTAGTCCTTCAGCAAGCCTCCCTCCATGCTTCAGCCGTCGCAATTGTCGCTTCTAGTCCTCCTTCCTTAGAATTCCACCAGCGAACTCTCACATCTCCTCAACTCGGCATCCATCCAAAGCAACTCCTGACCTTATAGTCTTCTAGCTTGCTCCTGTTTTTGAGCTCACACCCCTAGCCGCTTTTCTGCTGTCATTACGCACCTCCAGCTCTCTGTCTTGCATTCGCTATTCTTCACGCTATGTACTCGAAGGCAGCAGCTCCGTCCTGTTGCTCACGCTCCATCCCCTGCTGCTGTAGAACAACGCCAGCCAGCCCTTTCCTTCCAAGATCCTCTAGCTCCTGTAGTAGTGTCACCTCCCCCTCCTGAGCTTTTCTCCATTGCCACGCAGTTCTCTTTCCTCTGGCGAAGCCCACTGTAGGCCTTTCCTTCTGAGGTTTTCGAGCCACCCTTCGCTCTCCCTAGTCTTTCGGCTTTCTTCCCAAGCTCTATGACCTCTGCCTTCTCCAGCAAGCTCACACCCCACCTTTCGTCACCCCGCAATAGCTTCCTGCTCCTAGAACATGCGTGTCACCCTTCTGCCCTCAGAAGTTTTCCTCGTCAGTTCATGATTGCCAGCTCCTCCTCATTCTCTAGCAGCCGTGTACTCTCTTGGGACCTCCACTCTCCAAACTCCTCCACCTCTGCTCTTGTGAGCCCCTCCATCGCTCAGCCACTCCCTTCCCCCTTTCCACTGAGCTCATGATCTCCTTTTAGCACCCCTCCACAAGTCACATCTCCACGTTCTCGCGTCGTCCATCTAGAAGTTCCTCCTTATTCTCACGTAGCCACAACTCATGCATGCTTTTTTTATTACAGCCACGCCATCATGTGGAATTGACCACTCTCCATAAAAATGCAAATACCTCCCAAGGCACAGTTTGGACCTTTTGGTCACACAATTCTCATACACATTAGCATGCACATTAAGACTTGCGTTCACCCCCGCACATGCTCATGAAAAGCCCCTTGACATGGACACCAAAACATATCAAATTCCTATAACATGCAAGACGATGTTGACTCGGGAAAATGTAAAAAAACCCTTCATGACTTGACTTTATATGGCCCCAAAAACATTTCACTTGACCACACACTAGACACCCTTCCTCTGGAAGTCTGGTACAACCACATTGCTTTTCATCATCTCCCAAAAGTCCCTATAGAAGTTTCTACTATCTATACATTAGTGTAAAATCTTTTATGGGAGTGTCCAGAACTCAAAGCCACCACCAACTAGCTATATACATAGCTATGCACCTACCCATCATCATGCAACAAGTAAAAAACATATTTACAATTTTTTCCGCACATCTCTAGCAACCCCTTTCTTCTACTGTGACATTCATGTCTAGCAGTGAGCTAAAAAGAGATGAAAGATCCAAATTTTCTTCTTCTTCACTTTGCACACCGGTTCGGCCTCATTATCTTCATGATCCTCGTCTTTCAGTGCTACCATCAACTGTGCAAAGTTTTTCTTCAACCGGACACCATTGACTCTCTTTTTATGTTTCTTACCATCTAAATCAGTTAATTGATAAGTTCCATTGTCAAATTTCTTCTCCACTATGTATGGACCTTGCCACTTGGTTTGAAAATTAGTATGAAATGTACTATCCAGTTTACTATTGTATCTGAGAACCAAGTCTCCATCTTCAATTTCCTTTTTCATGATTTTAGAATTTTCCAATTCTTGCCTCCGCATTTGCACTCTGGCATAATGCTCAAAAGCCAAATCCCTGTCTAACTACATCACTTGCAGTGCCAGTAATCTCTCCCTATAACTGTCTACAGGCTCATATCCTTCTTCAACCAAAAATTTCAAAGCTGGTATCTCCACATCCAATGGCAGAATTGCTTCTTTCCCATATACCAAATGAAAAGGAGAAAATCGAGCGCTATGCTTCACCAGCTACCTTGTATGCCCACAAAACTTGATTCATCTCCAAATCCCAGTTTTTTGTGTGGCTTCTAGTCATCTTAGTCATCATCAATTTAAAATCCCCATTAAAATTATCATTCAACCCATTGCACTGAGGATAATATGGGGTGATGTATATATGATTTATATTCAACTTACTGCACAAGTAATCTGTCACTTCTCCTCTGAATCCAAGACCACTATCTGAAAGTAACTTAGGGGAATCCCAAATCTGCAGCATATGTGTCCATGTATAAAATTAGCAACCCCTTTGCTATCCACTCTTTTTACTACCTTCACCTCTACCCATTTTGATAAATACTCCACTATAGTAAGCATATAACATTTCCCTCTGGCAGTTCTGGGTAGAGGACCACCAACTGTATCTATCCCCCATCTTTCAAAAATATCATAAACCAGCATAATATTTCTTGGCTCCATTTTAAGAATTCTTTTTCCCATTCTCTGACATTCATGGCAGGATCTACACCAATGCTGCACATCCTTCTATATTGAAGGCCACACATAACCCTCCAGAAGTATTTTCTGCAGTGTGATCTTAAAAGCATAGTGTCCTCCACAAGCTCCTTCATGACTGGATGACATTATATAATATATTTCTTCTCTCCAGGGCACTCTCCTCAAAATTTGATCAACTCCTCTCATGTAAAGCTCATCATCAATCATCATATACTGTCTGCTCTTCTATATGAAGTGATACTTGTGACTCTTCTTAAGCTCCTGAGGTAGATGTCTAGTAAGTAAGAAATCCACTATCTGAGCTAGGAATTCTCTCCCTCTATACAGTGTATCTTCAAGCGTTGCTATCATTGGATCTTGATCACTCATCTCCTGAGCCAATTCATGTGCCATTTGATTATCCTCCCTTCGCACATGCTGGATATTCCATGCTGTAAATTGTTGAAGTAGCCTTTTCAAAAAATAAGCATGACAAGGGGAAAAGAGAGCATGAAAAAACATGATATTCCCTTTTTAATACAACCTCCCAAACTTGGAATTCCTTAAGATGTGCTCTCCATGCAGCTCAAGCAGGAGTTGCACAATGTGTAGAGAGAAAATATGAGTATCAATGACTACCACATGAAGGTGAAGAAAATTGCAAATGCACTTGCTTCCATTGGGTCGCCAGTGGAAGATGATGATCTAGTTTCTGTGACCTTGAATGGTCTAGGAAAGGATTATGCACAGTTCCGGACATCCATTGCCGTCCGTGAAAAATTTCCTGATTTTGAGTTGTTTGCTCTTCTAATTTCTGAAGAGTAGAGAATTGGTGGTGCATCTTCTTCAGGAAGAAACTGTCTTCTACTCAAATGCTGGAAGAGGTAGAGGCAGAGGTAGAGGAGGCCGATTTGGAGGCTGTGGTAGAAATCAGAATATGCAGCAAACTCAAGAAAACCAATCCTTTGGAGGAGGACATGGTAACTCTAGAGGCAGGGGGAGCCAAAGAGGTCGTGGTGGATGGCAGAGAGGCCAAAATGCAAACAGCAATGTTGAATGCTACTATTGTGGTAAAATGGGTCATATGGCTAAAGACTGCTACAAAAAGCAGAATGACATTATGAATGGAAAATTGTAGCAAGGCAATTATGCATCCTCTAGTAGACAGGGTGATGACAGAAATGAGCATTTGTTTATGAGGAGACTTGTGATGATACCGCACATCCTATTGTGAAAATTGGTAAAATTCCTTTGTCTATGCAGGATGGGAAAAAGAAATACCTGTCTAATGTATAATTTCATGTCTCGAATATCACCAAGAACCTGGTTTCTATTGGTCAAATGGTTGAGCAGGGCTTGCAGGTCAGATTTAATCCTCATGGATGCTTTGTTGAGGATATGAAAAATAACGGTCGCTTGATAGCAAAAGGAAAGAAGAAGGGCAGGATGTTTACATTGGATGCGGATATGCCTGAATTGAGTGCAGCAATGTTTGCACATGGGACCGGTGTAGTTGCAGATATTGATATCTGGCATAAACGCATTGGTCATGTTAATATACAATGACTTAAATCAATGCAGGCCCAAAATATTGTTGCAGGATTGCCTAAATTCAAGGTTGCAGAAATGCATAAGGTGTGTGAAGCCTGTCAATTTGGAAAACAGGCAAGAAACCATTTCCTAGACATGTTCAAGAGAGTAAGAAGCCATTGGAATTAATCCACTCTGATGTGTGGACTACTAAAGCTGCATCTATTGGAGGCTATCATTACTTTGTCACTTTTATTGATGACTACAGTAAAAAAGTTTGGGTGCATTTTATGAAAAAGAAAAGTGAAGTGTTTGGGCATTTCAAAGCTTTTGAAGCTATGGTTGAAAAAGAAACAGGCTTGCAAATAAAATGCCTAAGGTCAGATGGAGGGGGAGAGTACCTCTCAAATGAGTTTGCAAGGTTCCTACAGGAGCATGGCATAAAGCAGCAATATTCATGCAGTCATACCCCACAGCAAAATGGACTTGCAGAAAGGAAAAACAGGCATATTGGAGAGGTATCTCGGGCCATGCTAAATGAAAAAGATCTACCAGATTATTATTGGGCTGAAGCAGTTGCTACAACAGTTTACATAATGAACAGGACTCCCACTGTAGCAATACATGGCATGACACCAGAGGAGATGTATACTGGTAGGAAACCATATATTTTTCATTTGAAAATTTTTTGTTGCATTGCCTATGTTCATGTGCCAGATGAGTTGAGGTCCGAGTTGGATCCAAAAGCTGAGAAGTGCATCTTTATTGGTTATTCTCTGCAGCAAAAAGGGTATACATGCTATAACCCTTCTACTCGTAAGTTTACAGTGAGCAGAGATGTTGTTTTTTATGAGATGAGCAGTTGGTATAAACTAGTAAATGTGATTGATGATGTAGATGCACAAAATGGTAATGCTACATAGAATTCACAACAACAATCACAAAATATTAGTGGACCTGTAGTGTCCTCTAGCAGTGGTTCACATACTTTGCCATGGACAGGCAGATTGAGATCAGGAGAATCTCCTCAAAGCAATGCAGATAGTGGTATGCAAGTATCACGAAAAGAAAAAGAGAAGGTAGATCAGCCCATGTTTGATGTGAATGCAGGTCACTCTTATGTGGATGGTGAATCCAGTGGCTCAGAACAGAGCATTGATGATGAGTTGGGTATTCCTTCTGTTGTTACACCTGGAGTAAGGAAGACCAGGGATGTTTTGAGAGCACCTGGAAGTGAGCCTACTTTGCACAGGTCTACCAAAGCTAGGTATCTTGTGGGTAGGCTGAAATATGATGGATTTACAGCCATTCACTATGCCTATATGGTCAAAGTGATACAGGAACTAGAACCCACTTCTTTTGAGCAAGCCATGGGAAAAGAAAAATGGAAGAAAGCCATGGACGAAGAAATGGATGCCTTGGAAGCAAATGCTACATGGGAATTGGTGCCTTTGCCTAAAGACAAGAATGCAATTGGCTGTAAGTGGGTTTATAAGGTGAAGCACAATGCAGATGGTTCTGTGAACAGATACAAGGCAAGATTAGTTGTCAAGGGTATGCACAAACATATGGCATTGATTATGAAGAAACATTCAGTCCGGTTGCAAGGATGGCAACCGTAAGAACAGTCATTACTATGGCTGCATCAAAGGGATGGTCTTTATATCAGATGGATGTAAAGAATGCCTTCTTGCATGGTGATTTGCAAGAAGAGGTCTTTATGGAGCAACCACTAGGTTATGTTCATGCTGTTCATCCTGAGTGTCTAGGATGTAACCTAAGTGATGATGTAAGCACAAAGGCCCCCACATCGGAGGTTCCTTTGATTTAGGCCAGTCCCATTGATGTAGGGGCTGATTGCCCTGATATAGGGGAGATGCCTACACCATCCTCTCATTCTATAAAATGGAGGATGTTCCTTCATTCTAATACAATGGATTTTGCCTCACTTGAGCTCTCTCTCTTTGTACCATGATGCATCTATTCTATCCCACATTCTTCTACAACAATATCTCAAATTTTTCCCCCTCAAAGAAAGTTCTCTTGATATCTTAGGAACTATTTCATCTCGGTCATAAAGAGTTCTATGTTCTTCCATATCAAAAATGTCACATTGTAAGATATCACCCAATGTTTCAAAGTCTCCATGTGGATATTTTAAATGCACCACAGGAGTTAGCACTTTAGTGATTATCACTACACATCTTGTCTCACCACAATGTTGAAAATGACACACATTCATAGGATCAAGACTATGTATTTGTCCAAAGACTACGACTTCATTCTGCTCATATAACACCACCTTTAAACCCTCTGTTAGGGTAAATACCTATAACAATTTCAGAAATAAAGCATTAGCAACTATAAAAAAAGCCCAATAAATCTCACACTTGAAATCAAAGTACAAAATATATTGATGTGCACCCCAACCTAAACCTTGAACCCTAAATCCTAAACCCCAACCTAAACCCTGAATCCTAAATCCTAAACCCTTAACCCTAGCCCTAAACCCTAAACCGAAACTCCAAACCCAAAATCATAAACTTACCTCCAACTGTTACATATGCAATAGGATGGTGGGTGCACCTACCACCTATTGCACAAATCACCAAAATTTGGTGATTTGTGCAATAGGTTGGGGGGACCCCACAACCTATTGCATATGCAATAGGTTGGTGGGTGCAACCCCAACCTCTTGCACAAATCACCAAAATTTTGTGATTTGTGCAACAGGTTGGGGTTAGCACCCACCAATCTGTTGCACATACAATAGGTGGGGATCCCCCTCAACCTGTTTCACATGCAATTTTGGTGATTTGTGCAATAGGCTAGGGTTGCACCCAGCAACCTGTTGCATGTGCAATAGGTTAGGGGAGGGGCCCAACCTATTGCACATGCAATAGTTTGGTGGGTGCAACCCCAACCTGTTGCACAAATCACCAAAATTTGGTGATTTGTGCAATAGGTTGGGGGGTGCAACCCTATCCTATTGCACAAATCACCAAATTTTGGTGATTTGTGCAACAAGATGGGGTTGCGCCCCCCAACCTGTTGCATGTGTTGGGGGGTGCAGCCCCAACTTGTTGCACAAATCACCAAAAATTATAAATTATTATTTATATTTTAGGGTTCAGTAGGGTTTATAATCTAGAGTCTAGGGCTTAGAGATTGTGTTTTAGGATCTAAGATATAGGTTCTAATGTTTAAGATCTAGGTTATAGGGTTTAGGGTTTAGGTTTTAGGATTTATAGCTTTATATCTAAGGTTAAGAGTTTACAAATCACCAAATTTTGGTGATTTGTGCAACAAGATGGGGTTGCGCCCCCCAACCTATTGCATGTGTTGGGGGGTGCAGCCCCAACTTGTTGCACAAATCACCAAAAATTATAAATTATTATTTATATTTTAGGGTTCAGTAGGGTTTATAATCTAGAGTCTAGGGTTTAGAGATTGTGTTTTAGGATCTAAGATATAGGTTCTAATGTTTAAGATCTAGGTTATAGGGTTTAGGGTTTAGGTTTTAGGATTTATAGCTTTATATCTAAGGTTAAGAGTTTAGAATATAGAAAGTAAGTTGTATGGTTTATGATTTACGATTTAGGCTTTAGGGTTTAGGATTTATAACTTTGTATCTAAGGTTAAGAGCTTAGAATATAGAAAGTAAGTTGTATGGTTTATGATTTACGATTTAGGGTTTAGGATTTATAGCCTTGTATCTAAGGTTAAGAGTTTAGAATATAGGAAGTAAGTTGTGTGGTTTAGTATTTATGATTTAGGGTTTGAGGTTTAGCATCTTAGGTAAAGAGTTTAGAATCTCAAATATGGGTTGAATGATTAGGTTCAAGGGTTTAGGTTTAAAATTTTATAGCGTAAAAAACATGTAAAAACTGCATTCTGTCATGCCAAAGAATGGTTTGATACTTTGCACAAGCCTTAAGTTTAACGAACTTTGTACAAAGTATCATATCCACTGAAAACAAGTACATAGCCTAAGAAGCACATTCTCAACACTCTTGCATGATGCATGCTAAGAAACAAGAAAGATGCATTTCAAACCATATACTAAATGATATCATTTGGGTATGATAATTTCCAGAGGTCCTACACTAACGTAGTGTAAATCTTATGCAAAGTATCATTATATCCATTAGAGGTGGGCACATAGTCTAAAAGCAAACTGAGTGCGCAATGTTTTTGAACACTCATGAAAAGTACGCATTCTAAACAACTCAAATGATATCCTATGGGTAGCAAAGAGAGAGGCCAAAATTTGACAAGGCTCTCCATTGACATGTATGGAGAGAGAGGAATTTGTTGCATAGAGGTGTGTAGAGACAGAGGAGACTCTGAAGATAGTAGAGAGCAAAAGACTTTTACATAATATTATAAAAGAACGACAAGATCTGTTTGACTTCTTAAGTAACCTTCATTATCGCAGCACTTGGTATGGGCGATTTGATGCAGATGTTGAAGAAACAATAAGGGCCTCACAAAGAAATTATCAAGAAACAATCTATGACTGCTAGAATTTCTTTCTTCATTGTAATTATATTGAGGATACAGACGTGGAGTCAATGGAAGAGTGGGTTGTTGAGTAGATAAGAGAGACTAATGATCAAATCTTCTACTCTTCATAAGATTTTGACTGGCTTGTGACATGCTACTGTATAGAAGGCGTGTGTCACCATCTCTTGATAGGTCTTCTTGTATTAGTTGCGTGTGTCACAACTTCACCTTAGAAACTCATAGCTCATCTATGTGATGAGCCTATTATTTTATGCAGTCCAACATGACCTGTGTGGTCTCAGCCTGTGTGGCACCATATCTCGACCTATGTGGTCTTGGCCTGTGTGGCAATATATCTCAACCTCTGTGGTCTCGACCTATGTGGCATATGTTGACCTGTGTGGTCTTGGCTTGTGTGGCATTATATCTCAACCTTTGTGGGCTTGGCCTGTGTGTTTTGTAATAGTATAGTTGATAATCTTCTCTGCAACAAGCCTGGTGGGGTTGAGCAAATTATATTAAAAATTTTATATCTCAACATTTGTGGTCTAGGCCTATGTGGTCTGTAATAGTATAGTTGCTAATCTTATTTTGTATTCCCTGCAACAAGCCTAGTAGGGCTGAGAAGATCATATTAGAATTTCAAGTATATTTTGTTTTTGAGTGGTAAATTCTCATTCATGTGTGGCTCTATGGTAGGGTGTATTTCTACACCAAGACGATATATATGTATACCACCTTTGCAAGAGAATTGGTCAATCTATTAATGTTCAAGTAGTTGTTTTTTAAAGTATGATTTAAAAATTGCATTAGGAGTGTATTCGGGATTATTGGACTTTTCTTTAGTCCAGTTTTGGAATTGGAGTTTAGACAAGTCCAAATTTTTTGAATATAGTGTTCACACTCTTATGTATTGTTGGGATGATGTGTAATTGTCTAACACCTCCTTGGTGACACATATTGAACATGTGCATGAACATGAAGAGCCATGAAGCCCAAACTATGGATGCCACACAAGGCTCATTGAATCTTCAAGAAAATCATTTGTAAATGTGCAATGCAACAACATGTGTAGTAGTCCTTCATCCTGTGTACAAAGTATGGCTTCAAGCCTTCGAAGATTCTTAGAGAGATTTAAACATGTGGATGCAGCTCTTCGAATCAATTGTACAATTGCACTTATCACACAAAGAGAGTGAGTCAAACATAATTTTTCAAACCAATTATATCATTGTTGTTAAAATCATCAAATAGCATTCAAAACGAGAGCACTAAAACTAGGAAATAATTAGACCTTGTGAGTTTTTACTCCAAATCGAAGCACTAAAAATTTGTGGAGAAAACTTGCAACAATTTGAAGATTTAAGGAGCAATTTTGAGCTATGGTGAGGTATCAGACCTAGATTTAAAGCTATTGAGCTTAACTTTAAAGCTATAGGATAACGCTTTAAAGTAGTTGGATCCCACTTTAAAGCTATTAGATCCTGCATTAAAGCTATCAAACTACACTTTAAAAGAATAGGATGTTGCTCTCACATCTCTTAGTATCTAAATGTTCCCCCATTAGTTTAAACCCACCATTTGACCCTACTTAGTAGCTACTAGTCCATACTTTAGAGCTATTGATCCCTGCTTTAAAGCTATCTGTCTATGGTTTAAAGCAATTAGACTATGTTAGACTACACTTTAATGCTATTGGTTCCCATTTTAAAGCTATCGGAGCCCACTCTTAAGATGTGGGACATAGTTTTAAAATTGTTGTACTGTCACTTCAAATATGTAGGGAACACTTTAAAACTATTGGGACAAGGACACTAACGTGAAAGTCACTTTAAATCTATCATTAGCACCTTAAATCTTATCTCCTATGAACCTTCTATAAGTCTAATTTTAAGAATATCTCCTATGCACCCTCTATAAACCTAAGAATATCACTTTAAAGCCCCATAGTAGTGCGTTAAAGCATTAAAAAATGCTTTAAAGCTTTATGATCAATGTGTGAGAACACTTTGAAGACACAACAAAGATGTTCTTTCAAAGCGGTTTCTCTTATTAAGTTGCTAAAGATGAGAGTAAAGTAGCCCAAAAAGCACGCAAGCCAGTAAGCCCTGTTGAAGATCAAAGCAAAGTATCCTAAAAGCAAGCAAACTGAGCGTATAATAGTCACTATAAAGCTATGAAAAGAAGTCAAGACATCAAGAAAAATTAACATACCTAAGGCTCATTAACGAGATGAATAGGATGCTCCACATACGTAGATGTTCCTATTCTATGCCAATATACATATTTACTTTTTTTGGAGAGAACCAAATCTCAACAATCCAAAACCCAATAATGAGATCTCAAATCTCATGGGTGATAGTGCTTTTGCATTTTTCTTTGTGGCACATGTGTAACGGCAAAACACAATCTTCTCCACACATTATCTGTGGACCCCTATAGCTCTTTGTTGAAATTAATGCTTGCACTCTGCCCATTTTTAGAATTTACAATCATTGTTGGAGCTAAGATTTTGAAAACTAACTCATTGGCTAACCTTGGCAACTTGACTCATGCGAGACGGTTTGTTGAAGGTTGGATACCATCTTATTAGCTTTGACATGTGGTGGTCCATCATGTAGCGTAGAGAAGGGTGGGCATTAAAGGAGTTGCTGCTATAGAGCGAATCTTTTTTTTGCTTGATCCATCCTTTGGTATGTTCTTCAAAGCACCCAACAGAATTTCGACAAATATTCCTAATTGTGATATCATCGAAATCATGCTATGATTTTTCTCTTCAGTGATGTTGCTTCTTTTCTTGTCATTCCAATATGTCTCGATTGTTGCCTCACAAAATACAAGCTCTCACCACATGTAAGCATAGACTATTCACCACTATGTCCACATGCTATTGGACTAATTTCCATTTCATGCCCTTGTATCCTCAAATAAAATGTTTGTAGATGCCTGTAGGCTAACACAACACATCATACCCAATATTTACAAAATATTCAGAAGGATAGCATCAAACTTTCATTCAAGGTAAAAGATCGAGATAGCCCCCTCCCCCACACACACGTGCACGCACGTGCACACACACACACACACATTTGATAATGAAAAATTTCGTGAATATTCGATGTATGACTGCGTGTCCTATGGAGGATTAGCATCTATCCATATGTTTACAAATTGAAAGCTATTCGGGTGTGGTGCATATGATGATCATGCCTAAAACTTTAGTGGGATTGCATTACTCTTTCTCTATGGTTCTTGACCATGTTATCTGCTCATTTAGACCTATAATAATGGTCTATAGTAGTGGGCTTTTCCTTAGTCTCATAGATGTTTTGAATGCTCGAGGGTGTGCTTGCATAGTGTTCTCATGCCTACCAAAGTCCTAAAAAATGGGCTTGGGCCATGTCTATGTCTATGCATTGTTTGAATCCATAGCCAAGTTATGCTTGTTGTTTTTCTCTATCTGATGATGATTTTAGCAACTCTGATACGTATAGTTAGGAGGTCATGTCATGCCTACCACCAATTAATGGTGGCTGTGCATACGTAGCCCTAGCCCAATAGTCCACACATTTATTCCACTTATGTCCACAAGTCTCCTCATTTTATATGTGTTTGCCATTGTAGCTCGAGACTGATTTTGGCAGGGTGCTCACATCTTCTAACATATCTTGGCCTACACCTCACATATGCTGGGGTTGTGTCTTTGAAATACAAAAAGTGTTGAATGGGTTAATCATGATGGTGGAGTAATCCAAAGGATTGACCATAGAACTATAATGCTCACTTTTTCACTCTTTGGACTCTTCTTAAAGGTTCCCTTTGAGCTTCCTTTGATATACAATTATGTTTAAATGCAACCTTAATTATAATTAGTTTGCAAGAGTACAACTGTGGTATAGTTTATGTTTTTTTTAGGGTCTGCCATATCCACCTAAATTGTGCCAATAGGCCTCTCCTCCTGCTTCAATATTTCTGATTTTAGCTCTCAATTGAGTTCATATTTTCAAGACATTGAATCTCTGGGTTAACTGTGGATGGGTGTTCCTGACTGGAAAAACAAGTAGTCAAGGATAATGACACCTGCAATCCCAAGATGAAGTTTTGTCTGTAGTAACATCTCCTCTCTTGGATGGATGTAGTAATAGTCCTTAACACTAGAATTCTTCTCATCCCAGTCGCTATGAGATCCATCTGTTTAGAAATGTCCTTTTAGAAGTGTATTTTTTGGTATTAATAAAAGTTATATTCCAAATAAATTACAAAATCAGTTCTCTATTATGTAGGACAAAACCACTACCTATTTCCAGGAGTGAATTCCTAGTGCTAACACACACACATATTCTCACTTTCACCTTTAATAATAGAAAGGTGGATAGTTGGGTCTGTCTGGTGTTAAGTTGTGATACCTCATTGCCAATGTTATTCCTTGTTTCAATTTTATCACTACCATCTCTTACCCATATTCCTGCGTCTTATCTAGGGATGGAAATCCACGCTACTACTTAAAGGATATTCCACAGATAATCCATGCTCGTCACCTACTGTTCAAACTATTCTGGCTTGTATAAGTAGTCAGTCCACCCATGATAGTATTAACTGTGCTAAGGTCCTTGAAGACCCTCATCCTTCTTAACTGTGCCTTTAGATATATTGATGACATCATTATCTTCGAAAATCCCTTAATTAGAAAATTCTTAGACCCTTACCAAGAGCATGATAACCCCTTTTGGATTTACCCTCTTAATATTGTAACTATAAGGAGGAATCCTAGTCGTCCCTTGTGGTGTCCAGTGACTCAGCCATTGTTATTACAGCCACATTTTTACACATGTAATTTTCCATTATCCCCCCTTTTATAGGAGACTTTACATCTCGGTTCTTTTGGAAGAAAGAGTAGCTTCCATTCCCTACCCTCTCATTTATCCATGCTAAGAGTAATAGGCCATTCTCACAAAGCCTAAATGTGGTCCTTAGTCAGGTTTTCCTTATCATTTACTCCTCATTTTCCCCTTTCATAGTAGCACAAGACATCCTTAAGCTCATCTATGTATTTTCAAGGAATGGCTTTAATAAAACATTGACCCTTAGAAAATGTAGTCGTTTCATTCAACAAAATCCGCTTCATGGCATTAGGTGGCAAAAGAACTGGCTCTTAGCATACCTTGGTAACTCTCCTTTTGGAAATGGGCCCCACACCTGAAAGGTAGGGGCCCACTCGCTCACCAATTAATGGTGACTATGCATGTGCAACCCTAGCCCAACAGTCCACACATTTATTCCACTTATGTCCACAAGTCTCCTCGTTTTATATGTGTTTGCCATTGCAGCTCGAGACTGATTTTGGCAGGGTGCTCACATCTTCTAACATATCTTGGCCTACAGCTCACATAGTATATGCCGGTTTTGTGTCTTTGAAATAGAAAAAGTGTTTAATGGGTTAATCATGATGGTGGAGTAATCCAAAGGATTGACCATAGAACTGTAATGCTCACTTTTTCACTCTTTGGGCTCTTCTTAAAGGTTCCCTTTGGGCTTCCTTTGATATACAATTATGTTTAAATGCAACCTTAGTTGTAATTAGTTTGCAAGAATACAAGTGTGGTATAGTTTATGTTTTCAAGGGTCTTCCATCTCCACCTAAATTATCTCAATAGGCCTCTCCTCTTGCTTCAATATTCCTGATTTTACCTCACAATTGAGTTCATATTTTCAAGATGTTGAATCTCTGGGTTGGGTGTTACTGACTGCAATAACAAGAAGTCAAGGATAATGACACCTACAGTCCCAAGATGAAGTTTTGTCTATACTAACATCTCCTCTCTTGGATGGATGTAGGTAACAGTCCTTGACGCTGTAATTCTTCTCATCTCAGTCGCTATGAGATCCACCTGTTTAGAAATGTCCTTTTAGAAATGTATATTTTGGTATTAATAAACATTATATTCCAAATAAATTGCAAAGTCAATTCTCTATTATCCAGGTCAGAACCATTCCCTATTTCCACAATTATTGAAGTGAGCTTGTCTAAGGCTTGTCTTCCTATTGTTGTATTGTTGAATAAGATCCAAACAACATGGTGTTCATTTGCTATGTTTAAATGTTTGAATATTCCATCGGCTCAATTTACCTAGCCATCTAAAATGTCTAGATTTTGGGAACATATTTGATGATCATTCCAGGTTTCAAATGTAGTGTTTTGTGCAATCCCGCTGTGTTTCTTGGATTTGGGGGAATTGTTATGGTCTTGCTGCATGTCTTGTGTCTTTTGTTGCTTTGAGGATATGAGAATTGTGTTCCAGTAAGTGGAACACTTCTTTGTTGTGAATGTCTTTTGAAGCATTCTTGTAGAATAGGTGGGGAATGCTTTGTTTTTGCAATTGTTGTCTAAGGTAGTTCTCGTTAATGTAGGAGATCTCGCTCAATGTATGTTTTCTTGTTCGTATTCTATTGAATACATCTATGAATTTGTTATTTGTTTGGTGCATTGGTATATTGAGCTCATACTGCAAGACATTTTCTTTCCAAAAAGATGTTTGTATTGATGTATGTGTTGATTGGTTCAAGAAGAGCCATGAATCTTTTGTTGGGCTAGGTTGGCATAGGTTTCCACATAATAAAACATCAATATCTCCAAATGGTTGGAGGTGGTTGTGCTTGATTTCTCATAGGTGCATATCGGCTGCAACTAATATACTATGCCCACTCAAGGACACTTCATCGAAGACAACTAGCTAAAGGTCTTTGTAGAGTTGTGATCGTTCTTGTAGTTTTTCACTTGAGAGGGTTGTGTAGTGGGACACCATTAGTGGTAGATGTAGTGCTGAATGGATTGTTGTGCCACCAATCATTGGAAGCGTCTTTTCCATTGTACGCCAAAAAAAGAACTTTTGGGGATTCTACATTTTTAATTTCTTTGTGCGAGTAGTTGCATAGAA
This sequence comes from Dipteris shenzhenensis, assembly GCF_047967505.1. NCBI lineage: Eukaryota > Viridiplantae > Streptophyta > Polypodiopsida > Gleicheniales > Dipteridaceae > Dipteris > Dipteris shenzhenensis. The sequence goes on from NC_141626.1 coordinate 18,242,761, forward strand.
GTGCTTGAATGATGGCCATAAGTGTAAATGTCTTTCCTATTCTAGAATTGCCCTGTCAAGAAAATATGGAATGGTTTTGTTGGAGAGATTCCTTTCTTGAGCATTATGTCTTCCACAATTATTCGTTGTTTGTTGTTTAGTGCTTTGAAGGTAATGTAATAGTCATTGTTAGGCACAATTTTTTTTGTTAGCAAAGTTTCGGTGTGGAATCGACTATAGTAAATGGTGCGATCTAGCAACAGTTGAAACTGTTTACAAGTGGAAGTAAAACCATTTGGAGTCTTTATTAATGTGAACATGTACCAAAGATCTCACAATTGTGGGAAGAATACATCATGCATTTGCCTCAAATGCAATAACAAAACCAGAGCTATTAACAGTAAAGCTTCCACTAGGTTTGGTAGTCCTAAGCTTGCTTCTAGCCATCATCAAGTCTTCCTTGTATAGTTCGAGGAAGGGAAAAGGTAAGAGAAGAACAATGTCAACATATGGCCCTCTAATGTGTACTGACACTTGTTCACCACACCACATTGCACAATGTAGCCTATGAGAAAAGGAACTTGCTCATTGTGGGCTTTTGCAAAGGCCGAAGCGGATCTCTACTAGCATGCACAGCTCCACAAACCTCACAAATGTGCTCGATCAAATCATCAATGACATTCGTGAAGTGCAAAACTTCAAAAACCTGCAATTGCATAAGAACTTCTCATAAGCATGTGTGGTGAAAAGAAGGCAATAATATTGCAACTTAAGATAAGTATCTGGGTTCCATAACCCAATCATGAAACTGGACTCTTCAAATCATCCTTTGTTGGCCCATCCAGAACCTCAACTAATATGATAAAGTCAAAGACATAAATGGTCCCCTTTTCCTTCAAGAATGATACATTCTTCAAGATGTACATGACCACACTTTCTTCATTGAACTCTTGTATAAATTGAGTAAGAGTGGGTTTTCTCTCATTCACAGAGGATAAATACAATGCATAATAAATTAAAAATCAAAGTAAGGCACAATGAAAAAATCACAATTCTTAAATGTAGAATTAGCAAGACATTGTGAAACTAACTTACTGCAGCTCTATCTTCATCTCGTCATCTGTCAGCAACAATGATTTGGTCACCCATGCCCTCTTCACTTGCAACTTTAATTATGAAAATGGCAACTATGCCCATGACATTGGAAATGGACAATTTGTTGAACTTGATCATCTCAGCAGCCCAAGGAACATATGTGCACAACGAGTTATCAAAGGTAGCAAACGAAGGTTGTCGTCAAAAGGCTCTTCTTTAATAATGCATGTAGTAGCATCAAGAAGCAAGGAAAACTTTGAACTTATACTTTCATTGGTGCCTCTTGGCACAAAGTTTGCACCCTCTATTCATATAAGAGACAATCTATATATAATATATAATATAGAGTATACTATATTATAAATTATAAATTATACGTTATATTATATTATATCTCTTCATGTGTGTGTGTGTGTGGATAGAGAGAGAGAGAGAGAGAGAATATATTATATTAGATAATATATGTATGTTATATAAAACTCAGTATGTCACCAGAATATATATATATATATAGAGAGAGAGAGAGAGAATATATTATATTAGATAATATATGTATGTTATATAAAACTCAGTATGTCACCAGAATGATCGAAAAAATAGCATCTAAAGTATTAATTGTGGTGAACAAATTAGTGGCTAAGCTAAGGTTATAGAGTTTAATTAAAAATTGAATTAATGGATCGTCACGTTTCGAGAGAGTTTTGTCTCCAGAAGGTTCCCTCCATACGCATACACATCTTAAATACATTTACCATTTTTTAGCACTTATCCCCCTTCCCTATCGATTTTCTGTTCTTGCTCCCATGGCTTTGCCCCAAACATGATGAATTTCTTGCATCCAATAGCATAGCAAAGTAACTTTGAAACCCATGGTCACTACTTGAAGCATTCAAAAGTGTACTAAAGCCATGACACATAACACGTTAATCGTCCAAGCGTTTGAGAGGAGTAAAGGTCGCTGCTTCCACTGTTTCCTATGTAGCACCACAATAAGATTGATACTAAATTTATGCAACAATCACAACACTTGCAATTGACAAATTGAAGAGATGGAGCGTCTTTGAAACTTGAGATTTAATTTTCTTAAAATTAAGATCCCACCTTGAGATCAAGCGGAGCGGGTCTTGAGATCGAGCGGAGCAAGTCTCTAACCCGTTGTAGACAGGTCATGCTACTCATAGTAGTTTACACATAGTGACCCTTCAGAGCCGGAGCATCTGCATCTGCAATGCATAAGTGTAGTTGGTATGTCTTGTCAATGTTACTGTGGCCATGGCGCGTTGCTGCATTCATTGAAAGGACAGAACAGTTGCCCCAGGCAAGCCTTTCCCACAGCTCCTTGATCTTGTACCCTTTGGTACACTCTGCAGGTTTGTACGCCTGGAAGAGCACCTTATGCAGCGTTTCTGCGTCAAATCCCGCTCCTTGAAACTTCGGACAACCATGCAGCTTCAATAGACCATGCGATACACTCTGCAGCCACCATGGCTGCGTCGGATACCCCATGGCCTTCCCTAACTTCTCATCCATCAGGGCGTACACTACCCGGCGAGCCATTGGTCAAAGTGACGAAGGGATGCCGCCCAGAAAGAGTGCTATTCATGCTTCTGCTAATTCCCTGTTGGAATCGGAGTAGATCATATGCTTCGCTTCGTAATTTTCCTTGAACGCAGAGAACGCGGAAATGCTCTCAGCGATGTCCCGGATGCCCATGCGTGTACCGATGTCACACCAGTTCGTGTAATATGCCGATCTTTCCAATTCCGTCCACACTCTGTGGCCATAGCTGGAGGTCGAAGAGACAAGAAATGATATTACAACCAGTATGCCTCAGAATAGCAGAGAAACAACACGAAAGATCCGTCAGGCGCGGGCAGGACTTACAGGGTGGCCCATTCTATAGGCACTAAGACGAAGATGGAGAGGACATAGAGATACTCCGAGTTGTTAATAGAATAGTGAGAGTGGAGGAAGTTCAGGCGACGGAGGGCCGGTCTCCGTCGACATGGTGGAGCAACAATTCTTGGAGCAAGATATCCGTATCGTCGTAGCGTCTGGAGGCATTCTGTGCGAGCTGGCCAGTCTTTTGAAGGACGCGAGAGATCCGGGGGATGGCGTAGGTCCAGAAGAGACCGAACTCGAGGGCTTTTCGTGAGAGGAAGGGGAACTCAACGAAGATGGTGTGGAGGACGAGGGCGTGGTGATCCTTGGAGGGGTGGAAGCGGGCTAAGAGCTTGGAGCGTCGGTATCGCAGGAGGTAGCAGAGGCATTTCCAAACGAAGGCACGAGCAATCAGGAGCAGGAGGCAGGGGCTCTGGCTTATCGCCATCGCCGTAGCCAAAGATCTTGCAAGCTTGAAAAGAGAAAGGAAACGATTTACGAAAGGCCGAGAGACTTTAGGACATATCTTGCAAGCTTTTTTTTCCGGAAAATACTTTCTATATATTATTAAATGAAAATTTCAGTCTTTGCACCTAATTAGAGGCCTTGTAAGCCCAAGAACTTGATCCCACATCCATTTTAGACCCTCTATCAACTATTGATGAGGCTACAAAAATAGAAAAGAGGAGTGATTCCATGTCAAACAATAGAAAGGTAGCCAGCCCCTTATTGAGGCTTTAGTGGGTGGAGGAAGTGGATTGTTTAAAAAGTAAAAGATATACATAGTTGATGATTTCAAAGACTTTATCACACTCCACTATCAAATGCAACCAAAGTTTGAGTAGATTGGACACTCATGAAAATATTATGGATATAGATTGCTATGAAGATGGTTGCCAAGGGCCGTCCAAAGAGGGAGATGAACAACTACAAAGTCAAGTGGATCCTTCAGCACGCAAGGTATAATAATGAAGTGAAGAAGAGAAAGCAACAAAGTGGATATGATAACAAGAAGAAGGCATATGATAAAATTCCATTGGGTGCGATGATGATGAAATTCTTGTAGAGTTTCATGAGTATATGCATCATGGTCCCAAGGTTATGTCATAATCTAGATTCCAGATTGATGCCAGGGGGGCTTATTTCGAGAAGTATGCTGGTGAGAAATCTAACCTTGCTGAGAAGAGAACTAGGAGTATTGTGGATGGTCCAGTGGACTCAATGGATTCTATATTTTATATCCCTTGCACATAATGCTAGACTAGAGTAGAAGCGATATGGCAAGAAAATTTGACAATAAGGTTTATGAGTGGTTGGCATCCATTGTCAAAGAACACCTTGCCAATTCATATACATATACATATACATATACATATACATATATATATATATATACATATACATATACATTATATATACATATATATATATATATATATATATATAATTATTTGTATATATATACACACAGACACACACACACACACACATGTATGTATGTATGCATGTATGTATGACCCATGCATGACATTAATTTACCATAAGAGTCCTCAGCTAAAATCTTCAAGATATTATAACGGTATTGATAAACACCTTTTGAGAGTTTTAAACTCTAAAATTTGGAAGATATGGCATCATAGGATGTTCCACATGCACGCATGACATGAACATGAATTTGGTTCATCGATGGAAGGCCATTGGTACATATGGCAGGACAGGTGTGCAACACTTGCCCACGTGGCATATTGATGGAAGGCCATTGGTACAGATGGCGGGATGGGTATGCTACACTTGCCCTCGTGGCATGAACATGCTTGTGGGATTTTTAGCTCTTCCCCTCCCTCTCCTCCTCCCCTCCCCTTACCTTTCCCCTTCCCTCCCTTCCCCCCTCCCCTCCATTCCTTCTCTTCCATCCCTCTCCTCCCCCTTCCCTTCCATTCCCCTTCCATCCATTCCCTTTTCCCCCTATCTTTCCGCAATGGTGGCTGTCTTTTTTAATGTTTTTTTTTCAAATAAAACAATAAATAAATCCATTTGCGGACTTGGATTATAGTCACACTTTTCTTTTGATGGCCACGATACTTTGCACGCACATCAATCCCAACTATCTTGAGGTGTGTGCAAAGTATCATTGCCATCGGATATGGTTCACATAGTTAAACTCGCATTACATCATGTTTTTCACAAAGTCTCATGCACAACGGTTAGAAAACACCAAGTGTTACGCACAACCATCAACAAACATGCTCTGAGGTGTGTTATTCGTAGGCACGCATACTCGATGGGCAAGATACATTGCATGCATGTGAATTCCCCCTGTGTTGAGGTGCATGCAAGGTATGGTGGCCATCTGGGATGGTCAAAGTCACCATAAACCCTATTTTTCACCAAGTCTTATGCACAACCATCAAAAAACACACTTAGGGGTGTGCTATTTGAATGCATACATACCCGATGGGCACTATACTTTTCACACGCAAGAATTACACCTATGTTAAGGTGCGTACAAAGTGTTAGTGCATGATGAAACACTGAGTTTGCCTAGGTTGCACTATGGCTAAACCTGATGATGTCTACTGCACTGGGGCAGGACCGCACTGATGCATAGGTATCCTCGTGCTGAGGAATCATCTACTACTGATCGAAAGTGGTGGTGATAACTAGATCCAAGGGTGGTGCAATGCGGCATGACTGAGCCGATGCTAGAATGTCCTGTAGACTAATCTGCTGATTTGTACTGCTTGTGGAAACTATGTCTAAGGCGATGATGTGCCCCGTATCAAAGGTGAAAGCATCGGTGATGGATGCTAGAATGGAATCACCTGAAGAGCTAGATGCACTGTAGCATGTATCTCTGCATGCAGCAAAAGATGTGAGTGCCTCATACTAAGGACTTACATGCTTAATAACTGCATAATCACTGGTGGAAAACTAAGTATCTGTATATGATGTGATAGTAGATGGAGTCAGATCCATGTATGAATGTGATGGTTGTACATCACTAGAATCAGACTATGCTAATGAAGATGAGACTGCCTCATACTGAGGACTTACCATCAAATATGCCTCATACTGAGGGCTTACTCTGTTGAATGTGCCTCATGCTGAGGGCTTACCAAGAAGTGTGCCTCATGCTAGGAATGTGCATGATTAGAAACTCCAGGCTGATCCATGCTAAAATCTGAAGCATCTGCATTCAATCTATCAAGGCCAATGAGGCTCAAGTTGGCATCATACACTACTAGCACATACCCTGTGCAATAAATGGTTGAAGAAGGTTCTGTTTCCACTCACGAATCTCATCCAGAGTCATGTTTGGTGTATCATCATTTGTGTGATGCATATAACTCCATGATGGAGGCAATCTGGTGCTCTGTGCAAGAGGCTTATCCGTGTACCGGCGAGAGTGTCTACCCATGAGAACACTGTAAATGAGCTGCCACTGGGGGGCTTATGCTAAACAGGCAAAACCAAGTCATGTGAGAACGTTTGTGTGCCAAGGATCAAGCTTGTAGTAGAATGATGACAACTACGTGTCGGGCATAGCCAAGAGGCTGTACAAGGCTGATGTATGTGTGCAGAAACCAATGCCAAAAATAGTCAACAAATGTGATTGTACATGGATGGCATGTGTGCATGTTCATGTAAGAAGAATGCAACACTCCTGAATCCAAGAGGAAGATCACTGCCAAGTGTCACATTGAGTGATGAACTGCCAAATGCCAAGAGAACTAAACTGGTGTCAGTGTGTGAATGTGTATACCGATGATAGATTCGATGGGACTGACATCGGTGGAAACTAATCTGGTGATGTGGCAATGGCTGACTTGGCTTGGTGGAGTTGGATCTCCTCTATGGCGGTGCTAGTCTACAACTAGACTACACCTCGAAGCATCAAATGCAGCAAAATGAGTTTTAGTTTGTTCATTTAATGTGTTGGATGCACTACAATGGATCATGAGGTGGTTCCAATGATGAGGTTTTAATGATGCTAGCTTGTGGAAAAGTCACATGGCAAATCTGAGGTGTTCAGTGCGTAGAGTAAGAACTGGTGATCGTTTTTTATTTTTGGATTTCCTCCAAATTCCCCCTAGATCAAAAGTTATGGCTCCCAGAAGAATAGGCCAAACTTGATCCAAGGAGGGGGTCCAAATGGATTATGTGGCCTGTGATGAGGTGGCAGTGGGATGTCACATGCAGAATGCATGTGTGGCATTGTGCTTAGATGGCACATGGTGACATGGCATGATGATTAGACACTAAGTGTCACATGCAGAATACAAAGTGTGCCTGTGAGTCACTATGTGTTGGCCCTGTGAGTCACTGTGTGCTGGCACTACCGATGTGGCAGAGTGGGCTACTGATATGGCTACTGATGGGGTAGGCTGACTGGGCCTGCTGAGGTGGCAGTGCCATGTGTCTTGCTGACTTGGCACTACAAGGTGATGATGTGGCCAATCACTGACCACGTGGCACAAGTGAGTTGGGTGGCTAAAGATAGGCCTATCTACCACGTGGCACTTCAGGGACCGCAGTGGCTAACCTAGGGTCAATTGTTCTAACCTTGGTGTGAGGCCATCTAACATGTGGCACTATCTTGACCACGGACTAAACTAGCCAAACCCAAGTCTAAATAACTTAACCATCCTAGTTTGCCACGTGGCATTTCCTAAGGTTGATCTACAACTTAAGAGGGGGAAATCCACATCTTGTCCATAACCACATAAGTTGTACTCATTGTACATGCCTCTACTACATAGTCACTGTGCTCACATACGCACATACTGCTCTGATACCATGAAAGCAGAAGTGAGAGAGGGAGAGAGAGGAGTGCACACGATATAGCTACCTGTACATTAAGTGTATTGAGACAATGAACGTGAAGATATACATGTGAACCCCTAAGGGTTAGGGTTAGGGTTTGCCCCTATGCCCTATGTGGATAGTGCAATTTACACTATCTTTAACAGAAGGAAATGTGTAAATCATGAGTGACTATTGGGAGGTGACATGGGCCTCTTTTCGACGCTATCTTTCGATGCTTCGTGGGCATGGGCACAAAGATCGTCGGTACGGTTGGCGGGCGGGGAAGGTGTCAGTGTAGATGTCAAAATAGCTGTCAGTATGGCCGTCGATATAGGGTTCGGTATAAACTGACCCCTATAACAACATATATACCGACTACCATACTAGCTAACACCAAACCTTGCACTGACGCTTTCACTCACGCATGGGTACAAATGTCCATACCGACATTTTTATAGAATGTCACTTCCAAGGGTCCCAAAATAATTTTGGACCACAAGTTTGGTCATTTAAAAGATAGAAAATATAAGAGTACGTATACCAAAATTCAGATCAAATACTCATATATTGATAATGAACTTAATTAACATACAAATTAATGTACAAAATGTCATTATAAAAATGTGAGGACCAAATTATACATAAGAAGTCGATCGTCGATGTCAAAACTATGAATTAGTAGTATTTACATCGATGGATTTACAAGTCTTGCATGCCAAATATATCTATCTCAAGGTTTACATTCAATTGATCACCTACATCATCATCCCCTATTGTATGTCTACGTAAGACTTGATCCTCTATTTCATCGGCCTCTAGTTCTCCCTCTTCTTCCCCAAAGTCGTGATCTCCACCTTCCTGCATTACAGTGTCATTATTGTAACCTTCTTCATGGCCCATATTGTCATCTTCATCCACTTCCCTAGATCCATCGGCATTTTTGCTTGGATCTTCTACCGGCATCTCCGTATCCACATCCCCATCTCATCCCCATCTTCAAAAATATATTTGCTTCGAGGAGCAACTTGGACCATGTACCACCATCTTGGATCCAAATGATCCAGATGAAAGACCACCTACGTTGAAGATCCAAATTAGGTTATGTAATTATATGCAAGATTTGAACAATGCTATGTCATTATATATAACAATAAAATGAAGATTTATCATGCAAATAAAGAAGCATTTTCAAGTGTGCTTTGTTTCTTGTATACTTTCATGATACATCTTTACATTTGCAATGTAGAGTGAAGACATGAGTTATCGTCAATTGACACGCCTTATCATCTACTCCGATATCACGTGGATTGCAAGCAATTGATATGAGTTGTCATCTACGAGCACATCTAAAAACCAAGTACTTTTATAATATAATTTTGTGTCATTCACAGAAATGAAGCGAACATTTACTAAAAGTGAATATGTGCTTATCATAATAGTATTCGAAGTAAGAAAAGATAATTATACTCCAGTGTTCCATCATGGCCATTCATCGATACATATTTAGAAGAATGGCAAAATATGTGCTCTAAACTTATAACAAAAATGAAATATTTTGCGTATTGTGGTAGAGTTGAATTTGGCACGAATTCCTTCTCAAAGTTATGATCAATACCATCTATACTAGAGTCTGAGGTCGTACCATATGACCTATCAAATACTTTTCTCAGTGTGTAGATTGAAAATTTGCCAACATTTGTTTGAAAACGAAGATATTACCTTTTAATTAATTCATTAGTGTGTACCTATTCACAATGCTTTGGAAGAACAAAGGTATCACTTTTATGTCCAAGGTCTGGTAGAGTCAACGGCAAAGAAACCACATTTGTCTCTCCTGACTATAGCATTGAGACCATTGTAGATAGTTCTAAACCATTTGACATTAAGAATGAAATTACTAAATCTTCTAAAATCAAATTCATAGATGTCACGTATGGTCCCACAATAATCTAACTGCGAGGAGAGAAGATTGGTATCAAAAGCACCTGCTCAATTATCTTGTACAAAGTTAGACATGACTCCACAATGATATGTGACTCTCCTTGAATCGATGCGTTCCACATGAAAATGCCGTCCATCTGACCACAATGCACTATACTTTTTGTACTACAAAAGAACATTATTAAAACAATGAGGATGCATTTTGTAGCGATTGTGATCATAAATACCCAAATTAAGTAGAAAGGTTAAAAACTTACATGTGGCATACATCTAAATGCAATCTCTCACTCTCGATCGGTTACGTCCTCTCCATCATGTTCAGCTTTATGAAGAGCTTCTTGTAGCCAATCACGGGACATGTGTCTGGGAGAAGAGCAAGGTCCGGTGGATATGGCACCCTCTGCCTATGCATGACTCTAAATCTTGGCCTCTCATTTATTCTTTTTGCTTTGAGCTCTTCATATCTCTCCACCCATGTTTGCATCTCGAGACTATTGAGGACACAAAACTTATTGAATTTCTCTCTTTGCTCTTACAACCCCTTTACCTTGGGGAACCTCTGCAATGACACGATCATCATCCTTGATGTTTCAAGCATGTGGCATATCAAGATCCATGGATGCAAGAAACCCTGTGATGTATACTAATGACTCTTGCACAAGCCATCCCTCTGCCATGCTTGCTTCGGTTCTAGCTCTTTGTCTTACAAATCCCTTCAAGGTTCTCATAAACCATTCAAGGAAAAACATCCAATGACTATGAACAGAAATTCAAGATCAAGAGGCAATATTGTAGTTTTGACATCCTCAAACCATTATAGCAGTGTTGATGCCAAATCTTGCATCACGGTCTCATGCTCAAACATCTCACCCCCATCTCCCATGGTGCCTCCAAAAAAAGAATCCATCATGTTTGCCATACCCTCGTCCTCCTCTAGAGGATCATCCTCAAGATCATCTTGACCAAACTATGGTGGTGGTGGTGCACATGCTCCCTCACTACTCTCATCATCCTGTATAATATAATGATGCAAGGTCAGTATGTCCCATGAATCATTCAAATATCATTGGTTTATCGATGATGCACTAGCATGTCGACCAACATCCTCTTCTGGTGGCACCTCTCCATACATCTACAAGTGGCACATGACAATACGGCATTGATGACAAACCCCTCGCTTGCAATGTGTGCAAGGACAAGGCACTATCTCACAAAGCCACTCCAAACTCCCGAGAGGTGGCCCCCTATCCGATGAGCTATCACTACTCATCCTCTCCACTTGCACACATCCACAACCATCCCCCCAAGTCACACCCAAACACCCAAATCCCCAAATTCCCTCAAACCCCTGTATCCCCTCTCTTGCACCAAACACCGGGGAGCCTAAATCCCCCCCAAATCCCTTCAAACACCCACTCACCCCCCACTCCCCAACCCCCCCAAAAACCCTAAACCCCAAGAAAATCCATGTTTTGTTCGGTATGGACATGAATATATACTGGTGATTATACCAACATCTATACCGATGCTTTGCTTTTATATACCCACTGTAATACCACGCCCGTATCGATGTTTTTCAAGAATCAAAAATCGTGTGCTGTTTGTCCCGCAACACCATTTGTTTTTTCGTATGTTCTCCTCCCTCGCTTTCGCTTTCAGCTCGCGATCACCCACAACCCTTGCCTCCTCACTCCTACCTCCTCCCTCCCCCTCTCACCTCTCCATCCTCTCCTAAATTGTCCCTCTGCAGCTACAAGACTTGCTACAGCTCCCTCTCTACCATCTCAAGGTAAGAATTCCTCTCTTCCCCTTCTATTTCAAGTTTGTTTGGTTTCTTTGTCGTTCTTTCTACCTCTCCTCTTGTTTCCCTTCCTCTACTTTCACTTTCCTTTCCTTTCTCTAAAGTTTCTCTCCTCCTTTCCTTTCCTTTTCTTTCTCTAAAGGAAGAAACAATACACAAAAAACAATCATAAAAGAGAAGAGTATGAAAGCTCTACCTATTGTTTTCGTGATTTCTCCTTGTTTATAGGCTTCTCTTTGTCTCCTGAATCCATAGCCTTTGGAATGTTGCTTCTCCAATACATAGGCTCTACATTCTCGACAACCACCAATCCTAGACAAGCTCTTTCCTTTGCTTTTAAATCTTTTTTTATAAACCACTAGCTTGCTTACTCACTTTTGCAATGTCTTTTTTAGAAACCCCACCCAATCAACCAAGACTTCTTGTTTGTCTTCATGTGTGGAACTTGCAGTCATCAAACACCTATCCACAACACAAAGCTATGGGCAAACAAGAATGATGGCTCATGATCCTAGTAGACATAAAATGTAGAAGACAACTATCCTCAAATAGGCATGATTCTCTTGAGGTGAACCTCCTCCATACTTCTCCCTAAATACATTGATTGCCCATAACTTTTGGTGGTTGTGTGAGAATGTGCTTCGTAAAAAGGAGAAATGTTCAGAATTTCAAGAGAGGTCATGTTACTTGCTTAATGAAAGAAAGACTAGATAGAGGCTAAACATTTAAAACTCATTTATAATACTAATTGATCAAATACAAACTCAAAGCATGGAAGGATCTTTGGAACAAAAGACTAACAATCTCCAACGAGTTTTATAAAATCGATGTACTAGAGGGTCATTTCAACATGACACATTGTGGCCATGGCAAATTGCTGCATTCATTCAGAGGACAGAACAGTTTCCCTTCGTAGGCCTTCCCGAGATGGCCCGGCTTCGACGCACCCAGCTCTTTGATCTTGTAGCCTTTCGTGTACTCTGCAGGTTTGTACTGCTGGAAGAGCACCTTACGCAGCTCTTCTGCATCAAATCCCGCTCCTTGAACCTTCGGACATCCAGGGAGTATCCTGTACTTCGCCCATGATAGCGGCCTCGGTGGTAACCAGCTTACCACCATCCCGTGCACCTTCAATACACCATGCGATACCCTCTGCAGCCACAATGGCTGCCTTGGATATACCCCATCGCCTTCCTTAACCTGTCGTCCATCAGGGCGTACACTATCCGGCGAGCCATTGGCCACAGGGACGAAGGCAGGCTCCCCAGAAAGAGTGCTATCGTCGCTTCTGGTAGTACCCTGTTCGAACCAGAGTAGACCATGTGCTTCGCTTCGTAATTTTCCTTGAACGTAGAGAATGCGGAGATGCTCTCAGGGATCTTCCGGATGCCCATTCGAGTGCCGATGTCACACCAGTTCGTGTAGTGTGCCGATCTTTCCAATTCCGTCCAGACTCTGTAGCCATAGCTGGAGGCCGAAGACACAAGAAATGATATTAAAACCAGTTATATGCCTCATAATAGTATAGAAACAGGAGGAAACATCTACCAGCATAGGCAAGGCTTACAGGGTAGCCCATTCCATAGGCATTAACACGAAGATGGACAGAACATAGAGATACTCCGAGTTGTCAATGGGGTAATGAGAGTGGAGGAAGTTCAGGCGACGGAGGGCAAGCGATCCTCGGTCTCCGTCGACATGGTGGACGAACAATTCCTGGACCAAGATGTCCGTATCATCATAGCGTTTGGAGACATTCTGTGCGAACTGACCACTCTTTTGAAGGAGACGCGAGATCTGGGGGATGGCGTAGGTCCGGAAGAGGCCAAACTCGAGGGCTTTTCTGGTGAGGAAGGGGAATTCAATGTAGCTGGTGTGGAGGACGAGGGCGTGGTGATCCTTGGAGGGGTGCAAGCGAGCTAAGAGCTTGAAGCGTCGGTATCGGAGGATGTAGCAGAGGTATTTCCAAGCAAAGGCGAAACCAATGAGGAGTAGGAGGAAGGAGCTCTGGCCCATCACCATCGCCACAGCCAAAAGCTATAGCAGACAGTGCAAGCTGCGATTGATATATGCTTTCACGAACCGTGCAAAGCAAAAGGATAGGCTTAGCACATGGACAGATTAGCACAAGCTTCGATAACATGAAAAACAAAATTTCCTAACTTTATAAAGGAAAGTCCACTTTTAACATAATCCGGTTTTATAGGTCAAGTTCCATCTAAAATATGTAATTTGTGAGCTGAAACTTGTGGAGAAGCACATGGAAAGATTAGCATGGGAATCGGAACAATGCATATTCAAATGTATTCCTAATCCTGTTAAGTTCCCAACATGTAGTGTTAAGTTCCCAACATGGAGGTTGGGTCATTTGAGAGACTAGAACACATGGCATCATTCCACACTCGGGACAAGAACACATGGCATCATTCTATACTTTCCAACCGTGAGAAAAGAGGATCCTAGTCTTTTCCCAGGGCCTTGAGGCAATGGTCCACAATGGGAGAAAAAATGGCCACCTTGGTTTAAACCCATCCTAGACCACTAGGATGGGTGTAATGAATCATGAAACTATAACCCATGGTATTCCCCTTCTAAACTCTCGCTAGAATTCTATTTCCATCATGGCCCATGTGCTTTGAGAATGGGACTCCCCTCTCCCCTTTGTCTTCTCCTTCTTCTCTCTCCTTTCTCTTCTCCTTCTTCTTCTTCTTCTCTCTAGGCAAGCCCCCCCCCCTCCCCCCCCCCCCCCTCTCTCTCTCTCTCTCTCTTCTTCTTCTTCTTCTCTCTAGGCAACCCCACCCCCCCCCCTCTCTCTCTCTCTCTCTCTCTTTATGCAGGCCACATGAATGAAATTCATCTTGTTTTTTAAATTCCTAACCTTTATTTTTGGATGGCTGTTGGCTTTCCAGCTTTTTGGCCTACCCTATTGGGTAGGTCTTAGTCAATGAACTATTAGGCCAAGTGTTATTACTCTATGATTCTTGCACCCAGAGGATCACCGCCAATCTTGGCATTTGCATTTGCTATCCAGCCTACTGTATCTTTCTCATCTAGCATTCAGCTTGACTCAAAAGCAACAACACACAAAAGTGGAAGTGTGGGTCAAGCAGCCAATTTCTTTGTAGTCCTAACCCTCTCTAGCTATGGATTTCGTCCATCTCTTTGTCAACCTCTCAAGGATTTTCTTAGAATGGGACTCCTCCATAGCTTCGAGCTTCACAAACGGTGATCAATCCCGGAACTTGACAACCTTTTTGTTTGACTTGCTTGCTCGTTCGAAGATATCGATAGCTTGGAAGGGCTTTCTAGCTAACTTTGCTTGCTCCCAAGACTTGGAGCAGATTTTCTATTCGAGAATTGTGAGGGAGTTTACTTGCATTGGAGCTTCGTTGTTTGTAGGCATATGTACAATGGTGAGGGTCCCTGAGTGTTCCCATGATGATGCCTTGCTTCCCCCCACACTACCTCAATCTCTTCTCTTGTTGCAGCGCCCCTCTCAAGCTCCTCACCCACCTCCTAATCTCGCTCATGATGCCTTGAATTTGGACACAATTCAACAAGGCTTGAAGAGAAAGCAAGGAGAGACAGGCCATTCTTGAAAAATATTGCCTCCGATTGGTTGCACTTTCCCGTGTGGAAAATTTCCTATCAATAGTAGTTGCAAGTTGATGGATATTTCTATATCCTTGCACTAAGGTACACATCGAATGGTATATGTAGAAACATCTCGTGATCCAAGAATGCGTTGGGGGTGCTAGCACACATTTATTCTAGAGGGTAGCATTTCGATTGGCAATGGTCCCCCATCCGAGTGATCGAATTTGGGAGATGGACTTTCTACAGAAAAGCCTGCGGCAAGGGGCAAGCTTGGCATTTGGAGGGGATAGACTTTGCATGAAGACTTAATATCGTATGTAGAGATGGAAGCCAACCTTTGTTTGTTTGCATGAAGGGATGGAAGCAAACCTTGCGACCAGCTCCCTGGCAAAAGGTCTTGCCATGAGACTCTGAGGAGCCCTAGAATCAAACTCCCTATCAAGAGACTATTGGGATAAATATGATCAAGGGCTTGCTCTAAGGTGCATGTGTGCATCTAGGGGAGTCACGTGTGTGTGTGTGTGTGTGTGTGTGTAGTAGAAGCACACCTAGTGCTATGAGGTGTCTAGACTATGACCTAAGTGATGATGTACGTACAAAGGCCCCCACATGGGAGGTTCCTTTGACTTAGCCAGTTCCTATGATGTAGGGGTTGATTGCCACTGATGTAGGGAAGGTGCCTACACCTTCCTCTCCACTCTATATAATGAAGGAACTTCCTTCATCTCAATACACTTTGATTTTGCCTCACTTGAGCTCTCTCTTTGTGTCATCATGCATCTCTTTTATCCCACTCACTTCTTCATTTGGTATCAGAGCTGGTAGGCTCTAGAGAATCCACTTTGGTAGTGCCACCTCATCATCTTCTCCATCACCTCCATTTTGAAGCTCTTTCTCCCTTCCTCTTCAGAATTTGCCCATTCTCTTCATCCTATGCATCATTTGCAAACCCTTTGAACTAAAGCTTCTACCCCCTGGAGCGCACCTTTGGCTCAAAGCATTCTTCAAGATTTGGTCCCTGTCGCCCGTGCCGACCCGAACTATGTGTGCCAACTATTAGTCTAATAATCCTATGGGGATGCATTTGGATCACATTCTCACAAGGGTCCCAAATGCTAGAGCAAAGGGGGCAGAGGAGTAACCTTGAAGGCCCACAATTAAGACCCTCCACCTCAAAAGCCCCTATGATGCCTCCTTGGCAGCAAAACATGGGAGATATTCCCTACAACTAGGGCCCATACTATTGACAAGAGAGAGATTTTTTTGCTGTCTGCAATCCCCTAAATGTCATGTTTCCAAGCTCATCTACAAGATAGTTTTTGAGAGTCTTCATTCCAACGTAAGCAAGGAATATATATGCAAATGATCATTAACCAAACCACTGAAAGGTGGAAATTAATGTCCTTCAAATATTTTGAAGTTATTGTTGATGCTCTCTCTTGGAAACGACTTGATAGTGAGCAGCCACACCACAAAACGTGCTTCAGGCAATAGAAACGTTTACAAATGTGTTGTTCAAAAAAATTCTATGAAATAGCCTTGCAATTTTCAAAACACATGCACCTATCCCCAAAAACATTGTACGGTGCCGTGCACGCTCATTTCGCTCCTTGAGTTTGCCTTTCGCCACCTCCTCCTTGCATCCTCACTGGTCCAACCTTCATCTCTCACCTTCCCTTCCCTCAACACCACCATTTCGGAGTTACCTTGCCAAATACCCCCTTGCCTCAGGTGCTATCGAATTGTTTGTAGCCTGGGCTTCTCATTATCTTATCTCTTTTCACCCATTCTTTTCACACTTTCTTCTCTCACCCTTGCGGCCACATTCCAGCTCGTGATTGCACCTTAAATCTTCGATTTTTGTCACCCAACATCATTCCTTCTTAGCTTCCTTTGAGCCCAAGCTAGCTGTCTGATTGTTGGACAGCCACTCTACTCTCTTCTATTTCCCTTCAAAGCTCATCCCATTCTCTCCTAATGCCCCACCATGGGCACGAGAGGTGAAAGCACAAGGCATGACCTGTGGCAAGTCACATCTTCATTAAGAATGGATGAAAGGACATTCTTGGCCTATCATCAAGGGGCATTGGAGAGAGATGCAGAGATTCGATCTGTCCTCCATCACACAGTCACCAACCAAGCCCCCCACGCCATACTATGGTAGCCAAGATCATACCATATCTTCATCGCACGAATATGAGACTACATCTACCAAGCCTTTCCTTGCACATCGCCCTAGTTTGTCCAATGTGTCCACTCCACCCATATGTATGGGACTTTTTGCTACGATAGCAAGTTCCCCACGGCCTCTTGTCTGTAGGCTAGGGTAAGCAAATGGAAGCTCAAAAATTATTGTAATGAATTGCTGGGGGGTTGTAAAATGCCATTGTTTTCTTTTGTACTGCCATAGGTTGCTATATCCACATGTGGATGAATTTGTGCAACCATGGTACTTTAGGTACTTTACGAACTACTGAGACTAGACTCCAGAGTACTTCAGCCATATCATTGAGGGGGGGTTTGTAGAGATATCTACAATGATATGGTGTTATAGGACATAAATCAACTAGTACTTGGGTACTATTTATACCAAGTACTTGTATTGTTTCATTTGAACATTCCAATTGGAGTTCAAACTCCACCTCAAGGTCTAAAGGCTGGATCATTTTGAATATATTTCCAGTTGTCTACGTCAAGTTATGAGCCTAGCAAAGTTAGGATGTGCACTCTATTAATCTGATTAATTGTGTGTGTGGGTAGGGGCAAAAATTTTAACAAGCCTAATTAGCATATTAAAATAACTCCTAAAAACTCTTGGGAAAAAAAAGCATATTGAAATAACTCCTAGAAACTATTCTAGCCTAGAAATGTAGACTTCATTTTAGCCTACAAAGCCCCAAATCTAAAGATATGTGGAGTGAGAATTCAAGCCTTCAAGTTACCATGTTTCCTTGCATGCATTTTTGACAGTTTTTTTGAAATTTGATGCTAGAGTAAATGCTAAGATGATGCTTGAGATATGAAGTGGTGCTAAACTACACTTCAGAGAATGCAATTTTAGTTTGAACTTTAGTTGGGACTAATCTCTTGTCAAGATGCCAAGCTCTCAATGTTCTTCCAATGCTAAGCACTTGAAGAAGACTACAAGAAGGACAAAGTTCAAGGTAAAGAAGACCCTGGCCAAGAAGCTTTGGGAGAAGCCAACTGGGTATGCATATGCTAAATAACCAGGCTTTTCTGAGTTTATCTCTAGCAATCTATATTTGTATGGTGAGGGAGATTTCTTTGTTCAACAAGATTAGTCATTTTGTAAGAGAGTAGACACTGCCTGATAAAGGTAAGACCCTCTCATGGCTACCTATAAAATTGACAAGTTCAATGGCCAAGGCTTTCACAGTTGGCAAATGAAGATAAAGTTTGTGCTTATGAAAGAGAATATATGGGACTTGGTCAAGTTAGGAACTCCATCCTCTCCAGAAGGTGAATCAACCACAACCAAAGGTCGAGTGGACAACCAATGGTGGTTTGTGATTCAAGTTGCACGTAGAAATTGACATGTGTTTTAAGATGTGGCAGCAAAAGAAAGCTTATGCAATAATTGCATTAGGTTTGACAGATGATTATGTGCATCATATTTCAGATTTGGAATCCCCTTTTGAGGCATGGCATAAGCTAGATGTATTATTTGGTGCTAGCTCTCATACTTCTAAATTGAATTTGAAAATTAAATTCTTTGAACTTAAGATGGATGGAGACAATGTTGCAGCTCATGTTAAAACTTTGAGGAATCTTATGACACAATTGACCTCAATTAACTCTCTAGTTACTGAAGATGATGCTATGGCTGTGCTTTTAAAGAGTATGCCTCAAGACTTTGATTATGTTGTGACTACTTTGAAGAATCTTCCTCAACCCACACTAGAGTGCATCATCAGTGCTTTACAAGAGGAGGAAAGAAAGAACACTTCAAGAATGGGTAAAGTACACACTTACAGTAAAGTTTTCATCAAAGAGTAGGTACAAGGCATGCAAGCATTGTGGGAAAACAATCATCTTGAGAAGGATTGTTATAAAACTAACCCTTGCACTTATTGAGGCAAGAACAATCATTCAGAGAAGTTTTGCAATGAGAAAAAGAAAAATATGACAAATCTGGTTGAAGAGAGAACTCCAAAAGAAGAATCAAACTTTGTGGTAGAAGACAAGGACTTTGCCTTTTGAGCACTTTGTCTTTGAATTTTTGTTTATCATCACTTGGTCAAATTTTGAGGTTCTCTGCTTGGAGTAGTACTCCAAAAAGAATGTTATGTGTTTTGTCTTTTGTAAATCACCTACGGTCACCATATGATGTAGGCCATGTGATATGTGTGTTTGGTCTATCCCATTTTTTTGTAAACCTTGACCCTTGGGCACGTTTGCTAGCATGAGATCTTAGCCATAGATTTATCCTTGACCACCATGATATGGCATGTGTGACCACCATGAGATGGCATGAGAAACTGGTGGCTAGATGTATCCTTGACATAGCAAGAGGCAAACCCTTGAGGGGGGGTATGTTGGGATAAATATGATCAAGGGCTTGCTTTAAGGTGCATGTGTGCATCTAGGGGAGTCACATGTGTGTGTGTGTGTGTGTGTGTGTGTGTGTGTAGTAGAAGCACACCTAGTGCTATGAGGTGTCTAGACTATGACCTAAGTGATTATGTAAGTACAAAGGCCCCCACATGGGAGGTTCCTTTGATTTAGCCAGTTTCTATGATGTAGGGGCTGATTGCACTGATGTAGGGGAGGTGCCTACACCTTCCTCTCCACTCTATATAATGAAGGATCTTCCTTCATCTCAATACACTTTGATTTTGCCTCACTTGAGCTCTCTGTTTGTGTCATCATGCATCTCTTCTATCCCACTCACTTCTTTAGAGATGCTACATTAGTTAGTTAGTAATTGTCTTTTTGATTACTATGGACTAATACAGATGCGACGAATTCGGCCTCCCTTGATGAGAGCGATAAAAAATGAGGTAAATAAAAGGATCCTATGGTCTCTCGTGCATTGCTATCATCACACCCACGTGAGGAGGATTGAGGAAAACTTTTGCTTGTTCGTCCTTATTGCTTATAAATGAGGCTTTTCTTTACTCAAAAACTTACGTAATTTTTCTACCACCATACAAGTACTTAGGTATCAGAAAGGTGAGTTGCTACTAGTAACAAGCCTTTTGGTAGTTGAATTCTTCATATTAGATAAGTCAAAAGCCAGGACGCTAGTTGAAGAATTAGACAAGTCAAAGGCTAAGGAGCTAACTTGAAGACCTCTCTATGGCTTTTGAAAAGACTAAGAGGATTTTCTATAAGACCTTTCAAAGGGGAACATGAAAGACCCAAACTCATTTGTAGGCCTGTGGTGTTGATCCTTCATTAAAGTACTTATTTCTTTCGGGCAAGCCTAATGAATATCATTCGCCTTGTTTGCCTTGTGTGTGCTTTCCAACTTTTTTGGCTTGTATGTGCTTGCTTTTCAAGCCCCTCCAACGTGGCTTTAAATTAATTCCAGGTTGAGACTCCTACAAACAATTTATCCAAGCCTTGCTTCCATTAGCGTGCCTTCAAGCCTTGCCTCCATTCGCCTGCTTCCGGGTTGTAATCGTTTCACCAAAGCAGTGCAGGGCGGGTGCTGTGATCATTTCCTGGTAAGAATCTCGTGCCTTGCAGTGGTTTATCAAGCTCCGTGTCATGCTTACCCTCCCACCATTAATCTTGGCAACATACAAACTCAATTAGCACTCTGCTACATCATCTCTTTGGACCACTTCTTTCCATCATGAATCGCTTTTTGACCTGCTAAATTGCTGAGCTGCTTGCTTGAATTATGGACGTTGCTTTCTTCTTTGTGGCTGTGAAGAATCAATAGGCCCGAATTGCTCAGCTGCTTGGTTGATCTCGTTGTCTTCTTTGCGACGACTGTTAAGAGACTCATCCAATAGGACGAACAAGTTTCGGAGAGCTCTCGAAAGCATGGTAGCTAGGGAGAGAGGATATACCTCAATGAAAGTGGGGGTTCCTTACTTTGAGGCAGCATCTGATGACTCATCGACCTTCAATCAGAAGTATGATATTCCCTTGCTTTGAGCTTGCAGGATGAAATTCTAAGCCGCTCAAGCTCTTCTTGAGCTTGCTATGGAGCTCCACTCTCTCGGAAAGGGTCATTCCTAGCCTTGACATCTGGCTAGTTAGCCTTGGTGATGGCCTCCGATAGGAGGACAATAGTAGGAGCAAGCCACCTTTCCACGGGACAGAGCGGATTGTAGACATGATTTTCCTGAATAAGCAAGCAGCTCTGCGATTAGTGTTTGCCAGAGCTTTGTAGCAGGGCGACCCTCCTTTGACTTGCCTCATCTTGGAAATGCATCTCGACTATGCGTAGGACTTGGCCAATGACTAGGGCATCCCCAGAGTCACCTTCTAGACTCAGTTTGCAGTGAGCTTTGCATCCAATGTCATGGTCACCGATAGTTACACGCCACTCCCATTAGTGTCATTCCTCCTTTTCATGTTGAGGGCTGAGACTTGTTTAGCCATGCCGATTCATCTTGCTATTGTAGCCCATCACACACTGCAGGCTCTCAAGCTTCACCTTCCTCGCCTGATCTCCCAAGAATGCATCCCTTACAAAAGGCAGTGTCAGGGATGTGTTTAGGTGGCAAATGAAGCACTAGCCATACATTAATTTAGAGGGGTCAAGAAGCAAGTGGGAGGGAGCAGGCATAATGAGAAGCAACTACTCCTCGTCCGTTATATCCTAGGATCTGTGAGCTAGAGACTCCAACCAATCAATGCTGCTCAAACCATTCTCAAACTTGGTTTAGATCTCAACTCCCTCCCATTCTAGATCCGTGTCCAAGCAAGTCTCTTTGCACCCTTTGATTTTGACCCATTATTCGCCTCACAACTCTGTGATCACCTCATTGACCTCAACGAATGTAGCAAAGGACTATTCTACCTCCACTTGGAGTATTCTTGAGATACAGGTGCTGGGTATGATGTTTCTCAATTTTATTCTCTCGAGAGGATTACCAGATCTAGAAAGATACCAAGCCTACAAGATAGACAAGCAGCACGAGTCATAGTAATTAGAACGATCAGTAGTAGTTTTTACTCGCGCAAAATTCCACCCACTGTCTACATGAAACTAGGCTACGGAAGTTGTAGACAGACAGTTTCAACATAGAAAACAACCCTATGCAAGATTCTCAAGGTCTCACTTCACGCCAAGTTGCTTCAAGCTCTTGTTGTTCATGACCTTGCTGCTCAAGGACTTTGCTAGTAGCTTCTCGCATTCGGGCTCCTTGTAGCACCCTATTTGTCTTGTCTCTCAAAGCTTTTTTGAGGCTTTCTATACTATTGAACCTCCGTAAGTATGTAGATTGACACGTTGCATGATTGGCTTGTGTATGAGGTTAGATAGTTTTTAAAAAATATATATATATATGATTTTGCTAATTGCCATTTTTAAGAAAAAAAGAATCATGGAATGTTTTTGCTATAGTCTGCTTTTGTGTATCCCATCTACTTTGGGATATCCCTGTAAGGGTTTGCTCAAATGGCACATGGGATTCACAAAAAGCTGATCAACGAATGTGCCCGTTCTCTTTCATTAAATATTTCGTTATAGAGAGTGTTTTGGTACCATCTACTTAAAGATATTTTTAAAAGGGTTTCCTCAGATAACGCATGGGATTTAACTGTCACTGTATATGTATGGTTAAGTGAACTTTGAATACTTCTAGCTGATGACATGTACTAGCCAATAACAGATCCTGAAGATGAATGTGCCTCACAAAATTCAGAAGATGACAAGTATGCAACTGAAGCCCTTGCTTGGGAAAAAGAAAAAAATTTGCGATCCAAAAAGCTATTTGCCAAAAAAGCTACTTCGCCTTTTTTTAAAAAGTCATTTGCCAAAAAAGCCGATTCGCCTGAAAACTGATGTTTGCCTATTGAAAGGGCTTTATGCCAGCCAAACGGGATTTATTCCTACCTAGGCTTTATGCCTACCAAAGGGCTTTATGCTTGCCTAACGGGCTTTATGCCTGTTGGTGAAAATATTGTTGTCTACAAAGAAAAAAAAGTCAAAAAAAGCAAAAAAAAAAGGAAAGTTGCCATCAACCCTTTGCATAAAACTATTGGTCTAGAAGATATCATTTATAAAACCTTCATTGTTTCAGTTATTTCTGTTCTTTTTCCTAAGCTGTGCACAGTTCTAGAAGGACATCAAAATTATTCATTTAAAACTGTAAAGGTAGCCCTGTTGGTCTCTTTTAAGAAAAAAAAGGCGAGCCTGGCTTTCAAAACAACAATTGACCCAAACAAATCAATTGATAACATCTTGCACAAAGAGAACTTAAGCTGTGTCATGCATTATGGTTACACACCAAGCAATTGTTTATTCGACACAATTGCGTACCTTTTGAAAAATGGGATGACCTCTGAATAACTACGAACTATAACAATCCAAAATTTTGTTTCGAACTTGCACAACAATGATTAGCAGGCAATAAATTGTTTCAACACATATTCTTGGCAGAACCTCGCCCAAGATCAACGTCGTGTTATCCAGTGATTGTCGTTATCATCGTCATCTTGTTGTTTGTCTTGTCTGAACTTACTGCCATCATAATGATTTGTTGTTCCATGTTCATTGTGGACTCTCTTGCAGAGGTCGCAAGAAATTCTACAAATGAGGGAAGGAGAAAAGCTATTACAGAGGAAAAGAAGAAGGTTATACATTATTTAGACGGAGCAGAGGAAAGAAAAAATGAAGGTGATTTGTCTATGTCGGATGCCTTTAATATGTCATAGAGATTGCAAGTCTCTGGTTCTTTATTACACATGCTTGTGCTCTTGTCTCCTATCCAATTCTCGGCTGCTTTCCTTTTGCTCCCTTTTGATATCATTTTTCTATAGGTTCTTTATAATCTCTCTTTCGCCTATACCGATTCGATGCTCCCAACACCAATTTTGTTGTTGTTTTTTGATTCCTTGTCTCACGGGTTGCTGTTCTTATTTCGGTTATGCTTAGTTGGGTCTTCTTTAGTTTCCGCCATCATGTTTCGCATGGTGGGCATATATGTTGAAGGCTGTTCGTGACATTGCATAGTGTTGAGGCCCCAAGTGTAGAAACATCATTATTTGCGATGCTCTGTGTCGATTCACCCAATTGTTTGGTCTTTTTAAGTCCGTGCACTATCAACGCTACATGTGTGATTTTACAAATCATGTTTGAGAATGTGGTGTGTTGTCCTCTTTAGTCATAGCCAGGTTGAAATTCCAATGCAAGGTGGAACATGCTATACATCTTATTGATATACTATTTTCATTTCACATATTGTAACTAGACATGCCTATGCTGGTTTGAAATTCTTCAGTTTAATGATACTGTATGCGCTCTTGCAAATAAAGGTTACATTTCCGTGTTTGGAGGTTGTCTATTAAAAAAAAATAGCGCTTGGTCCATCCGCAACAATAGACATACATCTTGTGCTTATGGCAAACAAAGGAGTCAACAAGGATGGAAGCCTCCTCAAGCATTCCAACATTAAAAGACCACCCAAAAAACATTAAAAATATCTTTTCATGCATCAGCTGAAGAGGCTTATGCTGAAGGTGAACGTTTGTGCCTGCAGTTGTTTTACCTTTAGACAGTTAGCATTGTGTCAATGGAACTTGCGTAGTCAAAAAAGAGGTACGCAAGAAAGGTTGCCTTCTGAAGATGCGTTGCAGGATAGAGATGGACATTCAACCCCCGGTGGTGGAGGAGGATAGTGGGTCCGAGATCACCAATGACTAGGATTTTCTCACTAGTAGATTGCTAAATGAATTCACTCTTTATGGTTGAGATTAATATTTGCAAACATAGCACCTAGCAAGGTTGTCAAGTTAAATTATTGTCTTTGAGTTTTGACACAAGTAGGCAAGTGCTTTCTTTGTAATTTCTTTGGCCAAAACTGTACGTCATATGATGGAGCACACGAAGAATGTTAATTACTAAAGCAAGATAGTTGCAAGAGAACATAGTTCTAGGAGCACTGCACAAAGCAAAGTTTACTCAGCCATTATTAATTCAATATTTTCAGCAAGCTCAACTTTTTCACATAAGGTCAACAAAAGTAAGGCAAATAATGAATGCTCTTATCAATGCTTTTACTATTAATTAGTTGCTCTTACTAATTACTAAAGCAAGATAGCTACAAGAGAACATAGTTCTAGGAGCACTGCATAAAGCAAAGTTTACTCATGCCATTATTAATTCGATATTTTCAGCAAGCTCAACCTTTTCACATAAGGTCAACAAAAGTAAGGCAAATAATCAGTTTGACACGCCAAGTGATGCAAACACTGAAGCACAAGAAGCTAGAATAGTAGTCCCCGCAGAGTCGGGATTAGCTTAAGGGTGAACCGTTCGATGGTGTTATACCATTTGTTCCCAAGAAACCAATAAGAATATATGCATCATGGGCAGCGAACCAAGTAGAAACAATAAAAGCTTCATTTGTATCATTGATTGGTACCATAGCATTTGTTGTTGTAAAGGTAGACTTAGATGGGCCACCATTAGATCAAATCATTGTTGCGGACAGGCCAAATGCCGAGAATCGTGCCACGGTAAGTGCAAAGCAAAGTAGTAACAACATTATTGATTGTTTATACACCTTAAACTTTCTAAGCACAAGACATTGTGATATAGTTAACATTCATGGTAGAGAGGAGGCACACACTCACTCAACTAGTGCAAGAGTTCATAGATGAGGGCATTGTCATGTACGTTGCCAAGAATATATCTTTTATGCACGCTTGGCATGCCGTGGGAGTTTTTGACTTTACCATCCTTGCGGCAGTCCCGCAGGGCAACCTTTAAGCAACACTATATGAAACTTTCATAAGGGTCTCAACTAGGCTACATCAAGAAGGTAAAAGAGCTCATTTACATTGGATTCATGTGGAGAAGTAACTATGCTAACAACGTGCTTTACCATTGCCCAGGTCGCAGGAGTGTTGAACTTTATCAACCCAAACAGTTTGCTTGTTGAATTCCAATGTGGAAGATGTGGTGGCCCGCGAGTGAGTAGAGATTTAGGTCGTCCATTCTGGTACAACTGTGATAGTGCACAAACCATTTCGCGCATGCCATCTTTGAAAGTTTGCATCATGAACCGTAACGGTTTGTAAGTGGCTATACAAATCTGTGGAGCCCATGTTGTCAACGTGCTGAAACTTTATTGCCCTTTCATAGAGTTTCATAGTCATAGTGTCGTCTCCACTAGGAACATGCTCTTTGACAAAAAACTATCAGGAGAGTTCCCTATGAACAGCGCTGGGTTTGTGACTATGTTCACAGTGAGTGTTTGATAGTGCCCGTGGAGTTCTTTCCATTGTATACGATTTTTCGCTTTGAATTTTGTTATACATAGTTTCTAGCTTCAAACATCCTACTCGAGGATCTTTCTAGTACTTGCAACATGCAAATTTTCCATTGTACATAACACCGGCAATAAATAAACTAGGCAAGTTATTGTCTTCCTTGTAAATTTACTTGAGTTACCAAGCCTTCTTAGACTTCCTCACTTTATTTTTTTGGCCGTTATCGCCTTACAAAGGAAAAAAAGTCTACAAGCTCCCATGGCACGGTTAAAAAGCGCACTGAATGTGCAAACCATTTGCTTTCAAAGAGTGTTGTTACGTGCATTGGCTTTTGTCAGTACTTAAGAATGCCTTCGAATGCTTGAATCAACATCAGGATAAACCAAGGGACCACATTCCCTTTCGAGAATCGGCAACACCAAAAGGAAGATTAAATAGAACAACAATATGGAACTTTTACTTGACCTTAGCGTGT
Organism: Dipteris shenzhenensis; assembly: GCF_047967505.1. Taxonomy (NCBI): domain Eukaryota; kingdom Viridiplantae; phylum Streptophyta; class Polypodiopsida; order Gleicheniales; family Dipteridaceae; genus Dipteris; species Dipteris shenzhenensis. Next base: position 18,269,754 of record NC_141626.1, read on the forward strand.
ACAATGTCAAGTACAACAATGACTACATGGCTACATCACTTGGAAACATAGACGTCTTCACGTGCTTGCTCACATTTTACCCCCAACATATGAGTACAATGCATATTTGCAAGCTCTCGGCCCTACAACAAGCTTGCATGGCCTCAACAACTTGATAGAGGAGGGTAAAGACTTTGCCATACAGAAGAGTGCCATGCCAAAGCTATTGCAAACCTATTCAAGCTCACGTCCCATGGTAGTTGATTGCTTAAAAACTGTTCATGCTCATGTCCCATGGTAGTTGATTTCTTAAAAACTTTCCACGAGAAGTTTGGTGACTCTTTCAAATTGCTAGTATTTAGTGGTGCACAAATTCCTCACCATATAAAAATTGGAGAATCAACAAAAAGCAAAATACATTCATTAATGCTGACTAAAATAGCCTCACCAATAACAATTATCCCATTTCCAAGCTGGGAAAAGCGTGCCTACAACACATGGACAGTAGAAGATGAAGAAAGCCCACTCGAGATAATGAGAACATATCCTAACGAGCCCGCAAGGACCATCATCATAGCCTTCGAACAATGAAAGGGCCCTAGAAAATACAGCATAAAAAATGTTTACAACAAAATTTAAGGACTTGGTCAAGCACTACCTACACTAATCCTTCCGAACCACAAAGCCACATGGCTCCACCAAAGAAGATGACTGAGCCTACACTCCCCAACATTCCCGGTATTAAAAGAAAACATGTAAAAAATGAGCCAAGGACCAACTAAGCACAGGCAAGATACTATAACAAAATCAAAGGCACACCGAGTTTTGCAAGCTCAAGATACGGCTGCCTCACATTTAAATAAAAAATGAAAGTTGCAAAGAACAAGCACAAAGACTTTATGAATAACAACAACCTGTGGCAAACATTCCACAACAATGGAGGAGTGATACTTTTGTGCCCTCTATCATGACCACATCAAGAACAAAGCCGTGCCAGAATTTTGTTGTAACAATATGAAATTTTCTGAAAAAACAAATTACACATGTTCTTTGAACAAGGTAGAGAAATGACTCATCTCCATAAGAATACAGTTTGCACAAATTCGCCAATTGACATATAAAGGCCAACTCAGACTACATGGTAGTGTTGTCAACATGTTTGCTAATCTTGAGATGGCCCATAATTTATTACCTCGATTCATTCACGATAACGTAACAGTGGTAGTCGCAATAACAAGGTGACTATAATATAACCACAACTACGCTAGTGGATTGGTGCGCCCAAATGTTACAATGCATGCACTACATGAGTTACTAATAAGTAGACCATCTACAGGGAAAACAATGTTCAAGTTAATACAATGTGGATGTAGCACATCAAGAACCTTCAAGATAGTGACAAAAATAGATTAACGACGCCACCCAAAACGAGCGATGAGGATACAGAGCACGTCGAAGGGATAGACACGTTGGTGCATGGAATATACAAGGCCCAGCAGGTAGTAGATTTTGAAGAGAACCTGATAGTGGTTGCTCCATCGGAAGGGTTCCCGCCCCTTGGCCTTTTTACGACAAGTACTATGAAGAGCTAGGATTTCCAACACTATTTTATGGACAACAAAGAGCTTACGATACATCCTAAAAAAGAACATACCAAGACATTGTGAAGTGGGAACGAAGACACAAAGACCAGCGATTTGCGTTCTATATCAGAGCTTGTTCTTCAAGACCATGAAAGTGTTGGTCCAAGAAATGCTATCTTCGAGCTAGAATGCACAAAGGGCAGCTCTAAGGCATCAGTGTGTGAGCACAAACTGCACTTGTGGATACAAACATGGAACAACTCATGCAGTCTAGAATAGGTTACTCCCACCTTCTTCCTGACTTTCTCAACTGGCTGAGAAAAGGTGGGAGCTTTTGTTGTCTTGCCTACGTAAACTTTGTGACAGCACAAAGACTAACAACACCACAAACACTCCAGTTGATATGCAACACATCGACATCGCAATACTACGCACACAAGTTCTGAGCCATGAAAACATTGTTGCGACAAGACGATAGCATATTGGGTCCCACAAAAGATTTCTTTTTTGTCATGGAGTTCCAAAACAGGGTTAGCCAACACGATCATGGCTTGCTATGGGCAGACAATGCAGTAACTTACGGGCAATGCGACAACAAGGTCCTCGAGAAGTACATGGACAACCACATTACTACACACACCTCGAAGTTACCATTGCGTTTGAGAGATATACAAACACAAAGGCATTGGAAAACCTGCACAAAAACAAACAAGAAATGTCTATTTGGTTTTCCACGCCCACCCATCAAAGAAACCCGTTTCTTGTTAGTGTGATATCGATAACAGGCAGAGTTTGGCAACGAAGCCTGTAGTCCCATTGTTTAAGGTTTTTTGTTCTTATAATTCCTTATTGTGGATGGATATAGGTGAGTGGAAGTCCTTCAACATCATTGTGAATTACAATTAGTCGTCCTAAATCCCATATGTGCGGGAGGTAGGGATTAAGGTTGCCACGGTCACCTAGCAACACCATCTTGCATCTGAGGCGAATACAGATCCGTGCCCTTTGTAGGCAACTCTATAAGCCCCACTAAATCCTCATCACCACCAAACATTGCCGGAAGAGATGAAAATGGGAGTCGTGCAAAGTGAAGTTGTTTACAAGTTGAATTTGAATCAGAAGTTATAAATTTTAATTTTAGACAGCAGGAGACCCAGTAGGAGAAGTTGAGTAGAAGGGTATAAATTTTAGACACTAGGAGAAGTTGAGTAGTAGGTGCACACGTGCCAAAGCAAAGAAGAGGAGGCAAGCATGATATGCATTTCATGGGCCTCACCCTCATCCAAGCAGCAAGCACATTGCCTTGCACTCACCAGGTCTCCTCACTGCAACCTTTTTTTCCACAATCCAACTATCCTCAAGTTTCTTCCGTTGTTTAGCTTGGTATTGTAGCCTCCGTCATGAGAATATATCATTGTTACCGCTCACCATGCTTCTAACAGCGTTGCCGATTGGCTTACTAGAGATAGCCAGTCCGCATTCGCTAAAAATAGGTGTTTTGTCACAGGCAAGGTGGCTTCAACTATGATCGCAAATATGTAGGTAATACTGAAAGGGCGCCTCTTGAGGAGGACCACAAGCGGGAATTGCAAAAGGATGGCTATGCCTTTAATAACGTTCGGGTCCGGCTTGGAGATGGTGAAGCAGTTTTCCTGAAAGGAAGAGAGAAACTCAGGAGTTGGAGGTATGTTGTCGTTTTAAACTTTGTTATCGTGAGAGAACTTCGTTCTAAGGGGAAGAGATTTTGGAAACAGTTTGCCTAAAATTGAGTACAATGTAAAAGAAGAAAGCAACATCATTTTGATGGACATCTTGCAAACGGGAGCAATAGCCACGATTTGCACCAAACTTGTCACAAACATCATCACAAGATTCGAATTCATTTGGTTGAGGAATTATTATGGTGACTTTTGTAGCTTTAATCACATGTTTCTTTGATGCTTGCCTTAATCTAGAAAGCCTTAGGGGTTAATGTCTGTGACGAACTGCGACACCTGATTATTGTAATTTCAAAGTAGGAGAATGCCCCACATTTGACCAAAATATTTCCAACCTGACTAAACATGGAGTGTCCTTTCTACAGCCTTTGTACAAGCAAGAACGGTTCACTCCAATTTGCTCTTTTCTTTGTAAGGGATATAAAACGAGGAGCTTCAGCGTTTTTTATGTCAAATTTTTGGCCTGCCCTTGGTGGGTGTAAGTGGAGGTTCTTCTCTAAGAAGCTCAAATTCAGATTTTTTTTTTCTGAAAATCCTAAAATTTATGATTGGTCCAACTCCCCACTTTCTATTTCTTTCCCTTTATGGTCAGACCCAGGGAACTTCTCGGAGTCTTATACAGGACGAGACAGTGTCTTTTACATGGAGACACTAGAGCTTAGAGCGTCCACTACCGATAGTAAGTGGCTACACATGGGAGTTAGCCTTCAGGGATGAGACGAGGGATATAGGAGGAGTTTGAGGATCAGAAAGGTTGCAGGATTGTATAGGTCTTCCCTTGCTAGAGCCATCTCCATTGAGAGGAAGGACGCACACTCCCGATTTATGTGGATCCGGATCCGACGCACAGCCACTTGTGACCTTTTCATAGCAATATGCTACTTCCCGCCAGACACATCCCACTTCGCCAGAGTGGCACGAGAGGAGGGTGAGACATTGCCATATGCACCCTTACATCAGGATATCCCAGACCTTTCAGTCCGTGGGGAAGTTCTCCTTGTTGGGGACTTCAATGCCAGGATGAGCACGCGCCAAGCACCACTCCTGGACTTTCGAGACGACTCTATCATGCTACCAGACATGGACCTAGACGGAGCAGGTATGACCAGGATCTCATCGGACCGACACGGGCCTGTTACACCATATGGACACGCGCTCCTTGATCTGGGCAGGATGCACGATCTCATCATCTACAACAAGCTTGACCTATGGCCCTCCTCAGGTGGTTTTACTTGCTTCCCACATGGGGGGGACACTAGTGTAGTAGATTACATCATGGGATCCCCTACCCACTTCATGTATCACCGACTTCATTGTAGCACCACTCCCTCCAGGAGCTGATCACACATACCTATTTTTCACTATCGCCACCCCACGCTTAGTTACACCACACACACCACATAGGAAACACGACACCTACCACGACATACACTTTGATCATAGCCTCTCACCTGCCTACTCTGGACGCCTAAACAAACTCCTAACCTACATCGATCACATACAACTCATAGAGGACCGTGCTGCCCTGATTAGTCACACACTCCACGAGGCTGCGCTCCAAATCTTTACCCACACCACATGGTCTACTAAACCACCACCTCTTGGTTCTGTACCCTGCAACAACTGGTATGATGCGGAGTGCAAGGCTTATCGCCGACAACTGTGACTTGAAACCAGATGTCACCTCTCGAACACACCAAACACGGTACGCAAGTATTGATGTCTCGTACATCGGAAGAAGCAGACATTTCTTTGTCGAAATGAGGAGGAGCTGCTGAACATCTTGTACAGCAATAACTCTAAGGATTTTTTGCGGAGATTCCTTGAGCGTAGGTCTCCATCACCCCTCATCGACATGAGAGTCTGGCACACGTATGCACACCATCTTTATGATGTCCCACACCAGCCCACTCCAGATCTCACACACACCTCGCCCCACCACTTGCACGTTGTTCACCAGAGGGGGAGTCAAGGACGCGACATTGAAACTGCACAATGGCCGAGCTAAGGATCACGAGGGGCTATGCACTGAGTTTATCGCATATGGGATCGACACGTTAGCCCCGATCCTAGCAAAGCTATTCAATGACGCTGTTTACGTTGGCTTTCCCCACACTTGGACACTTAACACCATCACCCCCATCCACAAGGCAGGGGATCCCATGGACCCGAGTAACTACAGGACTATCATGATTGGACATGTGATGTCGAAGATCTATGCAGCTGTATTGGATGTGTCGGTCAGCCTATTCGTAGAGATGAGAGGGCTCAGAGCAGAGGGTCAGGCCGGTTTCAGGCGAGACCATGGGACTATGGATCACATACTCACACTCAGGAGTGTCATTGAGGAGGCCAGATCACGGAAGGAGAGGGTATATTGCTGCTTTGTGGATTTCCGCAAAGCCTTTGACACAATACCTCGAGCTCGTCTCATCACACGCCTAGACACTGGGATTTGACCAGGAGATGATCTGGGTAGTCATGGCACTTTAAGAGAGTCTCAGGCCGAGTTCGGACAGGCGCAAGTTGGACAGATGAGATCTTGAGTACCATAGGGGTCAAACAGGGTTGTCCCTTATCATCAACCTTGTTTGTTCTCTACATCGATGAGCTTGAGACTTTCATGGGGGCTTCCGGAGGGACCAGTTGCTCTGTTGGGATCATCATCAGGATTCTTCTTTATGCAGATGACATGGCACTCTTGTCGTCCACACCCGAGGGGCTTCAGCGACACCTGGATGCACTGCAGGCTTTTTGTTTATCCCATGATTTGGAGGTCAACCTTGGCAAGACCAAGGTCATGATCCTTAACACCTCTCGAGCAAACATGCAACGGAAGCAGTTCACTTTCAGTGGGTCACTAGTTGACATCGTATCCTCATACACTTACTTGGGGGTCATCTTCTCTAGCCCGATCTTCACGATGAGACCAGCAATGCAGGCCAGACTGAGTAGGGGATACGCCTCACTGGCTTGGCTAGAGAGACAATGCTTCCACTCCCACTTCTAGGACCCTCGGACCAAGGCTCTTCTCTTCAACTCCTTGGTCCGCGACCAGCCGGTATGTATGGCAACCCTTGTTGGGGACCTGACATGTGAAAGATAGAGTGGACACGGCTGGAGCGCCTGCAGATCCTCATGCTCTCATGGATGATCCGGGGGAAACCATTTGTACCACATCACATCATTCGGGTCAAGTTTGATGCTTCTCCACTCCAACTAGATGCAGCCTTTCAGACCATCACATATCTACACTGGGTTAGATCATATGGGTACTGCACATCAGGGAGATAGAGCTTGCCATGGTTGGCTCTCGATTCCTCCATGAGGTTGATAGCAGAGGGAGACGAGCGATTCTGGTATGCACAGACTCACAGATGGTTTATGAGACTAGGGTTTCACATCGATAGGATACCTCCTTTTCGAGAGGATCTTCTGCAGCTACACACCTTTAGGACCTGGTTGCAGCCGAGGGAGCTTCTAGTGAAGCTGAGTTTCTATAGAGATATCTGTCTTCGTATTTCAGAGGAGGGATTCATCACACCACCGGGTACACTCAGCTTCATATGCCCCACTCACTACAGATCTCCATCGGACAGTTTCGGGTATCATCACACTGCCTCGGCATAGAGAGCGGCAGAGCAGAGGGGATCCCTAGGGAGCATCGCATTTGCATATTGTGCAACTGTCAGGAGGTTGAGTCGGAGGAGCATTTTATTTTCAAGTGCCCAGTGTACTACGAGATCCGAGGTCGCTACCACCGTCTCTTCAGAGACGGCTCCGGGCTCCTTTCCAAATTCCTCGCCTACCCAGATCAGAGATGGTTGCGGCCTTCATTCACGAGGGAGTCCGACACAGAGTACTTAGGCGACGGGGCTTGGCCACATCATCAGACACCTCTTAGAGTAGGATCACAGAGTTCTTCCCATCAAGTGACATTGATCGTTCAGTTTCTAGCCGTAGACGTGACAGAGACCCCGACCCGACGACTGCAGCACGACACACGAGACATCGAGGAGACACAGATCACTCTGGGGGATCTCCCGTCATTGTTTAGACCCGGGATACATCCCACAGGAGTCACGGTGGCTCTGGTCTTGCGTTGAGTCTCGTCCAGGAGACCGAGACGCATGGCACCCCCTTTGACGGACGCCAGCGTCCCATCACCGGCTACGCACTAGCCAGGGCGACATGACATACGGAGGATTCCGCTTCACTCCAGTCTTTTTTCTTTTCATTGTCACACCCAGATGTATTTGATTATGTATGATTAGACTTAGGATTCAGCACGGGTGATGATGCTCGTTTTAGTAGCTCCACCCTTACTGTAATTTTGTATCAGGTTTTCTTTCAGTCTCATAGACCCATCGGTCTTCCAAAGACTAATAAAATTTCTTCCTACCCCCCCTCTCTCTCTCTCTCTCTCTCTCTCTTTCCCTCTCTTTCCTTTATGTGCCCTAGTTTTCTTACAAATCATCTGTGTATTCTTTTTTGCTTTTTTGATCTTGGGCAGGCCTTATGAATGATTAAATATCATTCACCTTGTTTAAATTGCATTTCCTTTGTTTGCATTGTTGTTGTACTGCTCTCTCTCTCTCCCCCCTTTATATCTTAGTAAGTAGGGATAAAGATTCTGGAATTATTTGAATCAATGGGGAAGTTGAGAGGAAATGTAGAAGCAAGGCATAGTCTTTAATGTCAAAATTGCTTGTCAGCTCCACAGTAATATACGACTACATTTGTGCCCTTATGTAGGATTCAATGATTTGAGTTATATACATATACACACACACACATTTTTTGGTGAAAACTTTGAATGATTTATATTACCAGAGAGCTAACCCATGAAAATGGGAACCTTAAAATATACATCATGATGCCAATATACATCATGCTCTATGCAATCAGTCTGCTAGCAAAAAAAAAGATTGCTATAGAGAACGTCGGAAGAAAACCCAAACTGAGAAAGCAGGATCACCAAAGACTCTGTGGTTGCGAGCTTTCCAAAGACCCCATAGTGCCCGGTAGCGAACCTAGGTGAAGAAGAGGTCAAAATCCGGTTGTGGCGGATAAATACAAAAAATACACACACACACACACATACATAGAGAGATTAACTTGCGTGCACACACACACACACACACATATATATATATTCTCTCTCTCTCTCTCTCTATATATATATATATATATATATAGAGAGAGAGAGAGAGAGAGAGAGAGAGAGAGAGGATTCCCAGGTAGCTTCGGATAGAGGCTGACCATGCCATGCAACCAACACCGTGGGTATCTTCCGATTTCGTATTTGCATTGTTCCTCGGTCCAGGATTCTTGTTGGTTTGCGCCTCGCATTATCCTCTATCTCCTGAAACAAAACCACACCTTCGATTAGTGAGTCACCAATATGCAAAAATTTCTTTAAACGAGAAACATGAAACAGTGGGTGTACCTTACACCCCGGTGGTAATTCTAATTTATAGGCTACCTTGCCTATTCTTTTTAGAATTAATCACGGCCCACAGTATCGAGGTGATAACTTAGCACACTCTCCTGAAGTCAACGACTTTGAGTGCGAAGGAACTCTAAGAAAAACTTTTTCTCCTTCCTTAAATACTCTTATAGACCGGTTTTCATCCGCATACACCTTGGCTCTATCCATAGCGTGGCGGATATTAGCTCTTGCAAGTGCTAGCATCTCTCGCATCTGAACAAAAAATTCACGGCACTAGGCACTTTCTGAGGTACTCCAACTATAGTTAGATTTGCTGGTCTATAACCATAGTTCAGCTCAAACGGGCTGAACCCTGTAGAGGAATGTTTTCTATCATTGTAGGCAAACTCCAACAATGGCAACCATTTGTCCCATGTATGTTGCCTCAATGACACATATGCTCTTAGCATATCCTCTAAAGTCTGGTTGACTCTCTCCGTCTGACCATCCATCTCAGGATGATCCCCACTAATTCCCAACTCAGTTCTTAGTGTCTCAAAAACTGCGGTTCAAAAATGACCGGTAAATCTGACATCTCTGTCTGACACTATGGAACTAGGCAATCCATGCAGACGAAATATATGTCTAATAAACAAATCCGCCACTTGCGGGGCACTAACAGACTCTCTAGTCGGAATGAAGTGAGCCATCTTGGTTAGACGATCAACCACCACAAGGATAGAATCATACCCTCCTTGTGTTGTAGGCAGCCCTACAATAAAGTCCATGGAAATACTCTCCCACTTAGTGGTATTTCCAAGGGCTGTAAAAGTCCGGGTGGCTTCACCCGCTCGGCCTTACTTACCTGACACGAGAAACACCGTGTCACTAACAGACTCTCTAGTCGGAATGAAGTGAGCCATCTTGGTTAGACGATCAACCACCACAAGGATAGAATCATACCCTCCTTGTGTTGTAGGCAGCCCTACAATAAAGTCCATGGAAATACTCTCCCACTTAGTGGTATTTCCAAGGGCTGTAAAAGTCCGGGTGGCTTCACCCGCTCGGCCTTACTTACCTGACACGAGAAACACCGTGTCACATATTCATGAATATGCTTTTTCATCTTTGGCCAAAAGAAATCTCGCTTCATGAGATCATATGTCTTCTCGACCCCTGGATGTCCCGCACATGGGCTATCATGGCACTGTCGAATGACTCTCTGCCTGAGATCATTCTGACTAGGTACTACTACCTTGCCATTTCTCTTTAGCATACCATCCCTTATGGTATATCTTGCATAAGTTTGGCCTTTTCTGGATGCCAGGTCATCCTTTTCATTTTCCCCGGGTTTTAACACATGAGCCTTAGGCCATAAGCTCTGGACAAACTCGTCCACCTTTTGAGTTTCTCTGATCTCGGTCATTAGAGCACTCTCTAATACCGTGAAACTCATATTGTGCATAATGTGAGACAACGCATCAGCAACCTTATTATCTTTTCCTCTTCGGTACCGAATCGTTAAATTAAACTCCTGCATGAGCTCTGCCCACCTAGCTTGGCGGCCCCTCAAGTCAGGCTGTTTACAAAAATGTTTCAGAGTATCATGATCCACATCCACATAAAACTCTGAACTATACAAATAATGCCTCCATGTTTTCAAAGCATGGATAACAGCATCATACAACTCCAATTCATGAGTTGGCCAATTCCTTTGAGAGGGAGAAAGCTTCTTGCTTTCAAAGGCTACTGGCCTTCCCTCTTGAAGGAGAACTACTCCTACCGCAATGCCACTTGCATCGGTTTCCAGGAACAACGGTTTCTGGGGATCAACTATTTTTAACACTGGTCCTGTGACCACAGCTTGTTTTATGGTGTTAAAACTTTCTTGTTGATTCTGTCCCCAAATAAAAGGTACTTTATATGAGGTCAGATTAGTCAATGGCGATACTATTTCGGAATATCCTTTGATATGCCTTCTATAAAATTTGACAAATCCCAAGAATGATCGCAACACGGTCAGACTCTGAGGGATTGGCCAAGTTAGTATCGCAGCCACTTTCTTCAGATCCATTTCTACCCCCTATGGAGTAATTATGAATCCTAAATATTCAAGCCTAACCATACACAGTATAGTTTTCTTTTTATTTACATAAAGACTGGCTTTCCTCAAAGTACTGAACACTATTCTCAAGTGTTCACGATGCTCAGTAATACTTTTACTGAACACTACAATATCGTCAATAAAATGTACTACAAACTTTCCGATATACGGACGTAGTAAATCGTTCATAAGCATGACGAATGTCGTTGGAGCATTGGTAAGTCCGAAGGGCATTACCAAAAACTCATAATGACCAAACCTGCTTCTGAAAGCGGTTTTGTGCACATCCTCGGCTCTAATCCGGATTTGATGGTAGCCACACTTAAGATCAATCTTACTGAAATTACGGCTCCATGTAATGCATCTAGCAAATCATCAATCCAAGCCATCGGATACCTGTGCTCAATAGTGATATTATTCAATGCTCTGTAATCTATACAGAGGCGAAACGTATCATTCTTTTTCTTCTTTAATATCACTGGCGAAGCAAAAGGTGAGAAACTTGGTTGAATCTGCCCCAACTTGAGGTATTCTTCCAGTTGTCTACGCACCTCTGCCTCTTCAATAAAGCTCATTCTATAGGGAGGTCTATTTACAGGTTCTGCCCCCGGGATCAGCTCAATCTTATGCTGAACATTCCGCTCTGGAGGTAACCCATAAGGTAGTTCATCCCTAAAACATTCAGAGAACTTCTCTGATATCTCTTTAGCCAACTCGGCCATTTTTCCATCTTGGGTAGCCTCAGTGCTAGTTGATACATCATCAATCGACTCTACCGATGCTATACACAGACACAGAAACTCTTTCGGAGTCTTCCGAATTTCCATGGCTGAAATCAATGGTCCTCGAGATAAATCCCTTTCACCTCGCAAAACATATTCTACCCCGTTCATCTTGAACTGGTAATATGCTTTTTCCAATCAATGGCTGGATTTTTCCAAAAATGCCAAGCCATGCTTAGGGCTATATCTGCGTGAGCAAGTCTTGTCAATTTAAAGTCCAGTTTCTCAACATAGTCCTGAATTCGAAGTTCCAACTGGGTAACCCTTTGGTCCCATACTTCAGTTGAACTTCCGTCCGCCATCCTGACCGTATAAGCATAGTCAGACGGACTAGTTTTGGACTAGTTTTCAACTTGAGCCTCTTAATAAGCTTCGAGTTGATTACATTGTGTGTTGACGCTGAGTCAAACAACACAATCACATCATGACTGGCTACTTGCCCTTTCATTTTAATCAACTCGGGCTCATCGAAAACCGTATACCCCGTTGCTGCGGGCTTTGAAAGGATGTTATCAGGTGCACCGCTTACTAACTTAGTAACAGACACACTTAACAACACAGGTACTAACCTCTAAGAAGGTCCCGCCAATTGCATCTGCATATGTTCCGCATTGGGACTCTCCTTGCATTGTCGCATTCAGATATTATCATATTAGCCGTGCGACGGTCTTTATTCAGTGGACAATCTTTCCACTGATGTCGCTGAAGGCCGCCGAAGCACAATCCTTCTTTTCTAGCTTTCTCTTTTTGTTCAGGGGTCAACGAGGACTTTGACCAAGCCCAGGCTGCCATTGGAGTTATTTTCCTTTTCACCCAACGGTGGTACTTGTTTTTGCTGGTCCCTCAACCGGCTTCACCTGCTTGGTTTGGCCACTTGGCTGGGAGACACTTGTCTTTGAAGTCCATTTCCTCTGAAATCCCTCTTTTCTCGGGTACTCATAATGAGTCCCTACCTGCACAAATCCACTAGATCTGCCTCTGGCATCCTCATAGTTCAGGGCTACTGCGATAGATTCATCTAATGTAGTCACATATTTAGCCCGAACTTCCATTTTAATTTTGTCGTTCAGTCCATATATATAGTCTTTTAACTGAACCGACATAGGGAGAGGGTCTGTTATCTTCATAACACATTCCCTGAACTTGTCAGTGTACTCTGCCATCGACAGATTCCTCTGACGAAGGTTTCTATAAGCATCCCAAGCTCGGGACTTTTCGTAAGGTGGAAGAAAGTGTTTCTTAAATTCAGCTTTAAACCCTTTCCAGGTGGTAGGGGCAACTTGATCTTTCTGTTGCTTTATCCACCATCTATCCGCTGCCTCAATAAACAGGTGAGTGGCCTCACGGATTTTCTTTAGATCAGATCTGATTTCACAAATGGCGAAGGCTTCTTCCCACTTGTGTAACCAAAGCTCGATCACATCAGAACTGCACTCGGTCATCCGACCAGCGTACTTCTCCGGTCTATAGTTGGCAATATTAGGCACCTTGACCTTCGCACGCTCTGATGAGTGTATACTGGGCTCTGGCTCTGCTGGAGCTTTGCCCTTATCAATTCTAGATGGCCTAGCCGACAAGGCTTGCACCATCTCCCTAATCTCATTTTGACCAGCGTTTACTTGAAGCTGCTGGTTCATGATTTGCTGTAAAGCATCTTCTAATACCGAAATCCTACCCACCAGAGTAGGTGTTGTGTGATGGGACATTTGTTGTGTAGACCGTGCTCTAGATTCACCAGGATTCACCCTGGAATCTTGTCCTTTTGCCTCCATAGTTTCAAAAGGGAAAATAGGTTTTTTTCTTTTTTTTTCCAGATTCCCCTTTTGTTATACAGGAATAATGAACGGCAGCCTCTGCTGTACAGGAATAAATCGCCTGCAACTAAAAACTAAAACTTGATATGGAAGGAAAGAAATTCTGCTCCCTGGAGTAATTCATCGAAGACAGCGCTGGTTTTGAACCACAGGTACAAGTCACGGTGCTTCGAGGTCTTCCGGCCTGTGTAAAATGGGAATGCCTAATTTTTTTTTTCTCGTCTGCTATTACGCAGGTTATCATCCCGCTCCACCCCACACGGGCGCTACCTTTTCTTCCACCTCTCAACACTTGGATGCGCCTTCAGAATGCTACACGTTTCGGTATGGAAAAGCAGACACTTAGCGATTCGGTCCGCACTTGACAGTGACCAGAAGCCAACATGCTCCTTGCTTTCTCCAACCTCATCTTCCTAGTCTTCGTCATAGGAGAGTTCACATATCTTTTACGGATAAGAAAACGGTTTTAGAAGGTCCCATTCTTGAATCACTGTCTTGAGTCCTTGGTAAGTAGATCGCGGCACGTTTATGCAGGAGTGGCTAGTTCCTGAACTTCTTCTAGATTTCAATTGTGCCGGAAACTGAAATCAAGGACCACCAGCTTGTTCACTTGGAGAATCCCGTTAGCCTGCCCCGCTATTTTCCCCCTCGTCCATCGCAGGTCACAAGTAGTGGAGTCGCCACACCTACGCTCCACGCCTGCTGTCCGCTATCACCGATCAAGTGATAGCACTAACAATACACTGTTCGTAGCTCTCGTCACAGCTCACGAACCCCTTCCCTTGGTCGCTTCCCTTGGGCTCTGATACCAAAATGTAACGAACCTTTGCTAATTCTCTACCTCGATTTCGTCAATCACGGGCGATGGCATCACGTATGTCCACCTAGCCAACTTCGTGCATCACATGTTTCATCTGATACGTAATTTTTGTCTCTCATGCCTATCCACAAAACCCACAACTCCCTAGATGGTTGCCTCTGCCACATGTCATCATTTTAGCCCTTTTTACTTGGTACACCATTTACCCCTCTCTTGGGGCACAATTAAACCATTTGCCCCTTAGCATTATTACACATTTAGGTGCACCTAGGCCTTCGCACTCAGAACCACCTAGTCAATGCCATTACACCCTCACCTAGGACCTTGGCAGTTACTTCTCTTGACCATTTTATTTACGCACATTAAATATTACAGAAGTCGGTCATCTAAGAGAAAATGCCCACTGATCTTTCCGAGGTCATGCTATCTCGGCTAGAGCATAACACTGAAGGCCCCTGGGACCTTGCTAAAGGACGACCCTGATTCAGAAGCTCTTGGGAATCGACTTCCACGACTCGGATTGTGCCCTTGCGAGAAGGGTGGTGACTCAGGTTCAGTGAGGTGCGTTCCGAGTTCTTGTCTACTAAAAATTGAGTTTGGTGGACTTTGCTGTGTGATATAATAGCAGAGATGTTGACCTCTACAGCCTCTTCAGCCCGTGCTCTCCCTTCCTCCTCCCCCAGTTTCTCTCATTCACTACCCCTAACTTCGGAGAGTCTGGGAAACTAGACGGGACCAACTACCCGATTTGGAAGGTGAAAATCCAGAGCCATTTAGCGGCTCAGAAGTTGTGGAAGCTGACAACAGGAGTGAAGGCGAAGCCGGAGGACATGGTGGATAGGCAAGAGAAGATAGTCATGGCAGTAGACAGAGAGGAGCTCAAAGCTTGGAAAGACAGAGATGCCCATGCCCTGGCATTAATCATAGGGACTACGGCAGACTCTGTTCTTCCACATATCGAGATGGTCGAGACATCAGTAGAGGCGTGGGTCACTCTAAAGGATCTATACGAGACGGACAACACCTCCCGGATTTTGCTTCTTCAGCATCAAGTCTACAATCTTGATATGGAAGAAGGAGATATGGCACATAGCCATGTGACGAAGGTCAAGGTGGTGAGGGATCAGCTAGTAGTAGTTGGTTAGAAGACAAACAGACTCATGCCATTTGGCCTTGATGGTACTGAGGAGACTACCTCGGAGTTTCAAGAGCTTTGTTACGACTGTGACAGTAGGACAGAGGACCAAACCTGTGACGTTTGAGGAGTTGGGTCCATTACTGCTACAGGAAGAAGCTTGGGAGAAGCTCTATAACGACGACAAAGACAACAAGGTGATGCTAGCGAAGGATTACGCTGGCAAAGGAAAGGGCAAGCCTAACGGTGGCAAGTCCAAGAAAGACGATTCTGATGACGAGGAAGCTGAAGAGAAAGCAGAAGAAGTGCTTCTACTGTGATACGCCAGGACATTTTGCAAAGGACTGCAGAATGAAAAAGGCGGATCGAAAAAACAAAAAGGAGTTCGACTCAGATTGAGAGGGAGAGGCCAAAGCAAATGTGGTAATCAAAGAGTTGTTTCTGGTGACATCACCGAGTGTTACCGAGGTCAGATATGTTGACCAAGAAATCACATTGAGGATGTCTGACATAGAGATGTGGGTTGACGAGGAGTCAGATGCATTTGTGAAGGTGAAGGACAGCATGGAGGGCTTGGTACCTTCCAGGTGCGTGGCAGTTGACACTAACATGAGGATGGATTCCATGGAGGGCCCTGGGATCTCATGGTCAGATGGATGCTGTACCTCAAAAGGGGACAGCACAAGATTACACAGGCTTTTGGTGGGTGCCTCGATGAGGTACAGGGTTTGCTTTCAGAGCAAACACACATGCAGTATAACAATCTAGTATGTACTTGATATTTTGCATTTGAGCCTTTATAGCATGTTGTGGAGAGACTCTGCTGTTCATTTTTCTCAGGAGATACGAGATTGGAAGGAATTGGCCTTCTTCGAAGGCATAAGGGGAAGTATTGGTGCTTCTTCAAATCTCGGATGCAGATTGCCAGAAGGTGATGGATAAAGAGTATTGAAGCCAGAAGAGTACCTGCTTGAGAACTCGGCGAGAGTTCATGGTCTTGGTTGTAGATCTTGCCAAAGGAAGGACGGGTTGAAATAGACCCTCAGAGCATGGGTGCCTGGAATGTTGGAAAGGTCACCTCCCCATCTGTAAGCCCCCATATGAGGAGAGTGTGGGGGAGGGAGACCTAGGGCAAGAAGCAGAAAGAAAAAGGCGGATTAGAAAAACAAAAAGGAGTTCGACTCAGATTCAGAGGGAAAGGCCAAAGCAAATGTGGTAATCAAAGAGTTGTTCTTGGTGACATCACCGAGTGTTACCGAGGTCAAATATGTTGATCCCGAAATCATAGTGAGGATGTCTGACATAGAGATGTGGGTCGACGAGAAGTCAGATGCCTTTGTGAAGGTGAAGGACAGCATGGAGCGCTTGGTACCTTCCAGGTGTGTGGCTGTTGACACTGACACGAGGGTGGATTCCATGGAGGGCCCTGGGTTCTCATGGTCAGATGGATGCTGTACTTCAGAAGGGGACAGCAGTATAGGATTACACAGGTGTTTGGTGGGTGCCTCAATGAGGTACAGGGTTTGCTTTCAAGGCAAACACACAGGCAGTACAACAGTCTGGTATGTACTTGATATTTTGCATTTGAGCCTTTATAGCATGCTGTGGAGGGACTCTGTTCTTCATTTGTCTCAGATGATACGAGATTGGAAGGAATTGGCCTTCTTCGAAGGCAGAAGGGGAAGTATTGGTGCTTCTTCAAATCTCGAACACAGATTGCTAGAAGGTGATGGACAATGAGTACTGAAGCCAGAAGAGTACCTGCTTGAGAACTCAGCAAGAGTTCATGGTCCAGGTTAACTGGAAATATTTATTGGTTGCAGACCTTGCCACAGACTCTTAGAGCATGGTGCCTGGAAGACTCCAGGTTGTTCACTCATTATGAGGGGGACAACTGGAAGTTCGTGACGGCTGGATTGCTCGAGTTCGAAGGCGGGAACGTGACTGAAGGAGGTGGTGCCAGGAGGTGCTACCAAAGATGGACTTGTGTACCAGAATGGTGTGCGGAAGCGGAACCAGACCTGGTGGAGCAGGAGCCACTAGATGAAAAGCCAGGAAAAGATTTCGACATCGAAAAGTTCCAGAGGACTACTATGACCAGGGAGTTATTGGAGCATCGTCATCGACGTGTTGGCATTGGGCCGAGATGTGTCGGTGAGAGGGGGTGTTGGAAAGGTCACCCCCCCATCTGTAAGCCCCCATATGAGGAGAGTGTGGGGGAGGGAGACCTAGGGCAGGATGTGCCCAAGAGGAAAAGAGAGAGAGAGGGGGCTGCCACATGGGCAGCACCTCACAAGAGAAGAAGGCTGCAACAGATGGCGCGAATTACAGTGCAGATGGCGGGGCATCCAAGTGATGGAGCGGGCCTGCAAGAGGGCAGATCTGGAGCAGCAGAAGCGCCTAGGATGAGAAAGGCTATGAGCAGGTTAAAGGGCCTGCAAGAGGGCCTGGCAGCAGCACAAGTGTTGCAGTGAAGGGAGGGGTGCAGTGGGCAGCACCCTGCCCTTATATAGGGCCAGGAAACTGATCGGCCACATAGGCCAGCCCACAGCCCCATGCATAGAGGGGAGTGGGAGGGGGCTGGCACACAAAGCAAGGGGGGCTGGGCCCCCACTTAAAGGCAGGGAGCACACATCCCTAGAGAAGTGCCCACAGCCCAATAAATAGGGGCCTGTGGGGTCGGTTCTATGGCAGACTGGTCGGCCACGTTAGGGCAGGCCAGTCGGCTACTGAAAGGGGCCCTAGATGCTTATATAAAGAGCCCTTTGGAGGGGCATAATTCATTCAGCAGTGCAGCTTCCAGCAGAGCAGAGAGGACCAGCAGAGCACCACCCTTGGGGCCTACATCCAGAAGCTGAAGGAGTACTAGTGTTGCTGCAGACTTAGCTCAAGTGTGAGGCTGAGACTTTGGCTGTCTTCTAGGGCAGCAAGGAGCTGAGGTCAAAGGACAGAGAGTCCACATAAGCTCGAGTTGGAGCACGCGGGCTCGAGTCTAGAGATAACTGGCTGATAGGAGAAGGACCTTGTGGTAAGATTAGAGGACCACACCATTGGTGGGACTCTGGATCTATATCTTTTGTATTGTGTCCATAGTTTTGGACGGAAATGTATTTTGGTGGTTTCTCTATCTGGCTGGTTCATTGTCTATTGATGAGCCTGCACATCTATGTGATGCACATTAACTAAAGAAGTTTGTGATTCCACATCCCACACCACACTGTGTGAGCTCCTGGGCATTACTATAAGTCTTCCGCTGTGCGTACCCTCTGTTGGGTAATTTCTAACATGGAAGACTCCATGTTGTTCACTCATTATGAGGGGGACAACTGGAAGATCGTGACGGCTGGATTGCTCGAGTTCAAAGGCGGGAACGTGATTGAAGGAGGTGGTGCCAGTAGGTGCTACCAAAGTTGGACTTGTGTACCAGGATGGTGTGCGGAAGCGGAACCAGACCTGGTGGAGCAGGAGCCAATGGATGAAAAGCCAGGAAAAGATTTTGACATCGAAATGTTCCAGAGGACTACGACGAGGGAGTTACTAGAACATTGTCATCGATGTGTTGGCATTGGGCCTGGATGTGTCGGTGAGAGGGGGTGTTGGAATCGTCACCTCCCCATTTGTAAGCCCCCATATGAGGAGAGCATGGGGGAGGTAGACCTGGTGATATTGGGGCTGTCACATGGGCAGCACATGAGCTGCCATGTGGGCAGCTGTCAAAGCAAAAGATAGGCGTACGGCCTGCAACAAGGCCCTGTGAAGGGCGCGCTGACTGTTGGAAATAGAGGATAGAATCAGGTCTTCTGCCCTTTTCATCTCCTGTACCCCCTATGGTCTCCTACCCCCTTGTCCCCTCAAATCGGGGGCTCACAGGTGGGGCAATGACCTTCTAACACCCCCTCTCAATGTCACAACTGTGGGCCGATCCCCATGCGTCGAATGAGGTGCTCCAACTGCTCCCTGGGAAGCGCCTTCGTGAAGACATCTGAGATGTCGTTGTTGGTTGGGCAGTATATCAACTCTATGGCTTCTTCGCCAATGAGTTCTCTAACAAAGTGGTAGTGGACCTCGATGTGCTTGGTCCGTGCGTGAAACACGGGGTTGTTGGCGATCGCTATGCAACTCTGGTTGTGGCACATAACTGCAGTCGCAGCTTCTTGGGCCACATTCATGTCCTCCAAGATCCACCTGAGCCACAATGCTTCTTATGCCGCTATACAGGCAGCCCTGTACTCAGCATCCAGATTCCAAATTCATGAACCATGTGACATATTAATGTTTGAAAAATAAAAGCACACCCATAGAAGCTACTAGCATCCATGATCATGAATCATGTAAAAAAAAGGTAGCCAGCTGCCAAAGTAAACTCAATACTACATCAATAATCATAAAAAAAAGAAATAGCATAGTCTAGACTCTAGACTAAGAGACTCTAGAGACTAAGACGCATCTGAGAAGTAGGAGGACTCAGGGAGGGGGTAGAGTGAAGAGGATAGAGGAGGAGGAGAGTGAAGAGGATAGAGAGATAGGAGAGTGGAGTGGAGTGGAGGGTAGGAGAGTGGAGAGTAGGTAGGAGAGAAGAGTGGATCTTTTCTCTGTAGGATCTAGGGTTTTTCCAGCCCCGGTGACCTATCTTTTGTGGATACTGGGTAGAAGAAGGCTTGTTTTTGCCTACTTTTGCCATTCCTTGATTGGTTGCTGGCTAGTTATTGCGTTTGGGTTTCAATCCTCGCAAAGAAAGGTTGATTTATGCTGTTGGGTAGTGGCCAGGGAGGCTATAGATTGAGGCAACCTGTTTGGGATTGCTTTGTCGATTGATTGTGAGTTTGGCTGTTGAAGGCTTTGTCTTGTAGTTGTTTAGCCATGTCTGGCTGGTTGGGCACTCGGTTGTGCAATTGCAGGCGTGGCATAGAGAGTGGATGCTATTGGGGTCTCTGTTGCACACTTTAGTTGGCTGAGGATACATGATTGTCTAGTAATTGGATGCCATTTCACCGTTTGGAGTTGAGCAGGGAATTATCGGGTGGGTTGGACGGGGAGTCTGCGAGCGTTGGTTTGCCTGTGGTGCAGCTTTCCAGAGACCTTTGTAATCAGCTGCTTGGCTTCAAATGAATGTTAAATAAATACCGCAAGGGGCACCAACGTTTGGGGCCAATCGGTGTCCTTGTTTCTGAGTAAGAGCGCTCTAGCTCCCCTGTGATTTAATCTGTGGTGCATTTTTATTTGTCAAATTACTGTGTATGCTATGATTAAGTGGATCCTACCACCCTTTACATTGTTGAGGCTGGTTTCGGTGGTTCCATTGCCGGGATTCACCTAGCTTCTTCAAGAGGGGAGTCTGTGGTTGGCTTGGTGCAAGTCCAACAGACTAGGCGAAGAAGACAGCGTACTATTCAGTAAATATGTCTCACAGGGAGAGATCTCTGAGTCTTACTGGAGAGGAAGAGGAAGAGGAAGAGTGGATGTCTCAGTCTTATGACGATGACCAGGGTGCAAGAGAGGAGTCCCAGCATGTTGCTGAGCATCAGGATGATCGGAGTGATGAAGAGGATATGGAATTATTCAAGGCACAGATGCAGAGTTTCATGAGTGCTTTCATGTAGTTCACATAGGATCCTCGCTTCCAGAAGATGATGAATTCTGATGTGCAGCTGAAGAAAAGGAAGTCTGATGATGGGGATAGGGATGTTCAAGCTAACAAGAGGCCACATGTCAGCTTTCAGGATCAGCCCTCTCAAAACCTCTATGGTCAGCAACAACCTAATGCTATTCCGGGGCCAACGCAAGGTAATATTTTCTCCATGGTTTCCGGACAGCAAGGAGTAATGGCAAACCCGGTGCAACTAGGCTATTTTGGTGGTGGTTCAGTGTTTCAGGCTATGGTCAGCCCACAAGCCCAATTTTCGGGTATGCCTGCTAGTCAAACAGTTGGGTTTCAGCCTAGTTTACAGCCCATGGAACCGAATATGATATATGCAAATGTTGGAGCAGCCCTAGCGATGCAAACAGGTATGCCTAATGCAGCAACAGGTAACCTTGCTTTGGGAAATATGCAAAATATGGGTGCTGGTCTGAATAATACAGCTTTTCCCAATGCTGGTAGTGTGGGAGATAGAGTGAGTGCTGCTGTCTCTTTTGCCCAGGCACCTGTATACGATAATTTGGCACCTCAAGGGAAGATGAAAGACTTTAAAGAGATTGGTGTAGCAGTAAAATTTGAGACATTCAGTGGGGTGTAGGATAAACTTAACAGCTCTTGTTTTCTTTGATTCAGGTGCAAAGGTCAACTTTATTTCTCCAGATATGGTAGTGAGATTGGGTATTCGAGCTGAGGAGATGGGACCGAGCTGTGAAGCCGGTATGGCTAAACCCGGAGTTCACCATTCTTGTCACACCTATCATAGGGAAGTTGCGCTTGCATATTCAATCTTTCGTGGACAGCGAAGACTTTTATATTATGCCACTTGCAGGTTGTGACGTTTTGTTGGATATGCCATGGATGCATCGCTGGGATGCGGTGATAGAAGCCAAGAAGAGAAAAATTACAGTTTCACATAAGGGGAAGACCCATGTAATTGACACAAAATTAAAAGGGGAGTCTGTTCGAGTTGTAACGGCTTCTGCCATTAATTCTGTAATGAGAAGTCATATTTCTGCATACATGGTTTTTGCTAGGGCCTTTCAAGGTAACAATGATGTAGCATTTCGCTTATAGTTACTTGACTATTGGAAGATTCACAATGCTTTCCATGTGACTCTCCTTAAGTCTTTTCAAGGTGATGTGCCTACGGATTTGCCTTCGGAGATCCAGCCAGAGGTGGAAGACATGGATGAGATCCTTGTACCTGAGTAGATTCTAGCACATAGGGAAAGGAAGGTAAGAGGTAAAGTTGCACGACGCTATTTGGTGAAATTTTGTACATCATTGCATGTGAAGTGGATGGACGAGGACGAGTTAGCAGATACTCCTCAGGTGTTAGAGCTTTATCTTGAGACTTTCTAGTGGGAGTCCACTTCATGTGGCACTCATTCAGGTTCAGTAGAGCGCGAGGTGTCTGTAGCATTACCTGATGCACATGGATACTTCCATTCCTTTTGTACAGACCCGCTCATGTATCTAGAGGACACTTAGTGTTATTTTGTTTCACCTGAGGTACTGGTTGCTGACAGTATCTTTGCCATGAGGGCCTCTATGATTGGTGTAGTAGTCACTTGGTTATGATGCATCTTTTGTGCAATGTATTATGTATTTGTTACCATGGCTCTACAGATACATATTCATTGTTGGTTGACCTGTTGGCGGCATTGGTAGGTTATCCTTTCAGGTTTGGTTGGTCTGTTGGGTCGCTCCCATTTCAGACTTGGTTGATCTATTGACGGCATTGTTGGCTGTCTTTCAGATTTGGTTATTTGGTTATTTTTCTATTTCAGCTTTGGTTATTTCATTTGCTTTTGATTTTTCCATTGCTATTATTTCTTTTGTTTAGTTTGCAGGCAATCGAGGACGTTTGCCTTCTTTCAGAGGGGGGCTTGTCACGAGGACGTGAAACTATGGGACTTTTGATTTGCGACTCCCGTAATTTGCGTGTGATTGCCTTGAGCCTTTGGGGCGCGAGGGTCTGGCCATGGAGCGGCGAGACTTGGGGATTTAAAATTCTCTAGTGGGTCCTTGGAAATTGTGAATGTGCGCCCAGTTAAGAGGCAATTAATTCCTAGGGCCAAATTGTGCAACAGGGGGCCAAAAGAGTGGTGCAACTAAAAATTGCTATTTTTAGCACATGGTTCTAAAAAGCCTGTGGTGCAGCTTCCCAGAGACCTTTGTAATCAGCAGCTTGGCTTCAAATGAATGTTAAATAAATACCCTAAGGGGCACCAACGTTTGGGGCCAATCGGTGTCCTTGTTTTTTAGTAGGAGCGCTCTAGCTCCCCTATGATTTAATCTTTGGCGCATTTTTATTTGTCAAATTACTGTGTATGCTGTAATTAAGTGGATCCTACCACCCTTTACGTTGTTGAGGCTGGTTTCAGGTTGAGATAAGTATGGCAAGGCACCTCTTTCTTGAGTCTAGGGGCTCCCTAGTCCTTAACCAATTTTGCTATTATGGCCCTCATCCGTTCTCTTAGCTCTTGTTTGACATCTGTCAACTCAGCTTCTTCTTTCACCGAAGTCAAGGATTCCAAGGCAACTTGGAACAAGCTAGCGATTGATGCTGAAGATATCTATAAGTTCTCCACTTGGCATCTTTGTGTCCTCAAGCACGTAAAAATATTGGAAGTTGTTGTGTACATAGCCGATGAAGGCACTTCTGGATTCTATCTTCCTTTGTTGGGTCCTCACGTGGTTGAGTCTTTTAAGACTTTAGGCTAAGGGTTGTTTTGTTAACGCTACATGTATGGCCAGCCTTGTGGATACACGTCATCTTCCTATCAAGGATGCAAGGATGGTTTTGTCCATGGAAGCCTCAACTGTGAACTGGTGTACATAATTGTGTATCCGAATCTTAAGATCTCTTACAAATCCCCAGTTCTACACAGCTCTCCGCTTGTATGTTCAGGTTAAGGTTTAGCTACGAAACCTAGGTCTGAACATTGTGCTATTCACGTTCGCTTTGTAAATTATCGTTTTTCTACTATCAATCTTCTTTTGCTTAATGTAAATATGTTCGATGAATGCATCATCTATGAAAAGACACTTGCTGAAGTCACCAGGTTCAACTTTGAAGCTATTCCTATACTTATCGAGTGGGAGACGAGCTACTAGTCCGAATCTGCATTTGAGAGAATTTTCTCGTTATCAAGCTACGGCACATCCTCATACTTCAAAGAAAGTTTTTAATGAAGGGGGAAAATGACACTTTTAGTGGCCCTTTAGGTGGGAAATGTGGAGGGACTATATAAGTCCCCATCCATCATTCATTGTGTAGATTTGATGTGACATCTAATCCTATCTATGCTCCGTTTTCTCCCCTCTTATCACACGAGGTCAAGGTTATCCGTGAGGATCTACTACAGCTGCATACATTTCGGACTTGGTTGGGACCGAGTGTACTCCCAGTGAAGCTTAGTTTTTACAGAGATCACTTCTTACATATCACAGCGGAGGGTTTCACTGACCCACCTGGATATACGCAGATTTACCTACCTCACTCGTTGAGGATTTCTCTTGGGCAATTTCGGGTCTCTTCACACAAACTTCGCATCGAGAGCAGCAGAACAGAGCGACTACCCAGGGAGAGGCGCATATGCACACTGTGTGACATGCAGGAAGTTGAGACAGAGGATCATTTCATCTTCAGGTGTCCTGTGTACTATGAGATCCGAGGGCGTTTCCACTGCCTCTTCAAGAATAGTTATGGGATTTTGGCCTGTTTCCTCTCCTACCTAGACCAGCGCTGTTTGGTAGGTTTCATTCATGAGGCACTTAGACACCGTGAGAGGATACTCCGAGCACGGAGACAGGAGCAGACTTCTTCCTCGGCTAATCCCTCTCAGAGCTCTATCAAAGAGTTCTTTCAGCTAGATCACATGGACCCCCACGAGACGAGGCCTCGACATGACCGTGACCCAGAGCCTGTGACCCAACAGCTCAGACAGAGTGTCGACACTCAGATCACACTTGGAAACATCCCCTCCTTGTTTAGAGTCGGAGCCTGACTGATGGGGGTCACAGTATCCCTGGTCAGACACAGAGCTACGACCATGAGACGTGCCAGGACCGCACCTCTGAGTGGCCGACAACACTCGATTGCCGACTTCATGCCTCCACTGCCTCATCCATCCTGATATCTTGCTGTTGCCGATGATGATGATGATATTGATGACGATGCCGAGATTGATATATAGTCGACCATCGACATGACTATGTTGTACTTAGGACTTAGTACTGCCATTTTGCATTGGTATGGCCGCTCGTTTAGTAGCTCCACTACCACAGCTTGTTGTATCAGGATTTTCACAGTCTCATAGAACCATCGGTCTTCCGAAGACTTTAATAAACTTTCTTTCTTTCTTTCTTTCTCTCTCTCTCTCTCTCCCACACACACCTCTTCCTGTCTCTCTACTACCCCTCCTCCTTCCTTCTTCCCCTTATCCTCTCCCCCTTCTGCTCTTCTATCTCCCTTTTTGCCCTCCATGCTGCACCATCATGCTGTTGTTGCGTGGGTTCTAGGCCAGGTAGGTCTTCTGGATTCCCCTGTAATCTCTTGCCCCCTTGTCCCCTCGAATCGGGGGCTCGCAGGTGGGGACAATTACATTCTAATACCCCTTCTCAATGACACAACTGTGGGGCGATCCCCATGCGTCGAATGAGGTGTTCCATTTGCTCCCTGGGAATCGCCTTCGTTAAGACATCCGAGATGTTGCTTTCTCGGTTGGATTGCTCTACTAGTTCTCCGCCACACCCAATAAGGCCCATTGGGACGCAGGCATGAGGGTGGAGGTACTTACTTGCACCTATGGTATCACTTACAGGAAGGCATTGAGTTGGGAGGTTTTTGTGATAGTGATTGGGTAGGTGATGGTGATAGGGCTACTTGTACGTCCACTAGAGGAGAAGCCGAATGTTCAGCAAAGATTACATCTCTACTGACAATAATCTTCCCAGTATTTGGTTGGTATAACCGATACCCTCTGCTCTCCTGGCTATAACCAATAAATATGCATTTGATTGCCTTATCATCAAGCTTATGTCTCAGCTGAGATGGTATATGAACATATGCAAGAGACCCAAAAACTCTCATGTGTGAAAGTGAAGGCTTCCTGCCTTTCCATGCTTCATAAGGTGTAATAGTCCTCAATGCCCTTGTAGGTGATCTATTCAGCACATAGTTGGCACACATCACAACATCAAGCCAAAATTTATTGGGCAAGGACTTGGCCTTAAGCATGCATCTGGCCATCTCCATAGTGGACCTGTTCTTCCTTTCAGGAACAGGATTATGTTGAGGAGTGTAAGGAGTAGTGCATGAGTGAACAATGCCCCGTGAAGACAAAAATGCATCAAACTCCTTTGACATATACTCTCCCCCCCTATCTTGTTGAGGGTGACAAGCTTGCATTTTGATTCATTCTCAACTATTCAGCCACCTCTGAAAGCATGAGAACACTTCAGATTTGGCTTTTAAAGCATATACCTTGCAATATCTTGTGAAGTCATCAATTAGAGTCATGAAATATTTGTACACCCGAATGGCATTTGTCCTCATTGGGCCACAGACATCACTGTGCACTAGCTGCAATTCCCTTTGTGAGAATTTTGGTCAATTCTTTTGAAAAGGAAACCGATGCATCTTACCCAAAAGGCAACCCTCACACACATGTTTGGAAACTATGTGAGTTTGAGGTACATCATTTGCCATGCCCTGTGAATGTAACTTGGCAAGAGCTCTATAATTGAGGTGACCCATTCTCTCATGCCAAAGATGAGGCTCAGCAAGTTGTGAATCTGAAATAGCAAATGCTTCAATAGAAAGTGCAGTTGAGTGATGATCAAGGTGATAAAGCCCCTTTTGCAAAGTGCTAGTGAGAACTATAGCATTGTCATCACGAAGATCATATACTAGGCATCTGTATCCATCAAAAGCCAGCAAATGCACTTTTATGGCACAAGAGGTTGAGTATCTTGGTCACATGGTGAGCAAGGATGGCATTCGAGTGGATCTCGCAAAGGTGAAATGCATTGAGGATTGGCCGCAGCCACGCAACCCTACTTAGTTGAGGGGATTTCTAGGTCTTGCTTCCTTCTACAGGCGCAAGTTTGCCAAGAGGGCAGCCCCTCTGACAGACCTTTTGAAGAAGGATGCTTTTATGTGGTCTATAGATGCACAACGCAGCTTTGAAGACCTGAAATTCGCCCTCACTCATGCTCCTGTGTTGGTATGCCCTGATTTTTCACGTACTTTCATTGTGAAGGCAGGTGCCAGTGGCAAAGGATTAGGGGCTGTGCTAAGGCAGGAACATGGGGTAATTGCTTTTGAAAGCATGAAATTGGATGCCAAGGAACTGGATTAGCATGTGTATGATCAAGAGGTGTTGGCTATCCTCCATGCTTTCGAAAAATGGCACCACTACCTGTACTGTAGCAAAACAAGGTTAAGATAGATCATAGGACACTCAAGTATTTCCTTACGGAGACCAACTTGTCAATGAAGCAGAAGAGGTGGCTGGCTAAGGTTCCAGTCTTATGATTTCGACATTGAGTACAGGAAAGGGAAAGAAAACGTGGTCGCAGATGCCTTATCCCGTATGTGGGCTTGCAGTTTGTCTGCCATTTCTACCATCTACTAGCAGTGGATTCATGGTATTTAGGAAGAATACATGCAGGATTCTAAGGCAGCTCCCATAATTGTGGGGTTAGAGAGGCCATCGAGCCAAGGGCATGCTGAATTTAAGCTGCATAATGGGCTGTTGTGGTGCAAGGACATAATTTATTTGGTGCTAGATTCAAAGTACTGACTGCTGGTCTTACAGGAACTGCACTCATCTCCTATGGCAGAACATGCGGGTATTACTAAGACATATGAAAAGGTCAAACAGAGCTTTAACTGGGATGGCTTGTGGCGGGATGTAGTTAAATTTGTCAGTGAATGTTTGCCTTGCCAGCAGAATAAAGTGGACAGCCAGTTACCCGCGGGTCTCAACAGCCATACCTATTCCAGAAGGCAAATGGACTCACATTGCTATGGATTTCATCACAGGGTTGCCTTCCACAGAGCGGGGATGGGATAGCATTTTTGTGGTGGTTAATAGAATGACAAAGCAGGCCCATTTCATACCCACTAAGACCCGTTATTCAGCATCACAGATTGCTTGGCAATTGATTGAGCATGTTTTGAAGCATCATGGCTTCCCTTGGGAGATTGTCAGCGGCAGAGATGCAACATTTATGGGTCACTTTTGGCAGGAGTTATTATAGCAGTGGGTACTTCTCTTACACCTAGCACTGCTTACCACCCTGAGATGGATGTCAGAAAGAGTGAACAAATGGTTGGAGAAGTATTTGAGGCATTTTTGTCATGACACATGGAAGTCTTGGAATAAGTGGTTGGCACTTGCTCATACTGAGCAGCCTCATCAGTGTCATGCAATATATCACGAGGGGCACGCTTCGGTGGCATGGTGACTGGCCTTGGAGAGAGTAGCTCGAATGCAAAACCCTACTATAATGAGCACCTGAGATAGTGTGTGGAAAACACAAAAATGTCGATGGAGAGGCTCATAAGAAAGGTCATCGAAGAAGCTTTGAAATGGCGCTTGAATGAGCCAAAATAGGACTGTGGAGAGCCCCTAAAAAAAGGCTGAAAAATTCTAAGTTTTTGCCTCTTTTTTTTTTTTTGGGGGGGGGGGGAGGGAGACCTAAGTCACCTAGGACAGCTAGTACAGTTCTAACCTAAGACCTTTAGGACTATTAGGGCACTATCTTAGATCAACCTAACCCAGCCTTTAACCTTAGTTAGTACTAACCTAACCTAGAGCCAAACTAACTGACTAAACCTAACCTAACCCAATCTACTAACCTAACCCACTCCACTAACTAAACCTAATCAAACTAGCCAAATCTAACCCGACCCAACTAACCTTGGCTGATTGAACCTTAGGAAGGAAAGAAAGGCAAAGGTTTTTTTTGTGCAGGCGTAAAGGGCGACGGCGCGGCGAATGGCGACGGTGGGCGTGGCGTGGCTGGTGGCGGGTAGGGATTGACGCGGGAGTAGCGACGACGGGGGAGCGCAGGTGGACGCGGGAGCAGCGACGACGGGGGAGCGCAGGTGGGACGACGGGGAGCAGGGACGACCGACGTAGGTCTTGTACGGGATTTTGGATGGGTGTCGTTGGAGTTGGCTGCATGTGCTGTCTCACTAGTCGTTAGATGCTTGTTGGGAGTCCACGAACTTTGGCATAGCTGCACAAGTGCGAGAGGTCGCCCGACGATTGGAGCTGCGTTTCATGTTGGGCTGAGCTTGAAGGCATTGCTGAGGCCGGGCTGCTCGTTGATGAAGCGCTTGCTATCGCTGTGAGGAGCCGCTTGTTTGATTTAGGTTGCAAAGGTGCTAGAGTCATGCTCTGATACCAATGTAGAGAAGGGGGAAGGGGCAGATTTGGAGATGGGGAGAGAATAGTAGAAGGAAGGGAGGAGGAGAGAGGAGAAGGGGAAGGAGAGAGGAAGAGAGAGAAGGATAGAGAGATAGAGAGAGGGAGGAGAGAGAGAGTGTGAGCGTAGGCAGCAGGAAACAGGAGGGAGAGTAGATAGGATTAGATGTCACATCAAAAAGGTACCATACATTTCCCACCTAATTCCCTGCTATTTCCCACCTTCATTACACTCGCCAACAAAATAAAGTGGACGGCAAACTAGTGTATTGCAAGCATTAACCATTCCAGAGGGCAAATGGACACGTATGGCAATGGATTTCATAACAGGCTTGCCCTCTATAGAGAGGGGATGGGTTGTGGTGGGTAGATTGACAAAACAGGCCCATTTCATACCCACTAAAACCCAATATTCAGCATCACAGGTTGCTTGGCAGTTCATTGATCATGTGTTTAAGCAGCATGGCTTTCTCTAGGAAATTGTCAGTGGTAGGGATGCACAATTTATGGGTGAATTTTGGCAAGAATTAT
This sequence comes from Dipteris shenzhenensis, assembly GCF_047967505.1. Taxonomy (NCBI): domain Eukaryota; kingdom Viridiplantae; phylum Streptophyta; class Polypodiopsida; order Gleicheniales; family Dipteridaceae; genus Dipteris; species Dipteris shenzhenensis. The sequence continues at coordinate 18,299,733 of NC_141626.1, forward strand.
TTACAGTAGTGGGTACCTAACTCCCACCTAGCACTGCATACCATCCTGAGACTGATGGATAGTCAAAAAGGGTGAACAAATAGGTGGATGAATACTTGTGCTGAATTTTGCTACCCAATATCTTGAGTGCAATTCCATTTGCTTCATGATATTTGAATGAATATTAGGTACTTGTGACAAAAGATCTTATTAAAGCTGATGCCATGCCTATAAGCTAGTAAAGAAGCTACTGCAAAGGATTAGGAATGATGCAAACATGCTTAATTTCAAGAAGGGGGTCAGGTTTGGAGTACAAGGGGGAGATTAATGCAACTTGAGTATTAATGGACAATCTAGTTGCTTAAAAATATTCATGAAGTGGCCCACAAGTCGATCGATCCATCCATAGAAAGGATTCATTGATTGTTTACAAGATGGTTGATTTAGGTTGTGATGACTAGGAATTATTTAGCTGCTCTGTGGTTGTTAATATGTTTACCAACCTTAGGTTGAACGTAGTACTTGTGGATTGGGTGAATACTTTGCACATAAGACAAGGTATCATGAGCCGATCATTTGCTGATCTACGCATTAATTTTGGGCTTCTCCTTGATTCATGTGGAACAGTAAAGATTTGTATCTAGTCTGCTTTGCCCTTGCAAATGAACAAAGTACAACATCTTCATTTCCATAAGTGTGTTAATCGTACCATCAAAATGTACTTAATGAGAGAAAGAGATAATAAGTGTATAACAGGTATTTGATGATTCCCTGTACAGGCACTTTCAATTGGGGTGGGCTTTAGTGGATCCAAATACCCCCATTAGAAGCGGAGTAAGATTTTGTGTCAATGTCAATGAGATATTCTTGTGGATTCTCACACCTTTGGAGATTATATATGTAAACGATAAACAGTGTTCAAAGGGTTTGATAGTGTCACAAGAGAAAAGTTCTATCGGGCCTGACAATTTTCCAAAGAAATGTAGCTTAAAAGGAAATTTTACGTTTGGAAGTGGTACATTGGAAGGACATCTACTGGTATGTATTTCTCTGTTTGTAAAGCTGGTTGCTCTTGTTGATTGCATTCTTTACTAGAAACAATGTTAAGGCTTATGTGAAAGCAAGTTTCAAGTTTTGTTCTCTCTTCAACCAAAAATCCCTCCCCCCAATTGTGTTTGCTATCTCCTCCATTGGGGTTTTTAAGTTTTTAGTGGCATAAAGGAGAAAAACAGAAAAAATTGAAAAGAGATTCAATTGCATCTAGATACAGAAGAAGAATCCGTTAAACCACGTCCAATGGGACCCTTATATTCACTTTGAGGAGCAAGCTTGAAGGTGGCCCTGATTCAAGAAAGGTGTGAGTATTTGTTGGTTGCTACAGCAAAACCTTCTGTAATTTCAGAAGTCCTGACCACTCCCAGTCCCATCCCAAACTCCAGAGATGTGGGAAAGTTTGATGGGTCAAACTATCCCATTGGGAAGGTCAAGGTGTGGAGCCACCTTGTGGTTTAGAAGATAAAAACAGGTATAGAACTGAAGCCGGAGGATACCAAGTACGCTTTGGATTGTAGATCCAGACGCAGTTGAAGTGTGGGAGGACAAAGACGCATAAACCCTATCAATGATAATAAGGATGACAGTGGATTACATCATTCCACACATCCAAAAAGCTGATACATCTGGTTAGTCGTGGATCATTGTGTGAGACTTGTATGAGACGAACAATAAGTGTAGGACCCCATCCCTCCAAAATCAATTGTTCACAATGAATATGGAGGAAGGGAATCAAGTACACAACCATCTCATAAAAGTAAAGGATCAGTTGGCGGTAGTCGGCAGCAAAGTGGACTCGAGCTAGCTAGCATTCTTGGCTCGTTACCACCGTGATGGCAAGATAGAGGACCAGGCCTCTTACTTTCGAAGAGCTTGTTCCCTTGTTGCTGTAGGAAGAATCTCAGAGAGAGTGTACGAAAGCAACAATGACAAGGCAAACGGAAAAGACATGGGCAACACCAGCAAGGGTAAGCCCAAAGAAGAATCTAAGGGTGACAGGTCAGATGATGCAAACAAGAAATATAAAAAGTGTTTCTACTGCGAGAAACTCGACCACTTCACAAAAGATTGCAGGAAAAAGAAAACTCATTAGAAGAGGAAAAGGGAGGCCAAGCCCAAGTACGAATCTACCAATGTGTAACTAGAGAGCTGTTCTTGGTCATTGAGCATTGAAAACAAACAAGGTTGGCATGCTGACAATGAGGCATCATGACACATCAAAAAAGAAAGGATGGTTCAAAGCCATGATCCTGTAGTTGTCAATTGAAAGGTGAATATGCGTGATGGAGTTTATGGTTTTCAATCTTATGAGTGACTATCGTGAGATTGAAACTGCACTATGTTGAGTTTGGGAATGTTCTTGGATTCATTTATGTATATGCCCTGTGTAGGTCTAGGGAGTATTCCATTCATCACAGACTCAAGAACCGAGAAGGTAATCTCCAATGTACTCTGTCTTTTCGCTGCAAGAACTTACTTTTTGCTAGATGGCTAGAAATAGGATGAAGGTAAAGTTTAACATTCAAGAAGTCCTAGTCAGATCAAAGGAGACTAGAGAGATCGTGGCTGGACGAGTTGAAGAAGATGGATTGCCTCAAATCAAAGCATTGGTAGTTCATGGTTACACACATAGCTCTAGATTGTGGCATGAGAGGTTTGATCATGTTAATCAAGATATCATTCAAAGATGCAAAAGGGAGGGATAACGAATGGAGCTCCACCAATAGTAGGCACGGAAGGAGTCTACAAGGCTTTTTTGGTTGGCAGCAACATCAGGAAACATTCCCGCCACATCAAAGGCCAAAGCTCTGCTTAAGTTACTTCACTCTGACATCTATGAACCAATGTCAACTTAAGTCATTCGCAAGTTTTTGCTGTTTTTTTACCTTCATTGATGATTGTAGCCACCTGATTTGAGTTTTCTACTTGGCTAAGAAGTCTCAAGCTTTCGACGAGCTCAAGGAGTGGAGAGCGAGGGTTGAGAAGGAGTCACGGAAAGATGTAAAGACATTCCTCAATGATAGAGGGGGGAGAGTTTACTTCAAAAGCTTTCGACAATTTCTGTAAGAAGAATGGGATAAGAGACAAGTCACTACACCCTACACATCCCAGCAAAGTGGGGTTGTAGAGAGAGAACCGTGTAACCGTAGAAATGGGGTTGACAATGATGAGGGGAAATAATCTTCCTAAGGCCTACTGGGGTGAGGCGGTTCATGTAGTTGTACACATTCTAATAGGATGAAGACCAAGGCCATCGGTCCTCATGACGCTTACAATGGTCAATAGCCTATCATTTCACATTTGAAGATTTTTGGTTCTAATGCGTTTGTTCATGTGCATAAGGATGAAAGGAAGAAGCTAGATTCCAGGAGTCAAAAGCGTGTATTTGTTGTGTGTAGCGAGGAGTCAAAAGCCTATCAACTCTTCGACCTAGACAAGTTGCAGATCTTCATGAGTTGGGATGTTGTCTTGAGGATGCGGCGACCCAGCCAAAGGTGATAGCACATGAAGCTCCAATGGCAGCCCCATCAACATCCATATTGGCTATCGAGTCGAAGGAGAGTCAAACTTAAAACTAGAAGCATCAGAATCACCAAAGAAGACTCTAGCAAAGGAGAGAGACCTTCCTCGGTGGTACTTGAAGACTCTGCGGAATTCTTGAGTGACAGACATTCTGGTGTCAATTTCAGAGGTGAAAAGATCTCAAGAATATTAAAGGATCGTACCGTGAACTATGTCAGATTGTGGAGCCATGGTCTTTCCAAGGAGGCTGGAATGGATGCCATTTTGAAGAATGACACTTGGGACTTGATGGGTAGACCCGTCAAGAGGAAGGTGATTGGCACCAAGTGGTTGTACAAGGGAGAGTATAAATCCGATGGCAGTTTTGACAAGGACAAAGTGTTTGCAAGATAGAGGGGTCTAAAGGGCTAAGGAGGTACTATATAAGTACCATCCTCTCATGTACAAAGGACACCTTTTGATGTGACATCTAATCCTATCTACTCCCACCCCCTTCCTCTTATGTGCTGCCTACACTCTCTCTCCCAATCTCAATCTCTCTTCCCCTCACTCCTCTCATGAGCATGCGAGCATCCCTGAAAGGGACCAAAATCTACTTGGATGATGACCTCACCCTTCTACAGCAGGAGCATAGAAGGGAAGGCATGACACGGGTAATGGCAGCAAGGGAAGCAGGGAAATGGGCTGCCTACAGGGATGGCAAAGTGATTATTCGAGAAAGAGCTGATAGAGGTGATAAGGGAGAAGGGGAGAAGGAAGAGGGGGACTATGACAGTGTCAGAGTCGGGAGGGGAGTGCACAAAACAAGCTGAGTATGGCTGTATGGAACTGTAATGGTACCCTTTGGTCCGACCCAGGTGACTTCTCGGAGACATACACAGGCAGAGACATCATCTTCTACACTGAGACACATGAGAGCCCAGAGAGAGGGCTGCCCACGGTGACAGGGTACATTTGGGAGTCTGTTCATAGGAGAGAAATGAGGAGAGATAGTGGAGTACGAGGCTCTGGAGGTGTAGCTGTCCTTTTCAAAACACACTTGAGACCACTCATATTTGTAGTAGGGAGAGAGGAACATGCACGTCACATGTGGATACGAGTGCAGCTACTAGATGCCCGACCGATCTTCATTGCAGTATGCTATTCCCCTCCACACACGTCATCATATGCCCATGATGTCACTACAGAGGGGCACAATCCTTATGAGACGATACATGATGATATCATAGAGTTCTCCAGGCAGGGAGACACCCTCCTTCTGGGAGATTTCAATGCAAGGACGAGGGATAGGCAAGTGGGCTTACTTGACTTCACATATGAGAGAGACCCCCACATGATGCCAGAGTTAGATGCAGCAGATTTTGGGATTCGGAGACTTTCTGCAGATACTTCACATGTGACAGCATACGGGCGACACCTGCTTGAGTTGGGAGCTGTCCACGACCTCATCATCTACAATGGCCTTCAGAGATGGCCATCATCTATGGGATTCACATGCTTGCCACATGGAGGCGGGACCAGCACAGTGGACTACCTACTGGGCCCATTGGCTTTTGTCTCACGGATACATGACCTCACCATATACCCCCCCCCCCCCCTTGGAGCCGACCACTCATATCTGGCCTTCGATGTTCTTGCTACTACACCTGTCACGATCTGTGACGTATTCCTTTCTCTTTCTAGACTTATGGATGGTTTAATGAATGGACACTTGTGGAAGGGTATGACCTTTCGACGGGACACGACACTTCCTAATGAGGCACAACCCTTCACAAGAGACATTCTAATGAAGAGACATTCCTATTGTAATGTACCCTCTTATCAAGGGTCACACCCTTCACAAGGGGTACACACCTCTTCATGCACATACCCTTTGGAGTACACACCTTTTCATGTGTCTCTTCACTCTCTATATAAGAGAGGCCAAATTGTATGGATGAGAATCACATCCACCCTACAGACATTCAAGCAATACAGTTATTCCTTTGCTCTCTGCTATCTCAGTCTCTTTTCTGTTCCTTAGCACAGTTCTAAATATAGTAAATCTAGGATTTCTTACAGTGGTATCAGAGCAAAATTCGCTCCTGCCTGTAGGAAATGCCCCTCACCTTCTAGCGCTGATCTGATACATTTTCTGCCGCTAGAAGGACATCCGTGCACATAGTGCATGGAAGAGATGGAGAGGATGAGCACAAAATTTTTAAACGCCTAAACTCATCCTGGCCTCTCCATCCCCCTCACATCACAAGATGATGTGAATGGACACGACCAAAATCGTGTCCTTTAAGGTGCTTGGGTTGTCCCAATACCAAGGGACGCGCCTTTTCCACCATGGGACACACCTTTTGGTGACGAGTCTCGACTCCTCACTCATGGGACATACCCCATCGTGGGCAAAGGGACATACCTATTCATGCAGGGTCGCACCCCTTTTGACAATAGGGACATATCCCCTCATGAACAGGTGCACCTATTCCAAGGGTCACACCCCTTCGAATAGGCACACCTCCTAGGCCCAAGTACCTACAAAAGGGAACCTAGAGGGGTAAAAAGGGATAAAAATTAAACCCATCCCCTACCCTAGGTTACCCTAACTACCCTAGGGTTAACTTAACCCCCAAATTAATTTGGGGCAAATAACCCTTAGGCAGCCCAACGAATCGTCGTACCATTCCATCCAAAACAAGAAAACTGCAACATACGAATCCGGACAGCCAGCTTGCGCAAGAATTACGTCAGCCTGCCGTACGGCCGTACCTTCCTGCGTCATCCTCGATCTGCGCCCCTTTCTCGCAACCAGCCGTACACAGCGCCATTCCTTCCGTACGATTTGTGGCGCAGGCAGTCCGTACAGGCCTTACAGCCTGACGTACAGGCCGTACAGCCTGCCGTACAGGCCGTACAGGCTGTACAAGCCTGGCCCGTCCACACCGTACGGACAGTCCAGTCCATTCCTACGCTGCCCAGCCCTGCTTCGACATTCTGCGCTGCCAGCCCTTGCCTCGCCTTTTTTTCGCTGACAGCCCACTCCTTTTGCAGTCCTGCATACCAGATTTCCTGACAGGCTGCTGCCTTTCCTTGTTTCGCCATGTTTTCACCTTGCCAATTCAGCACCAGTTGCCTTTTCTCGCAATGAAGAAAGCCCGTTGACAGCCCGGACCAGACCAGCCTCGAGCACTCCTCACAAAACACTGCAACATGGACCTCCGGACAACGATTTGCAGCCTTCTTCTCCGCAATCATTTGGCAGATTAAAGTATTGCCAGGTGGAGTCTTTCCAATTTGCTTTTTCAAGATTCTTTTAAACAAATTACAGCAAATGAAAGAATCCATATTAAAGCATGGAAACCCCTGGTAATTCACCCGGCCATTCAAGGACACCTCAGGCACCTGCTACTACACAATATCGTGTTCAAATTGCACAGCCAGCCCATTTTGGAGCCTTTGCATCTTGGGTCTTCTGTGTCACGTGCCCTCCGAGTGACTTGGATCACATCCTCTACCTTCTGCGTGAGGCACCTCAATTACATTATTTCCTCAGCACAGTACAGGTTGTGTTCCACGAGACACGAAGATATCCGGAACACGATATTCCTCAGGAGTTTGCTGTTCATTTTTGGAGAGAGTTCTACCCTTCACCTTCGGCATCCCCAGGGTACTCTCCACCTCCTTCAGCTCCCCGATATCCTCCTCTACAGGGTGTACCTTCTCCCAGCCAGTATTTACATCCTGAAGGCACTCCCTCTCCTGGATATCCTCCTCTTCCGACAGCAGCTCCTTATCCTTTTTCAGATCCGTGGACTCTGCTACCTACCCCTGTCTTATCACGAGCAGTAACACCTTTCTCAGAATCTCCAGTGTTACCTCCGACAGGACCTCCCTTACCAGATTTCCACGGGTGGTTCCATCCTGCCTCGCCTGCCCCCTCCAATATGAGCAACCTCAGGGAGCAGCCCGAATCCTCTTTCAGGGATGGTACAAACTAGAGCGCAAGTTCGCGCCTCTCTCACAGGGATTTCCGACATGTCGCACCGCTCGCGTGAAGCCTCTCCCGAGATTAAAGAATCAAGTCCCAAAAAGACCCCTGAAGGCAACACCCAAAGTGAATCTCTATTGCAACTTCAAATATCTCAGCTTCAGGACAGCATCTCCGACCTGGTTCACAAAGTTCAACAACTCCAAGATTCTCGAAGCCCAGCACATACAGAGGACAACGTGACGCAACCCGACGACGATGCGGATTCTTTCCCTCCCGAGGTAGAAAATACTGAACTGCGTACTCTCTATCGATTACTTCAAGCTTCCAAAACAAAACGACTTGACGTCAAACTTCCGGAAGCCTACACTGGTCAACGTAATCGCCGAACTGTTGACCAATGGCTCGCCAAAATGCGCATGTATTTTGACACTGTTGACCTCACGGAAGGCAAAAAGATCGCCTTGGCAGCCTCCCTCCTGAAGGATACAGCATTTCTATGGTGGCAAAGACGCTTGAAGGACGGAAAAAGTGTGTTAACTTGGGAACGTTTTGAACACGTGCTCCGTAAGCAGTTTGTACCTGCCAATGCGGACTTCCAAGCACGATCAAAACTTCGACAGTTGGAGCAAACGGGTTCCCTGTCTTCTTATATCTCTCAGTTCACCACATTGGTGCTAGAGATTGATGGTTTAACTGAGGATGATCGCCTTCATGCTTTCATCTCAGGCCTACAACCCTCGTTACGCATTGATGTTCTTAAAGCCAATATTACCACCACAGATGGCGCTATTGCTTACGCAGAGCGCATTACAGATTTCCTCAACACAGGGAAGCAGAGTGCTACTCGCACACAGAACTCTCCTACGGCCAAAGGTGCTCGCCCTCAAGATAATACCAGGTTTCGCAAAAACTTCGGTAATCAAGGTCAGCGACAGTCTCAAGATCCCCAGAAGCCTCAGAAATCATTTGCTGGATCCCAACAGAAGCAGTCCCCTAAGGATCGTGTTTCTTCTTCTTCACAAAGTCATTACCGACAGCCCCAACATAAAGGTGCGGCCACTGACAAGAAGAACAACTCCAGCTCAAAAGGACTTTGTACCATCTGTACAGGCGACCATAGATGGTTCGATTGTCCCAAGCGACCAAAGCAAAATTCTAATATGGAATCTAGTACTTCCCCAAAAGAAGATGCTACCTCAGCATAAGACAAGAAAGGCAAAGCTGTTCGAATGGCGAATACCATCCACCTGAGCCTTGCCAGCAACCCCGAACCTGGCCACTCAAGTACTTTGTGTTCAAGGATCGATTCGTGGAACAACAGTCACCATCCTCATCGACAGTGGCTGTTCTCATCATTTCCTAGCCAGTTCTGTGGTCGATAAACTTCGGTTGACCACCAGTCCTAGCCTCATGGACTATCAGATTGAACTCGCAAATGGAACAACTTTCTTGTGCAACACCAGGATTAAAAACTTGTCTTTTCGCATCCAACATTATACGGACAAGTTGAACTTCGACATTATGCCTCTTTCTCGGTACGATGTCATACTCGGACAACAATGGCTCTACGACTATGATCCATCAATCAGCTTTCGCAGCCATACTATCCAGTTTGTCCACCAGGGAAAACTTATTGAGCTAACTGGTTCTAGGGATTCTCCTTCAACCCCAGTTGCCTCTGCCCTACAAGTAAAGAAGTGGGTTCGTAAACGCCAAGCAAAGACTTCACTTCTGTTGGTTACGGCAGTCGAGGAGACACCAACAAAGGATCCTCCTGAATACCTCAACCAACCTTTTTTCCAGCCTTACCTGGATCTTTTTCCACAGGAATTGCCAAAGCAGTTACCACCTCGACGACCAGTGGATCACCCAATCGAACTTATTCCCGGCAGTAATCCACCGTCGAAACCTCCTTATCGGGTTTCTCACACTCAAAATGCAGAAATCCAAAGACAGGTCACCGAGCTACTCGACAAAGGTCACATTCGGCCCAGTCGCAGCCCTTTCGGATCTCCTGTACTACTTGTGGAAAAAAAGAACAAGTCTATGCGCCTCTGCATCGACTACCGAGCCCTCAACAAGCTCACTATCAAAAACAAGTATCCATTGCCTCGCATTGATGACCTCTTCGATCAACTTCTACATGCAACACACTTCTCCAAGATTGATCTTCGTTCAGGTTATCATCAAATTCGTATACGAGAAGGCGATGAGTACAAGACAGCTTTTCGAACAAAGTATGGACACTATGAATGTTTGGTCATGCCTTTTGGGTTAAACAATGCCCCGACCACATTCATGACATTAATGAACGACATCTTCCGGCCTTTCCTCGATAAGTTCGTCATCGTTTACCTCGATGACATCCTCGTTTTCAGCAGATCCCTACATGAGCACAAACAACATCTTCACCAAGTTTTTGAAGTTCTCCGTGCCAATTCTCTCTACATCAACATTGAGAAGAGTGAGTTCTTCAAAACCCAACTTGAATATCTGGGACATGTTATTTCCGCTCAAGGTATCTCTGTGGATCCCAAGAAGGTCGAGGTAATCCGAAACTGGCCTACTCCTAAGAATGTTCATGATGTCCGCTCTTTTCTCGGATTGGCAAACTTCTACCATACAAAGGTCTATCAGTTTTCCGAAATTGCAGCTCCTATGTCCGAATTATTGAAAAGCACAGCAATTTTTCAGTGGCTTCCCGAAACAGAGTATAGTTTCCAACAACTCAAGCAAGCACTCACTACCACACCAGTTATGGCTATTGCTGACCCAAATCTTCCATTTGAGGTCATGACCGACGCTTCCGACATCGCTACAGGAGCAGTCTTGATGCAAGAAGGCAGAGTTATTGCTTTTGACAGCCATAAACATTCTGATATCCAAACCCGATATCCAGTTTATGATAAGGAGTTTCTTGCTGTTGTACATGCTTATCGCTCTTGGAAACATTATCTCATGGGTGCCGACTCTGTGGTCAAAACAGACCACCACTCTCTCAAGTATATTTTTACTCAGCCAGTCATGAACGCTCGACAAGCACGCTGGGTTGAGTTTCTGGCCAACTTTCACATGACCATTGAGTACATACCAGGACTACGCAATGTAGTTGCAGATGCTCTCAGCAGGTTACCTCTAGCATCAGCCATGGTAATCTCTACATTATCTGTGGATGTTCCGAATTCATTCAAAGGAAAGTATTTCAATGATAAAGACTTCGGCACTGCAGTACAGGTTCTTTCCAAAGATCAACCTTCGATTTCCGAACAAAAGATTTTCTCATCCTATTCTTATACGGACGACCTTCTGTATTATCAAGATCGCGTCTGTGTACCACATGACAAGGATGTTCGACATCTTTTGTTAAAAGAGCATCATGTAGTTCCTTATGCTGCCCATCCAGGCATCAATAAGACTTACCGGTTACTCAGTGCAACATACTACTGGCCTCAGATGAAAAGAGATGTCATCAAAATGGTCACATCTTGTTTATCATGTCAACAAATGAAAGCAAGTCGACGACTTCCAACAGGACTTCTTCAGCCTCTTCCAGTTCCAACTGAAAGGTGGGAAAGTATTTCCATGGATTTCATTACAACACTACCACGATCCTCCTGAGGTAACACTCAGATTATGGTAATTGTTGATCGATTGTCCAAAATGGCACACTTTGTTGCTTGCAAAAGCAGTGCACAGGCCCCGGACATAGCCAAACTCTTTATACAACACATCTTCCGACACCATGGATTACCCAAGAATATCATATCCGACAGAGATCCTAAGTTTACCAGTCACTTTTGGATTTCACTGTTCGAATCTTTGGGTACTACTCTACTGTTCAGTTCAGCCTACCACCCAGAATCAGATGGACAGACTGAAAGAGTCAACCAAGTTCTGGAAGAAATGCTTCGACATTATGTTCAGTCACGCCTCGCAGCCTGGGAAGAGTATCTACCACTCCTCGAGTTTGCTTATAATAACTCTTTCCATAGTGCCATCAGCATGACTCCGTTCCAAGCAGCTTATGGACACACTCCGATTGTACCAACAAATTTTGTACTTCAACATCGAGTGGCCCTAGCTGATCAATTGGTTCAAGAAATGCAAGATATTCTACTGCAAGTCAGGGATCATATGCGAAAAGCGCAAGAGCGGTATCAACGGTCTGCCAACAAACATAGACGTCACCTGGAATTTAACACTGGTGACATGGTGCTATTATTTGTAGCCCCACATCGCTATAAGACGGTTAAGTCTGTGTTTCCTAAGTTGCGACCCAGATACTATGGACCTTTCCGGATCGTCAAGAAAAATTCACCTTTAAGTTATAAATTGGAATTACCACCATCATGGGGTAAAATCCATCCAACATTTCATATTTCTTGGCTAAAGACGTACATTCCAGGCGATGAAGCAGTTCCTCCTGCAGGTGATTATGTCCCAGAAATCGAAGACGATTATGTTCTCCTTATTCCTGAGCGTATTCTGGACCATCGACAGCGAGAGACTCGACATCGACTTATCACGGAATTCCTTGTTCTTTGGCAAGATCTGGACGACTCCGACGCTACTTGGCAGTCCGATGAAGATTTACAGCAGTACCCTGATCTATTACAGCAGTATTTTCAGCATCTACCATGATATTTTCTACATCGGTTCATTATCTCCACCAGGGTCTTCTTTTGAGTGGGAGGGGATGTCACGATCTGTGACGTATTCCTTTCTCTTTCTAGACTTATGGATGGTTTAATGAATGGACACTTGTGGAAGGGTATGACCTTTCGATGGGACACGACACTTCCTAATGAGGCACAACCCTTCACAAGAGACATTCTAATGAAGAGACATTCCTATTGTAATGTACCCTCTTATCAAGGGTCACACCCTTCACAAGGGGTACACACCTCTTCATGCACATACCCTTTGGAGTACACACCTTTTCATGTGTGACTCTTCACTCTCTATATAAGAGAGGCCAAATTGTATGGATGAGAATCACATCCACCCTACAGACATTCAAGCAATACAGTTATTCCTTTGCTCTCTGCTATCTCAGTCTCTTTTCTGTTCCTTAGCACAGTTCTAAATATAGTAAATCTAGGATTTCTTACAACACCAGGCACAGGGAGAGTTCCTACCGCTACCTGGACCTAGACCCACTTTGATCGTGCCCTTGATGTACGTGTGTCACTTAGCCAAAGAGCTTTCAGCCTTAGTGGAGGCTGATTTAGACCTCGCCCACGCCTCAGCCACCCTTGTCATAGTGATACAGGATGATGCCACCAGATCCTTTCCTACGACCCAATCTTTGCGGGTACGAGATGGGAAGATGCCTCAAAACCCCTGGTTTGATGATGAATGCAGAGAGATGCGAGCCCACCTCACACGGGAGCGAGAGCCTTGGGTCAGTTGACGTCACATGAGGCACACAGGATCTTTCAGCGGTTGACACGCCGCAAGAGACGAGCCTTCCTCACACATAGGATGGATGAGATCATCAGATCATTTCACGGAGAAGACCCAACCACAGGGTGGGGATTCCTCTCGGAGGGGAAGCCACCCATCCCCATCACGGATCCGGGCGTGTGGCACACTTATGCATGCTCCTTATATGATGTCCCGAGGCAGACATTGGCAGACATGTCCTCTATGCCTAGGCCCACTACCTGTCATCTATTCACTACACAGAATGTACGGGCTGCACTTCGCCAACTCCACAACCGAAAAGCATAGGATCACGAAGGCCTTCGGACAGAGCACTTCGCACATGGGCAGGAGGTCCTAGCATCGCCGATCCTTGCACATATGTTTAACCTTGCAATTTGTCACGGCTTCCCACCAGCATGGAGCACCACTACTATTGTACTGATACACAAAGCAGGAGACCTCATGGACATCGGGAACTATCACACCCTCATGATTGGCCACACACTGGCCAAGATCTATGGATCGGTACTAGAGAGAGAGATCAACAGTCATACAGAGGCGCACGAGGGCAGTGAGCACTAGGGCAAGCAGGATTCAGGAGGCAGCACTCTACTCTAGACCACATCTTCACTCTGAGGGCTATCATTGAGGAGGGGAGGTCCATACATTAGAGAGTCTACACATGCTTCGTAGACTTTCGAAAAGCCTTCGACATTGTTCCACGATCCCACATGATTAGGAGATTACAGGAGATGCAAATCCCAGAGATGCTAATTTGGGGTGTGATGAGCTTATATGAGTCAGTCAGAGGCAGGGTCTGTGCCTCAGGCGGTCTATCGGATTGGGTCGAGAGCACCATTGGGGTGAAGCAGGGCTGCCCTCTCTCACCAACTCTCTTTGGACTCTACATTGATGAGATCGCATCTTTCATTGATCGCCTAGGTGGCGAGGGCTCATTATTAGGGGATCTCCTCATACAGATATTGTTATATGCCGATGATATAGTCCTTATATCCTTTTCAGCGGAGGGGCTGCAGAGAGATTTGGAGGCATTAGAGGTGTTTTGCAGAGAGAGAGATCTGATGGTCAACCTTGGGAAAACTAAGGTTATGATCTTCAACACCTCACGAGCAGTGACTAACCGACTTACTTCACCTATCGTGGTGAACCAGTGGAGATAGTACAATCATACACATATTTGGGAGCAGTCTTCACAGGACCCATCTTCACGATGAAACATGTAGCCCAGGCACGACTCACACGAGGGCGTAGTGCTTTGGCTGGACGAGAGCCGGCACAGCGGCACGTCACAGAGCAGCCGGCATAGTACCACCGAGAGAGGGGCGTAGAGGCCACATGTGCGATAGAGAGCCCCCAGAGTACACTCTATTGAGGTCCTACCTATCACAGCTTTCCTCAAGGGAGACCGATAGAGATGAGGGGTCACTCTAGACATAGCCTAGAGAGTCAGAGAGCGAGGAGACCGCGCCCCCCCACCGCAGCGCGAGACAGCTTGACAGACGCAGATACAAGACATTTTTGCAGCCCACTAGAGAGCCATCACTGTACTAGTCTTCGGTTTCGTCCCAGCGCCTAGATAGATTGATTGATATGATTATGATTATGATTATGATTCTATTAGCATAGACTAGTACTTAGTAGTACTTAGCAAGGGTTCTAGTGTACCCTTTGCTTCAGCCCACTGAGGCTTGTATGAGTTCGCTTTTTTGTGCACTTTGTCCCATAGGCCCGCGAGGTCTCCCGTGGACGTTAATATTTATTTCTTTCTTTCTTTTCTCTCTCTTCCTCTCTCCCTCTATCCCTTTCCCTCCTATTCCTCCCTCTCTCCTCTTTCCTCTCCTCTCCCTTCTCCTCTTCCCCCTTTCTGCCATCTCTAGTGCTTCACCAATTCAGCCCCGGCCTCCTTCATTGCATTAGTATCAGAGCACCCAAGGGGAGTGATGCCAAAGGCTATGCAAGCCTATAACAGTAAACACCCAACATCTAGGGAGAATGTAGTTAGGCCAATGCTTGTAATGCAGTCTAGCCATGTTATGCCACTCCCTAGCATGCAGCCAAACCATGCTTTAGAGCCATGCCTTTGGATGCAGGACAAAACTATGGTCGTTGTCAAGCGACTACAGATGCAAATACTAAAGGATGTTGTGGGGAGAAGTGTTCTAATGAAAATAGCAGCTCAAATGGCTATGAACAGCAAGAATCAAAAGCTATCATTTTGGGAGCACCCAAGGGTATACCTCCTAGCTTTGCAATGCACACGCTTGATGGCACAAGGGCTAACTTCATGGATGCTTCATCAGTGATTCTTCAGAGCACGGCAGAGAAGCAGATGGACCAACAAATTGGCGAACAAATTTGTGAGAAGGTCGGATAGGTTGTACACAGTGCAATGCAATCGATGGGAAAGCAGCCCACGCTTCCTTCTATGCACCAAAATGATGGGGATGGGAAGGATATCGATCCACCCAAAGAGTCTCTTGGAGCTATGATGCCTAGAGGAGCTATGCAGCATAGCCTGCTATGCCTCTCCCTAGTACGCAGCTAAATCATGCTTCAAAGCCATGGAAGATGCCTCAATATGTAGGACAAAAATCTGGTTGTTTCCAGGCTATTACAGCTGCAATTACAAAAGGGTTATGTTGGGATAGCTGCTCAAATAAAAGCAGTGGCCCACATGATGGAAACAAATATGGACGGCAAGGGGGCTGTTATATCAGTTTGCAGGACCGATACATTGCATCCAAATGATGCCCTGGCAATTCAGGCCCGGCCTCCTTCATTGCATTGGTATCAGAGCACCCAACATCATACCAATTCTTTTCATGGGGTAATGCATTATAGAGCCTTATGTGCATGCAATTCTTTTTATGGGGTAATGCATTACAGAGCCTTATGTGCATGCCCCTATTTCAGTCCATTCACAATGAGGATATATGGAACCTCATTTATCAGCTGATTGGAAACCCTACAATGATGTCAATCTTGGAAATTGTCCCTTGTATGGAGAGCTTAAGCAGAGGCAGCTTTGGAAAAGATCTAGCTGAGCTTGAAGGTGACAGTTGGAACAGAACGATTGCACGAGAATGTATGGCTAGGCCTTGTCTTTCCAAGTGTAATGTTCATGCTACATGCAACCTGCTGATGTTGTGTGGGAAAAGGGGCAGAAGCATTCAGCCAGCCAATGGTAATTTGGTTACAGATTTGGTTGCAGCATATCTTGAATATCAATGTATGTAAGCTCATGTCTCTCCTTCAACAAAGAAGGCATACTCTTCAGAGGGCTTGACTGGATCTTGGTTAGTTGTACTAGAGGACTATGGCAGAGACGACTTGCTCAATGATGTTCAGATGCAGTCGATCTGGGATGCATACGGAAGACTATGGGTCAGCACATGCACTTTGGGTTGCACATGGCTGATAGCCTTTGTTCTCCATGCATGTTTGTGTTGTCTTCTTACTACCACAACAACATGGACAGCTAACCCTTTTCAGCCCGAAGCAAATGGAGGTCAAACGGGATCTAGCATTTTGTTGTTTCATCCAATGCCCCCTCCTTGGTCTACTGAAATAGGTTCAAACAATGTGTTTGATTATTGTGTTGTCTGGGGGTTGGACTTTGGTGTCTCCAGTGACAAGGAAAGTTTATGGGACCATGCCTACATGACTCCTAGCAGGCCTAATTCGTATCTCTCAGATTATCTGGCTGTTCGCAGGCTAGATGCACCTGGAAGCCATCTGAAAGACATGTATGCTACTAGCATCCAAATATTGGAGCCCTGTGTTGTCAGAATTCTAGATCCATGGCATGTTGGGGTATTGAAGAAGCTTGTGGAGCTGTTTGAGTCCAAATACAGCTATAATGAAGATGATTTTCAGTTCTTTGACATTTGGCAAGGACAGCATAACCAGAGATGCTATGCAAAGACAGCTCATTGAAGCGCTCATGGAAGCTACCATTGAGGGTATACGGCAAAGCAATCAATGCTTTCCATGTGGAGAAAAGTGGACAGCAAAGCACAATGTGGTGTGCAGAACAAAAAACATGGGGACAGCCGGAACTTATGTGATTATGGAGTTTCCTAATGATGATCGTGGTAGGAGGGATTACCACCCACATGACCCCGGAGGTGCCAAAACACAGTCTTATATTACATTTCCTTTTGACCCTGGTGGTATGCATGATGGTGTATGTCCTCTTTATAGCAAGGGGCCCATCACTTGCAATTTTGAGGACAAAATTATTTTGTTTTAAAGGAGGGATGGTTGTCCCGATAGGACGGATGACAACCATACAAACAATCATAGCCTTGGCTGTCCATTTTGGGTGGTGCATTTTTCAGATGGACATCAAAGTCTATGTTTGTAATGGCAACCTGGAGGAATAAGTCTCCATATAGATTAGCCAGAGGGATTTTATGTTCAAGGTACAGGTACACAGGTGTGCAAACTAAAGAAAGATATGTACAGGCTGAAATAGACCCCAGAGCATGGTAGTAGTGCAACGATGCCTTATTCAATAAAATGGGATTGTGTCAAAGTCTATTAGATGCAAAATTTTTACAGGGGGACAAGAGGTTAATTGTAATCTTGTACGTTGAGGATTTGATTCTTATAGATGATCACAAGGAGAAGATCCTGCTTGTCAAGGGGCTCTTGATGAAGGAATTCAGGATGATAGAAGTGGGACTTCCTTGCGATATAAAGAGCATAGCATCTTCATATCCCATGAGAAGTATTGCGGTGAGATTCTGAAGCGATTCTAGATGGAGGACTGCAAGTATGAATAGTTATTGGGCAGTTGGCTTTATCTGACTAACACTAGACTGGACATTTCTTTTGCAGTGTACTGTGCCACTTTCGGCAAAACCAAGGGAGAATTATGTTGGAATTATAGACATAATTCATGGCAGTGACCAATGTATGACTAATAAGTGGGTTAAGTGCACTTTTCCCTTATTTAGAGGGTTTTTCCCTAACCACAGTTAGTGGGTTGGTTAGGTTTTGTCACTAAGACAAAACCCCCAATCTTGTAAGCTTTCTTATCCTATTCTATTCAATTGTGTGTTTCTCTCTTGCTCTCTCACTCTTGCTCTCCTGCTCTCACCTCTTCCTCTCTCCGTTCTTACATTTGGGATCAGAGCTGGACAATGGTGTAGCTGCTCGCCATCCTACTCATCAGCCGTACAGCCTACTACGCAGCCTGCCGTACATCTGTATGGGCAGTTCCGTACTGCACATCTCTGAATTGTCGTCCGTACAGCTTTCACTTGCCATGCATGACCTCCCGGCCGTACATCTCCAGCCTGCCCGTACACGCAGTTCCGTACTGCTTCTGCCAGCCCACACCGTCCGTACAGTTCATGCATCATACATCCCATACAGCCCCTGCATCGTACATCCGTACTTCTACTGCACCATACAACTGGTTGTATGTACCCCGTACATAGATTCGTCAGCTGTCATACTAATTCGCTGACCTGCCACACAGAGCCGTACATTCGTCCATACAGTGCTGTACATCTGTCCGTACAGCAGCCGTACTGCTCCGTGAGCAGCATTCAATACATTACCACAGTCCGTCCGTACACGTACCTCCATGTCAATCCATACATTGTACGAATTCTGCACCGATTCCGTACATTTGATTACATAGCAGGTGGAGCAGATCTCTTTGCAAGCAGATTGGGGCTTTTGGTTCTGCTTGCAGGGTTTGGGGCTCTTCTTGGATTTGCCCCAATTTTGGGTCAATTTCGCGCTGTAAATTGGGGCTTTTGATCTTGGACACCCATTTTGCAGGATTTGGGGCTTTTGGCCACTTTGCAAGTGTTTTGCAGGTAGATTTGGCAGAGTTTGTGTTGGGGTTTATGCTTTTGGGCTGTTGAATTTTTTAGCCTCTGATTGGCTGAGACACCAAGTTATTAGTGGTGGGCAGATATTTCTTTGCAGTTTGCATCTATATCCCGGAAGGGATTTGTGTTGTGCATCTCTACTCCCAGGAAGGGAAGTTAATTGTTAGTATTTCCTGCAATTTATTTGGCATTCATGGTCCAAAATAATCCCAATGATGTTTTTGGTGTCCTCAAACAGGAGGATAAGTTGGATGGTACCAATTACTCTTTATGGAGTTTAATGGTACACAATCTTTTAGTTGGCAAACATTTGTGGGATTATGTCACTAGGGATGAGAGAAGATCAGAGAATGTGGTTGCACTTGCCACTCCTCCTCAACAACATGGAGGAAGAGGTAGAGGACAAGCAATAGGTGTAGTTGTTGCAGTCGTTGCTCCCACACAAGAGCAGAAGAGATGGGATTCTTGTGATGCACAAGCACTATCTGTGATTTCTCTTTCTGTTAAGAGGTTTATTATTCCGCAAATTCGGTCATGCAAGACCTCTAAGGCACCTTGGGATATTCCTGAGAGGATATTTGCAGCCCGCAATGATGCAAGAGTTTCATTCCTAAAGAGAGTTTTTTTTTTTTGGCAAAGAAAAGAACCTTCTATTAATGCTTGAAAGACTTAATACAAAACAGCAGCCCCGAAGGTGTTGAGTATGGAAAAAACTGGAAAAAGGTGAAAGAAAACCGGTCTATTCCAGAGAAACCTAGCTCACTACCTAGGGGATCTTTGGTACTGGGGCTAACAGCCAGGTGGGGGGACTATACAACCAGCAAATCCTTCGAGGAGTGAATATGTAAAGAACTCTTGCAAGCCAAGCCTTGTAGAATCGAGCGCGTCTCGCGACAATTGCACTAGAGCCTGGGGTCCCACGCTTTTTGGTGGAGCGGATGGTGTAGATGATATCTTGCCAGATGGTAACCAAGGTAGCCGAGGGTGGAACCACCAGATTGTAGCGAGCAACCCAAATGTTCCATGCCGTGATACTGGCTACTACCTCCCATACGTTGTCCTCCGGAGGAGAATGAGGAACGAGCATATCAGGAGGGACCGCCTCATGGAGCTCTATCCTCTGAATTCTCCAACCCTGTATCCGGTAAGCTGGGGAGACCTCATTAATCTGGTATGCATGTCCTCCCTCAGTCAACCAGGGCCACCATCCCCCATGTGTAGTCCCTCTGAAGGCTCTGCATATTGGTCATAATCTTGAGGGCTCCTATCCAAATCCTCGTTGTGCTACGACAGCTCCAGAGACAGTGAGGGATCTTCTCCAGAAAACTAGTAGAGCAACAATGACACTACCCCTGCACCCGCATCTGCTTCAACCACGGGCCGATACGCAAGCCTCTGTGGGCGGCCACCCAGAAGAAGTAGGAGATCTTCCTCGGTCGCAAACTAGACCATAACCGCATCCAAAACCTGGAACGGACCTCTTGTGGCACTCTTTGGGCCACCCAATGCCTCTCCCTCGAAGGGGTCCAAATCGAAGAGTCCATCTGAACCCTCCTGCCAATCCGTGTGGTGTAGGAAAAGAAGGGCACCTCGTCCACCTACTCGGCAAGGCCGCCCTTGGAGGACCAGAACCACTCTGCCGGATCCCACTGGACCTCCCTCAAGGGCCTACCCTCCCAAAGCTAGAGGCGCCATCTAGGGGCATCCTGCTCTGGGATATTGGGAGGATCAATGTGCCATTTCCCCAAACGCCCCACCACTCTGATCATCTACCAATGAATCCCATCCAAACTCCTGGGTCTCTCTCAGTGAGTGCCTTGAGTAGGCCTACAGGCCCTACATGAAAAAAACCAGGTTGCGTGCTGCCTCACTGCATCATAATCCTCAAGGGGACACCAGTTTGAGAAAACTGAACCAACCGTCTAATGTCCACGCGAAGTCTCTCCCACCAGGACTCGGGGATGGCTAGGTCGATCTCTCTCATCCGCCGCTGCACTACCCGGGCAAACGCTAAGGCGCGAAGCCTCGCCTCTGCCTCCATGGGTAATTTGCTCCCCTGCCAAAGGAGCCGGCCGGTCTACTGTGCCACTATGCCCAACCAATGTGAGTTCGTTGTCCAAGCATACGCCCATCCTGATCCCTGATCTCTGGGTGCCAAACAAGGGTCCGACGCTCAAACTCCTCTCTATTCGAGGCTGAGCATAGCCCTCTGCTTGCGGCGCTTTCAAGCCTATTTGCTTGGTTTCTTTTTCTTTTTAACCTGGGTCCAGTCCCCTTCTGAAGGGGTCACCTGCGGGGTCTGAGACTCCTACTGCTCTTGTCTGGGGGGTTGCTAGGCTCTGACCTGTTGACTCTGCCTGCTCTGCGGGGGTGGGGGGGGAGGAGCGTCGCCTTGGCCATGGGGGCAATCTCTGGCTAGGTGACCCATTTGTCTGCAACGAAGACACTGGCCTGGTAAGCCAGGAATCTCCACTCGCTGGCGAAGTGTACCCCCTTCAAGGGTCTCTAGGAGGATCAACTCTAGGAGGGACTTTGGGCTTTCAACCACCAGTCTAATTATGGGGACCCTGTCATCTGCTACAACTGATGTGGCCGAATTTGGCGGAGACTCCAGCACAATGCCAAGTGCTCGACCAATGGAGGGGAGGATGGCTCTATATTCGTTTGGGAGCCCTGGGAAGCGCGGCGTGATCGTAAAACGGAAAACATGGTGTGTCATGTCCTCCGCTATAAAGCCATGGTACCAAGGTAAGAGGTATACCAAATGCGGGCCAAGGAGGATGGGGCTCTGCTCCACAAGTGTCGGGGGAGCTCAACTGGATGAGGAAGACACCTTCTCCATAGATGGTGACCTCCTAAATGTGGTCCTCTAGTGCCAAGCTCACTTGGATACACTCTCGCAC
The DNA here is from genome assembly GCF_047967505.1 of Dipteris shenzhenensis. NCBI lineage: Eukaryota > Viridiplantae > Streptophyta > Polypodiopsida > Gleicheniales > Dipteridaceae > Dipteris > Dipteris shenzhenensis. The sequence continues at coordinate 18,321,467 of NC_141626.1, forward strand.
TTGTCTTCTTGTGGGTGTGAGGCCCACAATTCTGCCCACGATCGCCTTGTCCTAGAGGAACTGAACTACTTGCTGGTCGGGTGGAGAAAGAAGGACCTTAATGGCTGTGGGATTCGAGGGCGCTGCCATAGAGCCCCTCTGGCCATACCAAAGGTCACCACCAAGAATTTCCTCCTCCAAACAAACACATGCTCCCGTTGCAAAGAAAGAAGAGGGAGAACCGGACGGAAGGAGGCGAAGAGGGGGGGCGGGATGAGGCGGAGAGGAGGAGATGAGGTGAGGGGGGGGCGGAGAAGGCGGGAAGGAGGTGGCGGAGAAGGGAGGCGGGAGAGAAGTGGGGGAGGGGAAGTGGGGGGAGGCGCGGGCGGAGATAGCAATGGGGGGCGAGAAGGAGGGGCGGTGGTAGCAACGGCGGAGGGGGCAGAAGAGGCGGAGGAGGCATGGTTAGTGGAGGGGGGCAGCAGAGGTGGAGGCGGGGTAGGAGGCGCGGACGGAGGGGAGCAATGGCGGGGGAAGAAGTGGGGGAGGAGGGGCAGCAAAGGCGGGAGAGGAGTCGGGGAGAAGGAGATGGCAGGAGGGAGGCGTGGGGGGCTGCGAGAAGGAAGAGAAGGCTAAGGGGGGGCAGTGGGAGCAGCTCCTCCTCGTCCGAGCTTGAGCTTGAGCTTGAGCTTGAAGCGATTGCGATGGTGATGGCGATGGAGCAGCAACAGTGCCCTGACGAGAGAGTTGACTCATACTTATATGGATGAGGGTGACTCTATGTCTGAGTACCTCACCAAACTTCAAGATTTGCGAGAGCAAGATCATTCCAAATTCAGAGATGGTTACTACCACTTTGAATTGTCTTCCCGAGTCTTATCTTGGTTTTCACACCTATTGAACTTGTCTTTGAGGGGGGGGTGGCAACCCTCTAACCTTTCATGAATTGATAGGGCTTTTGTTGCAAGAAGAGCAGACACGGAACAATATGGCCACACATGCACTTGAACAGGCCATGTTTTCCAAGTTCAAGCCAAGGGCAAAAGGGAAGCATCATACAAATCAGCGTGCAAATCAGTCTAAGGCTGGTTCTGGAAAGCCTTCACAAAAGGCTAAGAGTGATGCAGAGAAGCGGAAAAAGAGGAGATGTCATTACTGCAAAAAGCCCGGTCATTACATTGATGAATGCAGGAAAAGGCTTGCCAAGGAGAAGAAGAAAGATTCTGGTATGGTTGTCTCAGATACATCAGCCTCTCATGCACATGAAGGTGATGCTACAACCAATTTAGTAGAAGAGGAATATGCCTTTTTGACTTGTAGTCATGATAGTAGTATGGCTGTCCCTGATGTGACAGCCACCTTTGACGAGGACGATTATGCTTTTTTGACGTGCAGTTATGACCCTTCTAAGGATGGACGCACTTTCAATGTCAATGAGACATTGAATAATTGGTATTTTGATAGTGGTGCCCCTCCCAGGAAGTGTTTGTTTGATTCTCTACATCCACGATCTGCTGGAAAAATGGTGTCTTGTGCAAATGATTCTTCTTATTCAGTTCGTGGTATTGGTGAGATTGTGCTTATAGCCACAGATGGCACAAATTTCAGAATTCATGATGTGCTTTATGTACCTGGAATTGCTTTCAGTGTTCTCTCTTAATAAGTGAGGATTTCAGGTTGTCTTTGAGGATGACAAGTGTGCAGTTCGAGACAGAGAAGATGATTATGCCTTGAGACTATCTGGTACACTATTTCATGGTCTTTTTCAGCTTGATGTTTTTGAGAGAAGACCAGATTATGCGCTTGCAGTTTCTATTCCCACTGTTGCTATGCAGAATGTGGAGTTATGGCATGCTAGATATGGGCATATGAATTTTGGCAGTTTGATGACACTTCAAAAGTTTCAAATGGTTGATGCTTTACCTCCTTTGGAGTCACCCCCTCGGGTCTCGTACATGTGAATTGTCACCTTTATTGATGACTATTCAAGATTTACTTGGGTGTATTGTCTAAAGGCAAAATCTGATTTCTCCATTTTCGACATTTTGTCGCCAAAGCTGAAAATGAGACATGGCTCAAGGTACAGACACTCTCCACAGATAGAAGGGAGGGAGTATATTTCTCATGCATTTAAGGCTTATTTGCTGGAAAAGGGCATTCATCATCAGCTTACAGTGAGGCTTACTCCTCAACAGAATCCTTCATCTGAGAGGAAAAATTGCACTCTCATGGAGATGGATAGATGCATGCTTACGAGCGAGAAATTGCCTCACAAATTTTGGCTTGAAGGTCTCATGTGTGCCAATTATGTCTTGAAATCGTGCTCCCTCGAAGGCTTTGAAACGATGACACCATATGAAGCTTGGTATGGAAAGAAGCCTTAAGTGAATCATTTCTGTGTTTTTGGTTGTGTTGCATATGCCCATGTGAACCAAAGAGTTGCATCATAAGCTGGAAGACAAGGCACTCAAATGTATTTTGTTGGGTATAGCATGGAAAGCAAAGGATATCGGCTCTATGATCCTACTACACGCAAGATCTTTGTTAGTAGAGATGTGATATTTTTTGAAAATTCAGCTCATACACATGCTGAATTTGATATGCCACCTACTTCATTCTCCACTGATGCCTTTAAAGGTTCATTACCCATTGCTTTGGGTTCTGGAGCTGATATGCCTGCTGAAAATCAGGATTTACAGCAAGTCCCTCTTGATTCACATGCCCCGATTCAGCCTCAATCTGATTTAGTTCCTCCACAAGCAATGGAAGATGCCGTTGGACAGGAAAGGACAGAAATACATGCAGCAAAATCCGCTCCACATTGGCTGCTCCAAACTCTCAAGGAGAGTAAGCTTGATGCTCCTTTGCCTAGCAGAACATGCATTGCATCCGGACATGTAGAGGGGACACATTTTGTTGATTCAGCTTTTGCAAGAACTATTCTGGATGAAGAGGAGCCTGATTCCTTTGAAGAGGCTAAGGATAGGATGAAAGCCATGGAGGATGAATTGCAGTCCATTGATAAAAATCAGACCTGGAATCTTGTGGATTTGCCACCAGGGAAGCATGCCATAGGTACCAAATGGGTTTCCAAAGTAAAAAGAAAGCCAGATGGGTCCATTAACAGGTACAAGGCAAGGCTGGTTGCCAAAGGCCATGCTCATCAAAAGGGCATTGATTATGAGGAGACATTTGCTCCTACTTCCAAGATGACTACCATTGGATCAGTTATAGCCATGGCTGCACATTTTGATTGGAACGTACATCAGTTGGATATTAAAACATCATTTCTTAATAGAGACTTGTTGGAAGAGGTTTATGTAAAGCAACCTCCAGGCTTTGAGGTATCAAGTGATGCACATAAAGTTGACAAGCTGAATACAGCTTTGTATGGGTTGAGACAGGCTCCACATGCTTGGTACTCAAAGATTGATGCATTTCTAACCAGCAAGGGACTCAATAATAGTCCAATTGAGAGTGCCCTCTACATCAAGAAGGATGGGGGGAATATTTTGGTCATAATTCTTTATGTAGATGATTTGTTGCTCATAGGGTCCAATGAAGGAAACATTGCAGATTTCATGGTTGAGTTGAGAGCTACTTTTGACATGTCAGATTTGGGCCTGCGTCATTTTTTTGGGGGGATCCAGTTCATACAAGAAAGTTGTGGCATCATTATGTCTCAATCCAAGTATGTGCAGAAGCTTTTGGATCGGTTCAAGATGCAAGATTGCAAGCCTACAGCCATGGCTGGAGCGAGGGCTGAAGCTTACCATTTATGGTGGAGGTGAACCGGTTGATGCCACACTTTATAGCCAGGCTGTTGGATGCCTCATTTACTTGTGCAATACTTGGCCTGACATTCAATTTGCAGTTTCACAAGTGAGCAAATAGATTCACTATCACTATGTCAGAGAGAAGTTTCATGCAAGGGAGATCAGTATGATCTACATGTACAATGTTGCAGACATATTCACTAAAGCACTTCCTCATGAGAAGTTTGAGGCATTTCGCAGTGCCCTGAACTTATCTCCTTTTGGTGATTGATCGTTTCCTTGTACATCATCACATTGGCATTGCAGGGGGGTGTTGGAATTATAGGCATAATTCATGGCAATGACCAATGTATGACTAACAAGTGGGTTTTGAGTACTTTTCCCCAACATGATCTGGACGGGGGAGTGGTATGTAGGAGTAGCGAGGCTGGATGAGGTCATGAAGGGTGGCTGACTAAGAGGTAGAGGTGATATGAGGAGAAAGTGCTGTGGGGCTGTGACCGTTGGGGCCAGTGGTGAGGCTACTGGAGAGGAGACCTGTGATGATGATGCAGGAGAGGGGAAGGAGAGAGGTGGCGTAGATGATGAGGCGGATGATGGTGGTGAAATAGTGGTGGTGACCATAGAGGTCGAGGATGTAGTGAGCGGCATGGGCTTTGGGTGGATCCCTTTCTTCTGGGCCGCGGTGCTGTCCACTGTCAAACCGCTCCGGTTGTTGCGTTTGTTGAAGTCCTCCATACTGAGTTGCTTTTGTGTTTTCGCCTTGTCACCGTTCCCCTTCCCCATCTCCACGCGTATGTAAATTTGGACCGAAGGGTCTCCTGCCTAGTCTCCTGTCCTCATCCCCCTGTTCCCTTCATTATGGGGGAGGCAGCAGCGGGCAAAGAAGGGATTGCAGGAGGTCAGAGCTATTGAAGAAAAAAATAATAATAATAAATATAAAATATAAAAAAAATAAATAATAAATAAAATAAAATAAATAAATAATAATAAAAATAAAGCGAGGGGGGGTGGGGGCTGAGCGAGAGGTAGCGGGGGTAGCAAGGGGGTACGGAGGGATAGCGAGGGGTAGCAACGAGGGGGTAGCAGAGGGGGTAGCGGAGGGGTAGCAGAGGGGGTGGCGAGGGGGTAGCAGAGGGGGTAAGCAGGGGTAGCGGAGATAGCAGAGGGGGTAGCGGAGGGGGTAGTAGAAGGGTAGCGGAGGGGGTAGGGAGGGGGTAGCGGAGGGGGTAGCAGGTATCGAGAGAAAGAGGTGAGAGCAGGAGAGCAAGAGTGAGAAAGTAAGAGAGCAACACACAGTTGAATAGAAAAGGATAAGAAAGCTTACAAGATTGGGGGTTTTGTCTTAGTGACAAACCTACTAACGGTGGTTAGGTAAAAAAACCTCTAAATGAGGGCGCGTCAGGCACCACTCTTGGACCTCCGAGACGACTCCATCATGCTACCAGACATGGACCTAGACGGAGTAGGTATGACTAGAACCTCATCGAATCAACACAGCCCTATTACACCATATGGACATGTGCTCCTTGATCTGAGCAGGATGCATGATCACATCATCTACAACGGGCTTGACCTATGGCCCTCCTCAAGTGGTTTTACTTGCTTCCCCCCCCCCGGGGGACACTAGTGTAGTAGATTACATCATGGGATCCCCTATCTTCACTTCATGTATCACCGACTTCACCGTAGCACCACTCCCTCTAGGAGCTGATCACACATACCTATTCTTCACTATCGCCACCCCACGCTTAGCCACACCACACACACCACATAGGAAGCACGACACCTACCACGACATACACTTTGATCACAGCCTCTCATTGGCCTACTCTGGATGCCTAAACAGACTCCTAACCTACATTGATCACATACCACTCATAGAGGACCGTGCTGCCCTGATTAGTCGCACACTTCACGAGGCTTCCCTCCAAATCTTTTCCCACACCACGCGATCCACTAGACCACCACCTCTTGGTTCTGTACCCTGCAACAATTGGTACAATGCGGAGTGGAAGGCTTATCGCCGACAGCTCCGACTTGAAACCAGATGTCACCTCCCGAACACACCAGACACGGTACGCAAGTACCGACGTCTCTTACGACAGAAGAAGCATGCATTTCTTCGTCGAAATGAGGAAGAGCTGCTGCACATCTTGTACAGCAACAACTCTAAGGATTTTTGGCAAAGATTCCTTGAGCGTAGGTCTACATCATCCCTCACCGACACAGCTACCAGACATGGACCTAGACAGAGCAGGTATGACCAGGATCTCATCGGACCGACACGGGCCTGTTACACCATATGGACACGCGCTCCTTGATCTGGGCAGGATGCACGATCTCATCATCTACAACAGGCTTGACCTATGGCCCTCCTCAAGTGGTTTTACTTGCTTCCCACATGGGGGGGATACTAGTGTAGTAGATTACATCATGGGATCCCCTACCCACTTCATGTATCACCGACTTCACTGTAGCACCACTTCCTCCAGGAGCTGATCACACATACCTATTCTTCACTATCGCCACCCCACGCTTAGTTACACCACACACACCACATAGGAAACACGACACCTACCACGACATACACTTTGATCATAGCCTCTCACCTGCCTACTCTGGACGCCTAAACAGACTCCTAACCTACATCGATCACATACAACTCATAGAGGACCGTGCTGCCCTGATTAGTCACACACTCCACGAGGCTGCGCTCCAAATCTTTACCCACACCACACGGTCTACTAAACCGCCACCTCTTGGTTCTGTACCCTGCAACAACTGGTACGATGCGGAGTGCAAGGCTTATCGCCGACAACTGTGACTTGAAACCAGATGTCACCTCTCGAACACACCAGACACGGTACGCAAGTATTGATGTCTCGTACATCGAAAGAAGCAGACATTTCTTTGTCGAAATGAGGAGGAGCTGCTGAACATCTTGTACAGCAATAACTCTAAGGATTTTTTGCGGAGATTCCTTGAGCGTAGGTCTCCATCACCCCTCATCGACATGAGAGTCTGGCACACGTATGCACACCATCTTTATGATGTCCCACACCAGTCCACTCCAGATCTCATACACACACCTCGCCCCACCACTTGCACGTTGTTCACGAGAGGGGGAGTCAAGGACGCGACATTGAAATTGCACAATGGCCGAGCTAAGGATCACGAGGGGCTATGCACTGAGTTTATCGCATATGGGATCGACATGTTAGCCCCGAGCCTAGCAAAGCTATTCAATGACGCTGTTTGCCTTGGCTTCCCCTGCACTTGGACACTCAACACCATCACCCCGATCCACAAGAAGGCAGGGGATCCCATGGACCCTAGTAACTATAGGACTATCATGATTGGACATGTGATGTTCAAGATCTATGTAGCTGTATTGGATGCATCGGTCAGCCTATTCACAGAGATGAGAGGGCTCAGAGCAGAGGGTCAGGCCAGTTTCAGGCGAGACCATGGGACTATGGATCACATACTCACACTCAAGAGTGTCATTGAGGAGGCCAGATCACGGAAGGAGAGAGTATATTGCTGCTTTGTGGATTTCCGCAAAGCCTTTGACACAGTACCTTGAGCTCGTCTCATCACACGCCTACAGACACTGGGATTTGATCAGGAGATCATCTGGGCAGTCATGGCACTGTATGAGAGAGTCTCAGGCTGAGTTTGGACAGGCGCAGGTTGGACAGATGAGATCTTGAGTACCATAGGGGTCAAACAGGGTTGTCCCTTATCACCGACCCTGTTTGGGCTGTACATCGATGAGCTTGAGACTTTCGTGGGGGTGTTCGGAGGGACCCGTTGCTCACTAGCGGGGATCATCATCAAGATTCTTCTTTATGCAAATGACGTGGCACTCTTGTCGTCCACACCCGAGGGGCTCCAGCGACAGCTGGATGCACTGTAGGCTTTTTGTTTATCCCATGATTTGGAGGTCAACCTTGGCAAGACCAAGGTCATGATCTTTAACACCTCTCGAGCAAACATGCAATGGAAGCAATTTACTTTTACTTTCGGTGGGTCACCAGTTGAGATCGTATCCTCATACACTTACTTGGGGGTCATCTTCTCCGGCCCGATCTTCACGATGAGACCAGCGATGCAAGCCAAACTGAGCAGGGGATACGCCTCACTGGCTCAGCTAGAGAGACAATGCTTCCACTCCTACTTCCAGGACCCTCGGACCAAGGCGCTTGTCTTCGACTCCTTGGTCCGGTATGTATGGCATTCCTTGTTGGGGGCCTGACATGTCAGAGATAGAGTCTACACGGGTGGAGCGCCTGCAGATCCTCATGACCGTTCACTGAGGTGGAGGACAAATGGCCACTGTTTGACCCTGCATCTCTGCCCCTCTTTGCTGACCCTCCTTGACCTTAAGTAGCTTCAGCTTCATCCAATGCCATAGAATCCACCTCTTTGGGAATGGGCAAGCGCTTCCGCTTCCACCCTTCAAGGCTATCTGGATTCCTCTTTGGGAATGGCCAAGCGCTTCCACTTCAACCCTTCAAGGCTATCCTGAACATCTTGAGGGAAAACGGGGGGCATGGTCCTACATCTTTGTTTGGCACATGGGCAAGATGGTCCTTCACGTGGGTGACACTCCCCGATTTGACCACTCCACAATACAAGCATCTCCATTTTTTGGATCCACCAGACCCTTCGTAGCTCCCTACGTTCTCTACATGTTTCTAGAATGCATCCAGAGCCATGTGACCTGTGAGTGAGAAGAGAAAAAGGGGCTGTTTTGGAGCTGAGAACACACTGCACAGAAAAAGGGGACTGAACAATGAGAAAAAGGGGCTGTTTTAGAGCAAAAAACTCCGAGAAAAAGAGCGTGATTTGGAGCTGAGAATCATGAAAAAAGGAGCTGAGAGAAAAAGGGGCTGTTTGGAAGCAGAAAACTCAGAATAAAGTGGCTGTTTGGGAGCTGGAAAAAAGGCTGGGACAGGGCACCCTTGCCAATGTGTGCAAGAGGGGAGCGGGTGGGCGAGGGGAGCTTGCCAAAGGAGGCTGAGCAGAGGCAAAGTGAAGTGGAATGGCTGGAGGGGGAAGCGGAAATCGAACGCACGCGGGGGGGAGCAGAGAAAATTGGCTGACGGGCCGTCGGGGGCAAATTGGGGGGGGGGGGGGGGGACTTTGGGCCTGCCTGAAACTGCACTATGAGATATTTACCTTTTTCCTGTCCTTGTTGTAATCACAGCCCACAAGTCTAAAGCTAGTGGTTTGATGCCATCTCCTGTAGTACTTGGTTATTTTCCAGTCAAAGAGTTTTTGTCCGCCGAAAGGATGACCCTATACTCCAGAACTGAGAAACACAATTTATTTGTGTACATATATATGTATCTTGCTCTTTTGCTCTGCCACTTTCTGATGACTGCCTCCTGCAGATCTTGTTCTTACTAATTTTTCTTTGGCCCGGTCCAATCTCCCTAGCATGGTTTATAGTATCTTTGCCCTAAGGCTTGCATGTTTTATTTTGTTAGCTGCCATCAGCTCCTGCAAGTCTGGCCCACATCTTCTTTATGTGGTTTCTGGCCCTAAGGCTTCACAGGTTTATTCCTCTCAGGCAGTCATTGTGTGTGCGGTGTATGCCAATCACAGACACAAAAATGTGTGCATGTGCATGCATGTTTGCCTGTCCCCATTTGAAGTGCTGGCTTCAAACACTCATGAACACAATGAATGTCTAATGGATTCGGTGGATTAGTGAGGATACCTTTCTAATTTTTCTATATATATAAAGTGTTTCCAGCGACACATTTTGACAAATATTGGACTGCCAGGATTCTAGGTCACAATTTTATTAGTGATTCTTCTTATTGGACTTGTGATTTCACTCTCCCGTGATTGTAAGCTAATGTCCAAGTCTTTTACCATGTGCAGGCTGGTGAAGAAATGTTCTCAGTCGAGTGGGAAGCAGACGACAGTGTCTGGTATGAAATTCTTTCTTTTTCAAAGCCAGCTAAATTTTTATCCAAGGCAACATATCCATATGTGAAGTGGAGGCAAACGTTTTTTGCAAAACAATCTAGCAATGCGATGTTAAGGGCTATGTCTGAGCCCAACTAAACTTACAATTTGAATGTGGGAAGTAATGTAAGCTTGTGTTATGTTAAGTGCAACTACCAAAACTAACCAACAACTGATAATACAAGTAGTGCAAAAGCAATGTACAGTTTGACATGCTTGGAAAGATCTGCCTATCATGTATATATCTAAAGTTGAGTAGAGAATCAAGGACCGAGCAATACAAGACCTGGAAAAAAGACTGCTGTGCTTGTTGCCAAGAAGACACAGAAACAGAACATGCCTGTGGTGGAGGAAAAAGCTTTCGACACCTACTGAGGAGGCGCCCCATCCACTAGGGATGACCCACCACCTTCAAAGGTAGCAAAAGCCAAAGCTGATTGACTGTGGAATTGCTCGGAGGCTTGAGGAGAGAATGATGCCTCATCTTGCGTTTCCTCTTTATGGAAGGTTTGAGGTGATTCAAGCCTCTATAGCTAGTTTGATTCCTTATCTTTGTCTTTATTGTTTCCTTTTTCCTTTCACATTTGAGAAAATATAATTTCAATGTGATCTCTCTTTACAAGCTTGTGAGACATCTATATGAAGTCCATGTCATGTATTATATTTCCCCAAGCTTTCACATTTATTTTCAGAGATAGACCATGACATTTCTCAGAATCTCCAAGCATAGGTGTACCGAGTGTCGCGCGTGAGAAAATTAAACTCAAGGACTTTCCAAAGAGCTGAATTGGGAAAGCACACCAGAAGAATTTGGTGTTGCTCGATTCAAACGTCTAGGGTAATATAAGATTTCTCATGTTTGTTCATGGCAACACATATCAAGTTGGGATTCAAGGGAGTTTAGTGCTATTAACCTCTTGACAGCCTTTCAAGAATGCTTGTAAAATGAAAATATACTATCCAAAAATCAGAAAATAAGTTTTGGTGGTGAGCAGCAAGAGTGCCAAAATTATTATTAAGGGTTTTTATAATAATTATTTATTTATCTATTTTTTTTGAAGGGGTTTTCAAGTTCAATACTTGTCCCTTAAAAGGTAATCAACACGAAACCATATAGCATGGATTTGTTTGAGTGCTCTTGCAAAGAGCCTTTTTCAGGTTTGAGTTTGCTCTTGACCTTCGACATGTAGATCTTTGTATAAATCGATGCTCAAGTGTGGATATGTATGTGTGAGAGCATATGTTTATGCTCTAGTGTATACCCACCATTAGGTGTTGATGACGGTGGGGATGTCATAGTAGCAAGTCCTTGCTAGAAGCATGGAGTCTTAGTTTTCAACCTTAATGGCAATTATCATGAGGTTGGAATGTACTTTAAAATGGAAAAAGGAGGATCAATTTGGGAATTTCCTAGATCATCTAGATATATGCTTTTGTGGTGCTAGCAAACATGCAAATTTCTTGTGAAGTTTGTGTCCATGTTTAGCTTGATGATATTGCTATAATTCTTTCTATGTCAAGTGCTGGGTTGCCCTGTTAGCTATCTTTACTAAGCTTTTTTGCTTGGAAATGCTTGTTGGGGAGAGATGATAAAGAAAGACTACTTGTATGTTGAATGAAGAGAATGTAGATTGTTTTAAATTAGTCTTCTCCTTTAGTACTAGCCTTTGTCACGATTAAGTCTGCCGCTCGAGAGTGTTGATAGAAACTCAATACAGAGTCCTTTAGTGCTAACATATGTCACAATTGAGTCTTTCCCTCTAGAGTGTTAATAGAAACTCCATACAAAGATATTTGTATCAGTGGACGCTTAAGTATGTGTAGGTGCATGCATATGTTTGTGTGGGAGCGCATGTTTATGACGTGGTCTATAGACTAATGACATTTGTAATGAAATTTATTGTTTCAACTTTGTGGTGATTGTCTTGAGGTTAGAATTGCTTTAAAAAAACAAAAAGAATAGAAGGTTGAGTTTGGGCATGTTCCTAGATTCATCTAGATATGTGTTTCCACTGTATCAAGGGACATGCAAAATTTCTTGTAAAATTTACATCAATATTTATTTTGTTGTAAATTCTTTCTATGTTTAGTGGTGTGTTGCCCTTTTCAAAATTCTGTCTATCTCAAGTGATGCGTTGTTTTATGAGCTAGATTATTTAAGCTTCTTTTTTTTCCCTTTTGTTGCTTAGATGCTAGTTTGGGAGAGACTCAAATAAAATCTTATAGTCTTCACAAGTAGTAGCTTGAATGAAAAAAATGCGGTCTACTTTTGGATTAGTCTTCTCCTTTAATGTTAGCCTGTGTCACGGCCAAGTCTGCCTTCTTCTTCAAAGGCATAAAGAAACTCAATACAAAGATCTTTGTATAACTGGATGCTCAAAGTATTTGTGGGTATGTATATTTGTATGTGTGAGAGTATATGTTCTATATTGATGGTCTACACGCATCGTTGGGCTTGTATGACTTTGGTTAGGATGGCATAGTAACTAGTTCCTAGTATGCATGATGGAGTTTATGGTTTTCAAACTTAACGAGTGACCATCACGAGATTGAAATTGCACTATGTGTTGTGTTTTAGAGGATGAGTTTGGGCATGTTCCTATATTCATGATATATATATTTTTAATAATCGTTTTTGCTTAGAAGTGCTTGTTGGGGAGACTTTTGTAAAAATAGCCTTCATAAAGTACTTCTAGCTTGAATGAAGAGAATGTAGGCTTCTATTTAGTAGCTTCTCATATAGTGCTAGCTTTTAACACAATGAAGATAAGTGTCCAATAAAACTCAATACAAAGACCTTAGTGCATGGATGCTCAAGTGTGTTTTTGGGTGCATGGATATTTTTTTATGAGGGCATATGTTTATGCTATGGTCTACAACCATTGTTGGGTGGGGATGTCTTAATAGCTAGTCCCCTCCATGCATGCATGGAGTTCATGGTTTTCAACCTTGTGGGTGTTGTCATTTGTTGATATATGTGATTTCATCTAAATTAGATTCTATAACAATCACAAAACATTTTCCATGAACATTGCTTCCTAAATTTTTACTAATGGACATTGTTACATAACTTTATGGAATACGAATGCAAATGGAATTATCGTATTAACATGATGTTAGAGGGCCTTAGGTGTATCTTCAAGCAAGATGGATGGACAATCTTGTTTTTTTTGAGATCTTAGACGCTCTCAATCTATCATAGGATTAGAGGTTGAGATACATGATAAATGTCAACAACCTGAATATAGTGATCTACACATTATAAAAATGTGTCACATTGAGTCAAACATTTTTAATTTGGTGAAATATGGGAGTCATTTCATTCCAATTCCATAGATTTTCTTGCCATCTTTTATCACTTAATGTAGTGCGTTGATCACTTTGGTAATACACAAGAGGTATAATCCAAGAAAAGCAATGGAAAAGTATGCATACTCTAAGATATGAAGTCTTTTATCTATTGTGTATCGACCTTAGGCTGAAAAAAGTATGCACAATCTTAGATATGAAGTCTTATCTACGGTGTATCGATGCAATGCATGTTTAGAATGATTGAACATTACGTTGAAATAAAAAGTGGGTAGTTGACAGCTTTGTTTCCTTGTAGTTTAGAAAAAAGAGTTAAATGGAGTATGCATGTGCTTTCTAAGGAAGGAATTTAATATTGCATCATGGCAGGAAGCGGTACAAACATGTAAGTTTCCCTTTTGTTTTTTATGTTTTAAATAATTCATTCATTCCGTCCTTTCTGTCATTCATACATGTGAGAGATTTCATTGATGTTTAAAAAAAGTAAAAATTGTTTCTTGATTTGTTTGTTTATTTTTGCTTAGTCACCTTCTTCCTTTTCTCTTCCTTTATTGTTTTATTTCCTGTTTATTCTATTTTATTTTAAATTCTTTTGACGTGTTTTAGTAAAACTAGGTTTACGCAAGAGACTCCACGGGTCTTTAGAAACCTAGTATAGCTACTTATGCTTTGGCACTGATGACGACATAATCATTCATTCTGTCCTTTCTTTTATTCATACATGAGAGAGATTTCATCGATGTTAAAAAAAAGTAAAAATTGTTTCTTGATTTGTTTGTTTATTTTTACTTAGTCACCTTCTTCCTTTCGTCTTCCTTTGTTGTTTTATTTCTTGTTTATTTTATTTTATTTTATTTTAAATTCTTTTAACGTGTTTTAGTAACAACTAGGTTTACCCAAGAGACTCCTCAGGTCTTTAGAAACCTAGTATAGCTACTTATGCTTCGGCACTTGTATACCTTTAGTTTTCGTAAATTTGTTATTTCAATTTTCTTCTCTTTCATTCTCTCTTTTGTAGAAATTTGGACTTTAGATCAAGAAAATAATGAATTTGTATGATTGAATATATCTAGTCTTACAAAGGTATATGTAAGATAAGTGTCTTTCTCACCAAAATTTTTGAAGGCATTAATTATTTGACTAATTTTAGTGGTTGGAAAATCTCACTTGCCTATTCTTTCACCATTTCACAAAAGTCTCAAAGAAAGTATTTGAAAGAGTAGCATTATTTATAAGCCTTGCAAAGGCAAATTGTCATGATATCACCTATCAACTCATTGTGAAACGGGAGTTTGAATCTAATAAAATTACACAAGAGGTTGTAGATGCTTAAATAATGGCATACGCTGCAATTATGTTATCTTTTTCGCTCCTTAGGAGTCTAATCATGCCAAGGCTTGTTGCATCCCAAGGAGTGCTTAAAGCATAAAAAGACTCAATGCATTATAAAGGTTCATAACAATGATAACATTGCACAAATCTACTAAAAGAGTGTAATATATACTAAACAAAATGGATTTTTAATATTCAAGATTCTCATATAAATAATATCAATGGGGTGGCACATATTTCAAGACAAGCTTGTAGATTGAGTACCATGTATGCAAAGAAAGTAATATGTATATGGGGGTTTCATGTTTAAGAAAATTCAACATGAGAGGGTTATAGACCTCTTAGATGAGAACATTGGGGATGGAGAGAAAGAAAGAAAGAAAGAAACTTTATTAAAGTCTTTGGAAGATCGATAGATCTTTGAGATTATAAGAAAGTAGATACAACAAGGTAAAAGGGTGGAGCTATTGAAACGGGCATCATCACCCATGTTAGATGCTAAATGTCACATAGTCATAGAAGGTACAAGTACTACAAAATCTTAAATTCAGCAGCATCATCATCATCATCATCATTGTGTTCAATCAAATCCAATCTCAAGTTTGGTTTGGTATATATAGAAGATACTGGGGGTCCCTTAAAAGGGAGGTCATGAAAGACACAATACTAGGGGTCCCTTAGAAGGGAGATCATGATAGTAGAAGATCAAAGATAGAGTGTTGATGGTTATCTATGTGGGTGGGTCGGTGTGTCCTAGCTGCGGCTCTATGTCTAACAAGAGGCATGGTAACTTTTGCGGGTCACGCCTTAGGCCTAAACATGGAAGGATGTCTTCAAGCATGATTTGTGCATCTTCCTTGTGTTGGGTTTGTCGTGTTGCTGGCTCTAGATCTCTACCTTCTTGACTAGTGGAACCATGAACTGTGCGATCTGGCTTAAAGAACTCTATGATCATGCTCTGAAATTGACCTACCTGCGTCCCCTCTCCATGTCTTTGTAGTCTGTGTAGGTGCTCTTGATATTTAACTGCCTCATGAATGAAGGCGGCTAAGTAGCTCTCATATGGATAGGAGAGGAAGTGGGAGAGCAGTTTGAAGCTATCTTTAAAGAGACAATAGTAGTGGCCTCGGATCTCATAGTGCACTGGCCACTTGAAGATGAAATGCTCCTCTAACTCGATCCCCTTTAGATCACACAAGGTACAAATTACTCTCTCAACCCGCCCGCTCTCAATATGAAGGTGGGCAATAGAGATCCTCAATGAGTTGGGAGATGATATCCTGGAGGATGAATGAAGTCCTTATTGGAAATGTGCAAGCAATGATCTCTATAGAAGTCGAGTTTCACTAGAAGATCACTTGGTGCCAACCACATCCTGAATGTGTGTAGATGTAGGAGGTTCACATATGACATGGTTGACCTCATCGTACCAAGGGGGAGAAATGGTGTATCAATGCTATACTGAAAAGGGCGGAGAGAGAGAGAGAGAGAGAGAGAGAGAGAGAGAGGAAAGGGGTTGAGAAAGATGTTTTGCCAATGAGGTCTTGAATGTGTGTAGTTGTAGAGGTCCTCGCATATGACTTGGTTGACCTCATAGTACCGAGCAAGAGAAATGATGCATTCTTGTGTTGGATATAGTTTTGCTATGTGTGTCCTTGGCATAGGAGACTAGCATAATGGCAATGTTATGATTAAAAGAACTGGGTAGTTCTTCTATATCCTTTCAATAAAATCATTATTTTGGCATACTTTGCATTAGCACCACCAAACTTGTAAGGAGTTGTGTATGGTTATATTGGTTTGAATTCCTTCTTCTATTAAATCCTTAACAACTGAAAACATTAACTTTGGCAATATACTTGGACACTTCAAATCCTAGTTATGGTTGTTATGATTTTACATGTTCCCCTTGGAAAACCTACATTATTGCCCTAACACTCTTTATAGCCTTAATTGCCACATGTTTTATCGGAACCTTCACCTAAATAGATGCACCTTTAATGAAATTTATGTTGCTTGCTTGAAATCCATGTCTGTCCACATGTGACCTTAGTTTTTCAAGAAATTCACTCCAAATATGCCATATGCCATGGGTGGCATAGAGGATGAACAGTTCAAACATATGTGGATTCACCTTCAACAAGCTTTGGGAGAAAGCACACTTGTTTCTTACGTTAACTCATCCTGTCTGTGCATATATTTCTATGGGTTTTCTTTCAAAGCTTTCCAAGTAACCCTTTTTCCAACTTTACAATCTTTGCATATTGTTTTGTCAATAGATTCTCAAAATTTGCCATACTACAATAATTTCTTGATTTTAGATAGTAGCCAATGGAACACTAGAGATTGCAACACCTCAAAATGTGCAATACCTTCATGATACTTTGGGTATTGCACATATCTGAAGTAGATGAAAACATTCAAGGACTGGATAATGGAGAGCTTACAAACGATAGCAACACAAGAGATTCTGCAATACATGCTTGGGCTCGTGGTTAACATTGTAACCTTAATACCCAGCATCTTCTTAATGAGAATTTCCAAAGGAAATGTAGTGCAAAACCTTAGGGCGACACATTTTCAAAGTCACAAAAGGCCAGTGGTTGCAACTCCTCCTCGTCAAGCTCCCCTCACTGTACTTCCACGTCCTTTCCACCATTAGCCTCGCTTCCCTCTAGCTTCCCCCTCTACCCTCTCTTCTACTCATTGACTCCTAGCCATGATCAGAGGCACTTTTGGACTGATCATAGAGATGCACCCTCCTAGTTTACCCTCTTTTGCAACAAAGGCGATTAGAATGGATGAGGTTCCTAGAGTTAGGGTCATTGTTTTTTCCTCTAATATTTCCAATGACCACATCATGCTCCAGCATCTTGATGGCTCTTTGTTTAGGTAGAGAGTTGAGATAGTGGCTAAGTAGGAATAGTGTCAGATACACAAGAACTTTAGGCATTTTGTTGGAGATTTCCCAAAAAAGAAGAAAAGTTTCAAGAAATTTTATGTGTGGTCTTTGACAGAGTGTCTATATGGCACCTTCTACATGTCCGGTACTAGCTGTGTATCCCCTTCCTATCGCTCTAGTTGCTTGTCTCGTACAAGCCAAACTGCTAGGCATTTCTCTTGCCTCAGAGTCCATAGCGATTGGGACTAGTAATATGCCGATTTTTTTTGTGACTAGTGATGCCCACAAGCCAGCTTAGTTCACAACCAACAATGCCCCAGACATATCCTTATACGAGGTCATTGGTGTAATTCCTTCATATCATCTCCCAGGTCCTAGTCTTCCATAAGAGAATCCCTCCTCCTCCCCACATCTTTAGTCTTCCTTCATTGATCGAGGGAAGTGTGTGGCTCTTGCTTCTTCTTCATCTTTGTATGTAGGGATTTTAGGCAGTCTGGCGTCATGCCTGGCTCGAAGGAGCCTTTTCTCTTCCCTAGTTGATCTTGGAGAGGTAGATTCTGTACCTTCTTCTTTTCATAATGTGGTTTTTAGTATCATCTTCCACAAGTGTGGGGCTTATTTTCCCTATGGATTGCTCTCCTCTTCATTACTCTAGGAGATATACACAAAAGGGAGTTGTTTCCCCTCCCGCCAATGAGGATTGTTAGCTGGAACATGTAGGGCCTTGGTGGTGTGCCTCATAAGGTAGTTGACTCATAATCAACTTCATTTAAGTGTTATTAGGGGACATACGGTCATTCTTTTTATTCAGGAACACAAACTAGATGCTAGTGATTGTTCAAATTTGGGTAAATTTTCTTTGGCTCATACCTTTTGGTCTTCGGCATGCATAGCGTGAAAGAGAAAAATCTCATGATGGAAACAAAAAGATTATCTAAGAGAGCTAGAGAAAATCTAAGGTTGAGACTGAAAGTACCACTTCAAACCTATAGAGGACTCCTAGCAAAATGGGGAGCCACTTCATTCCTAAGGAAAATAGTCCTCCAACAAGAAGCTGCCTAGGATAACCGAACCTTGGATGCTAACCCAAATGGCCATCAAAGTATGTATAGTATCTATTGATATACTAGCCAAAGTGTGCGAAGGGTGGACTTGGGAGTCATCCAAAGACTCTATGCATTTGGCTCTCTAAATATACCATGTTGAATACTCATAAAAATCTCCCAGTAGTCCACTCAGGCATGTCCAAGTCTCTAGAAAAGCTGAGAGCATCATCTAGAGAGCATGACTCAACTATAAGTTGTTAAATCCCAAGAGCCCAAGAAGGTCATGTTTCTCATACAACACATGAAGACCCAAAATAGAGAGACAAGCCACTGAGCTCTAGAACATGAAGAAGGGGGGAGGGGGTGAAAAGTGCTCATCAGCTATCCACTTCTAGATGGTCCTCATTTGTCTGTACTCCCATAAACAATGCTAAATAGACTCCTCAATAGAGGGGTAACAAGGACAAAAAGATGCTGCTCCAAGTGGGGACCTCCAGTGGTTCACTGCAATCCCTTTGTGGATAGAAGAAAAAAAAGAGTGATTTTTCTATTCATCAGGGATTCCCAAAGTCTTTCACCAAAGGGCTTTAGCAAATCAGTAGAAATATGAAAATACTCCCAACGAGGAGCTCTAGAGGTCTTCCAACCTCTTAAAGTTGAGCTGAAGCTTCTTGGCATTATTGATCACGTAGCAAAAGAAGCGGAGGTTATTCCTTTGGTGCCTTGCATCAATCCACTCCCATTCCTCAGGGTCTCATTGAAAAATACTTTATGGGGGCACCTCCATAGAGACAAACCCTCCATGCACGCCAAGGCAATGTGCTCCAAGTTAGGGGCTAGATAACATCGTGAAGCCAAAAACACTGCTCCACATGACGTACAACCTTGACAGGATAAAATGCAACATCCAAAAGGATATCATTTGTAGACTTGGATAACTTGCTCCCAAAGTGAATGTCAAAGATCAAGGCATCCCGGTCTGGACATTATAGTCTTCTGACTTGAAGTGGGCTACCAAACCTCACAAGGGCCCCAAGCCAAGTAGGCCAAATGAGAGACAACAAACCCAAAGGTATGGTTACATCAATCTTCTCAATTCTCTGAGGTGACTTACTAGCTGGAGTCTACAATCATTTGGAAGTTTTCTAAAATCCATTCAAGCTCCCACAAAGGAAGAGGGATCTCTCTCACATTTAAACCACTGCATATAGTGAGAAGTGCCAAGTGGTCTTCCATAGTCATCAAGTATACTTTCACTCCACATGATAGGTTGCCTATCAACCTCTTCCTAAGAAGAAGGGGGAACTCTCTGAAGAGGACTTTTGAAGCTAACCCAAGTTTCTAGGCTCGTAGCTATAAGAGGGGAGAGGAAGCCCTGAGCTGGGCTCCAGTAAAAATTCACCTGGTACCATCCATCCAATCCCCACCAATGGAAGGAGAACAAGAGTGAATGAATTGAATAATATAATTCTTCCAAGGCTCCCGTCTTGGTAGAAGCCCCTTGACCACAACATTTTACCACTAATGAGCTTGCTCTTGGTGCTTCTTTCATAGTTAATAGAATTTTTTTCTTTTGAAAAAAAGCATTCATGATGTGGATAATGTAGACTTTATAGATTATAGCATTTATAAATTTTGTGACAAGAGAAGTATTAAAAGGAGTGGATAAGGGGAGCTAATTCCAAACATGGTATCTCTATCTCCAAGTTCAATATGGAAGGATCTTTTGATGATTGAAGAGAAATTCTTATTAGGGGGCATGATTCTTGCTTGAAAGAATGACTTTTGATCAATCACGGTCTTTGCACGATGCTTAACGATTGTCCAAGCTACAGTGGCTCTTTTGTTACTCCCATTCCATTCTTCTCAAAGCTTGGAAATTGTGTAAATACAAAGTCATAATTGACACGTAATATTACAATAGGAATATTTAGGTTTTCAAAAAGAAAGAAAGTTAAAAGGCCAATTAAGCTTGTTATTGCTTCTATGTCCTTGGCAAGAAATCAACTGAACAACATTTATGTATTTGAATGAATTATTTCCTTGAGATTTGTGAAGTTGAATGTTTTGAGATGATGATTTTCCTATACAAGCTTAAGAATATTTAGCAATCTATGATCATCTCCTCATCACTGATATCATCTTCAAAATGAATAGTTTAATGCTTCTTGCCAAAGATAATCACAAATAATGAAGTGGAAGTGATAATACAAACAATTAATGATTTATTTCCGATGCTTATCCCTACACATGACAAACTGCTATTGCACGCCAACCTATCAGAAAACAACAAGGGATTGCAAACCTTTTCTACGGGTTGCAACAAAGAAGAGTGACCACACACACACATATACCTTCCTCTCTTTTATATATAGACCCTGGCCCCATGCTAGCTCTCTCTCTCTCTCTCTCTCTCTCTGATGCACACACACACACACACACACACACACACACTTCCTATGTTTCTCTCCGCACACACACTCACACACACACACTCCCAACACCTCCCTCGTTTTGGCTAGACACATACACACACACACTTCCTACACCTTCCTTTCTCTTGTTTAGACCCTGGCCCCTCTCTCTCTCTCTCTCTCTCTCTCTCTCTCTCTCTCTCTCTCTCTCTCTCTATCTATCTATCTATCTATCACTAATTGCCTATTCTTTCATTTGTTACTTTTTATTATCCCCAATTTTGTGTTTTTCCTACTACTTTTTTCTATCTTTTCCTTTAATGTACTCCTCTGGTCCGTAATTTCTTTCTTTTAAAAAAAATGTTTTTTTACTAGCTACCCAGTTTCCCTTACTAATCTATATTTTCTTGTTTAACTTTTCCATCATTTATATATACATTTATATATATATACTTTTTCTTTATCTGTCCTAACTATGGGTAGTTCAATGGTACATGTGCAAGACATGAATACTTCTTGATGGGAAGTACACAGTGGGGAAATTCATGTGGAGGCTGGCATTAACTCTTGTGTGTACAAGATGGCATCGGCTCTCTCCATCATGTTCTCCAGTACACTCTCTTGCTCCATCTGAGCCTCACCTCCTCAATGCCTCCAACCCCTTTCACTCCTCTCCTACCTCCTTCTTACTTACCTCCAATCATCTCTCCACAAAGCGAGACTACAGCCACACCATGAGGGCGGAATGTGTGAGACAAAATATTATCTTCTTGCATAGGGCTCAAGACAAACTGTGGCGTGGAGAAAATGGCGAACTACACGAATGAGGCTCGCTTCAATCCAACTCACGACCATGGATAAACACCAGGTCATTATGGCCTCCTCCCGTTCCGCGTCCTTTCATCTTTGCCTATTAACTGTGTATACTCAAGTCAAAAGCTACTATTTATAATTCGATGCTCTAGAGAAAGCTCACACGAAGCTCACACAGTCGAGTTACACACTTTGGATCTGACTGAGATCTCTCTAGTTGGATCTTTTCCGGTAGATAGTTGTGGTGGCAACAAGCTACATTTCCTTAGACTGAGGTAGCTTAGCGTAAGCACGATGATCACAACCCACAGTTCTTCACCGAAGCTGAAAAGCTATTCCTATAACTTCATCGAAATGCTCCTTTGAATGACAAAATTGTTCATACGGCTGACAATCGAGCGACAAGCTCTCCGTCGATCTATCACGCTCCCCAACAACTACTGTTAAAAGTTACTTTGTACACTTCTCGGCCAAACTCAACACTCAGGGGACCTTCCAATGCTGCATATTGTAGCTACGTAGATCTTGGCGGGATACTGTGGTTTGTCTGCGTTCGATATCTTTATTTGCCAAGCTTCTTTTCATGAGTGCCGAGGTTTTTTGTGGGTTAGATGCTCCACGCATGGAGTATCTAGGCCAACTACCCTTTGGGAGGTAGCAAAGAGCTCTAGTATCCAAATAGCCTACGAATGATACTTTCGAAGTGCATCGTAGCACTCAAAATACTATTCATTAGTACATTGTAGCGAGCTCAGAGCTTGTGTTGTCACTCAATCGGTGCTCGACCCACCTTAGACATGAGCAGGAGTGATAGACTTCATGGCTGCATCAGTATTGCTCTAGCTTTTTAGGAAAATGGGAGCACAGTAAGAGCTCGGCGCTGAGTCATTAGACTTCGTGGTTGCATCCGTTCCTTAATTCCATAATGGACTATAGAGAGACATTACAGGAGCGTAGCATAGAAGGCAGGAGCATTTGGCCGCTCTTTTAGATGCATCCATGGAGTTTACCATTCAGTTTTGACAGGGGAAAATGTTGATCCAGAGACCGTGTGCTTGTCTGCTCAAATCATACGGTGGAAAATGTTGATCCGGAGACTGTGTGCCAGCCCGCAGCTCTTCAACAACTGTCTGCTAGCCCACAGCTCTTCAACGAAGCTGCTTGAGGTCTCTATACAGGTCATGAAGTTGGGAGATTCCTTAACATTTGGAGGAGGCTATCATATTCTTGGAACCACGCCCAAGGTCCCGTAGTTCTGATGGCGCATACTTATTCTCCATAAGCACATTATTGAACTCCTTAGTCTCTTGTTACATGCCGTACTGAAGCATATGGGCATTTCAATACTCCCAGGAACATTTTTTTGAGCTGCTTACGTTCTACGATCCAAGTATACTTATGGTCTTCGTTGTATGCAGATCCAAAAGCTTTTTCCTCAAAAACCTTTGTGCTTTATTCATATCTCAACACGTGGTAGTACTTGCCACCTTTAAAGATTCATTGGCCAAGTTCCAAGTGTTGACTAGACTTTTTTGGGCCCGTAGTCCTTCTAAGAAGTAGGCATTTCGTTAACCAAGAGAAGAACCATCATAATTTTATCAATTTGTGATATATTATGTAGGATATATGTTACTTTGTTGCACTCCTAGATGAGTATAGGAGACTCATAAAGTAGAACGTTACATTGAAGATTTGTTTCATGGCCATAGATATTCCGATAGACATTTGCTGACTCGAGAGGAAAAGAAAAAGTGCCATTGGTGGATTCTTATGGCATGGTTTTACTACTAGGACCATCTTTGGTTATTTGCCCTTTAATAGTCTAATAACATGGCCTTAGGAGTCCCATTCTAATATTTATTGCAGTTCTTGGGCCGTTCTCATTTCTTATGACATGGAGAATTGAACCCACTTGAAAGGAGTTTTGAATTTTTATATGGTTGTATATATACTTCATATGCATTCTTTAACTTTGAGGTTAAAGGAAAACCAATACAATTTCATTATATACTAGGGAGATCTTGTGGCTGTGATCCATTAGAGATTATTTTGAAGTTCCCATTGGCATTACTTTGGGAATTTCTTTTAGAAAATTTGCTAAGTAGTCAATTTTTATTACATGGTCTTTGACTTAGGATATCCATGGGTATTACCTTTATTTCTTATGGGATCTTTCTATTCCTTAAAAATAATTTTACGAGGATTTTTTCAGGACATTCTTTTTAGGATTTGTAGAAGGGCAGGAAAGCATAGATTTCTTGCACTTTATAGTATTTATGATATTAAGGGGGAGATTCCACTCTTATAAGCTTTCTTACTACAATTTGTTACTTGGGAATCATACACTTGCACTAAGTACCATGGGCCTATTATACTTAAGAGAGTTGTTGGACCATGGGATTTTACTTTGACTTGGGATTTTATGTGATTCCATTGAACATTTTTTACCTTATGATATTTCCATTGGGATTTTATCAATAGAAGTCAAGAATATGGCATGATTTTAAGTGTGAAATGATGAATTTATGGTTTACTGAAGATTCCCATTTATTACTTGGATTTCACGAACATTTTATATGCATTTCTCAATATTTTTAATTGCCCACCTTTAATTACTATTGAATAGTAAAATGCCTAGATTTGATTATGCTAATCTAGATCGAGTGACGCGGATAACAACTATGTGTTAGCATTGAAGCATGCAGTCCCACAATTCATAGTGTGCATGTTCTAACCTGCTATGTTTGTGGATGGATGCAAGTGAGTCGGCATATCGCTCCATCAGATTTGCATTAAAAATTCTAAGGCATGAAGACGATGTTGGCAATTTCGAAGCGTACTCTACAACGAATTATCTCCAAGTACTAGTAAATAAGATTGAACATTCTATTGGTGCCTAGCCATCAATATTGTTGTACTTTTTAAAATGTTCTAACATGAATGTGAGTATAAAAATTGACTTTCACTTTGTAACTTTGTTAGAAGGAACGATACGATATGAATAATTCTCACTTAGGCAATATTAAGAGATTGGTTAACAATGGATTACTCTCATTAAGTGTTTGAGAAGAGCAAGAGCGGATGTTTGCAATTGATTTATTTTGACATTGGAAACTGGTCCAATAGTGTAGTAGGATAGTTGTTTAATAGGAAAAACACACACACACGTGTATACTTCCCCAACTATGAATTATTCTTTTATGTACCCGCCTGTGAAATCTCCCCTTTAAACTCTCTTTTTAACCACCCCACACAACAAGCCCACTAATCCTCCCATACCTCCTCTAATCCCTTCTCAACCCATGCACTCATTCACTTCTTACTTTTCTTGTGACTTAAACTTCACTTGTGACTTAAAATTTTGTAAATTATCTAAGAATCCATATGGTTGTATACATTCCTAGGTAAAGCGATAATAATCCAGGAAAAATCAACATTACGTGTCTACCCAAATGCAAGTATGATGTTCTAACACCTAGTTTGTTTGGATGGTGGCAGGTAAGTGGAACCCAACCTTGAAACCTGGACTGCCTAAGGATTTGACATCTTTTTTCAGTATTGTGTTTGTCAATGCTCCCTTCAACAGCAACTAGGAGCTCTATATCTGAGCAGGTCTGGGTTTGAGTCATGGGCAATGGAGCTAGCTAAACGTCCATCAAGGTTAAAATTGACAGTCAATATGGGAGCAGGGGCTCCATGATATGTGATGCTAAAATAAGTAGTATAGGAAAGCTCTCAGAACCCATGTCATCTTGAGCATCTTCCTCTTTTTCTCATTGGGAGTTCTGAACAATGAGCAAAAGCATACGTGATCCTCTAATAGTAGAAGACCATGCTATACCAAAAGAGCAGTTGAACTATCTCTTCCACAAATAGACTACACGCTTCTGATATAGTTCGCTTCATAGTAAAAGCAGCTGAACTATCATAGAATTCTTAGCATGACTGGCGCTATCAAAAACTGCAATACTTTTTAAAATAATGTAAACCCATCATAAATTACAATGTATATGGTAACGTCTCAGTGGAACATATTTCTTGAAGGCAAACTCATCATAACGACAGACATATACAGGAAACAACAAGTTATTGCAGGACTTAAGAGCTCGTCTTCATGATTAATCAACATACGATCTTAGGCTGGAGAAGCCAACTTGCGATATTTACTCCTTTTACTAGATCATACGCTTTGCCACCTGGAGCTTAGTCTCCTTGCCTTCACATACAAGATCAAGTCCATAAAGCTAGAGCTCTCTTATAGCTCCTGCTATAGTCGCTATAGCTCTATAGCTAGCAAATGAGCTGCTTCTGCCATGGCTCTTACCTCAGTGAGACTATTGTAAAGATGCTCCCCCATGATCCTTGACTTGCTGTCTCTTAGGATGATATGATTTCAAACCCAAATGGCAAGAAACTTTGAGCCTCTGAGTCCTGAGAGACTACACACTATAACTTTGGAGAGAGCTTGGTATACTGCGATAGGGATTTACTAGTTGGATTTTTTTCACTGGCTACTGATATTTCTGTGGATGCTGAGAAGGAGTTCCAAAAACTTGGTTACTTCCTTGTTAAAGTATTTCTATCCATGTTCTGTGAACCAATGGACTACTCCCAAGAGGCCCCCCAAACTATCCCCATTGACTCCTGACCTTCCTCCTAGCCTCTTTCTCCTCTCAACCTCCCCTCAACCTCCTCCTCTCAACCTCCCCTCAACCTCCTCCTCTCAACCTCTTCCTCCTCTCAGCCTCCTCTCAGCTTCCTCCTCTCAACCTCCACTCATCCTCCCCCTCTCAATATCCTTAGCCTCCTCTCAACATCCTCACAACCTCTTCTTGTGCTCTTAGCCTCGGGCCTCTCAATCTCTTCCTCTTTTCTTTCTCCCATTCTTTCCATATGTATGAAGCACTCTCTTCCCCTAGACTAGATGTAAGACACATTTTGAAGGAGTACTTTATTTTGGGATTGCTCAAAAGGGGCTTGTATGGGAGCAAGGGTAAGAGGACTATGTTGTGGAGAGAGAGAGAGAGAGGGAGGGAGAGAGAGAGAGAGATGGATTCCCATGCATTGTGTGTGTGTGTGATTTCACTAAAAAAAATGTGTGTGTGTGTGTGTGTGTGTGTGTGTGTGTGTGTGTGTGTGTGTGTGTGTGTAAGAGAGAGAGAGAGAGAGAGAGAGAGAGAGAGAGAGGGAGACAAGGGGAGAGGGAGAGATGGATTCCCATGTTGTGTGTGTGTGTGTGTGTGAGAGAGAGAGAGAGAGAGAGAGAGAGAAAAGCAAATGGATTCCTATGGATCATGATGTAGTGGACACAATAAAGATTGGATTTGATTCCTAGGCTTTGTTTGATTAGAAGTTATTTTATAGATATTCTGATTTCTATTACTAAGTTAATGATTTTAAAGAAATACTAATGATTTACTTATTGCATTTGTAAGGATGCATCAAAATTGAGCATTTAGGGATGTGCGAAGCACCGCTACTACAATATCTATGAGAAGCGAATTCACGACCACAATGGGGCATGCCTTATAATGATTATTATTTTATTTTATAGATCAAAAAGTTAAAGATCAAGAAGTTATTGGAAAGGCACATGGATGTAATACTATCTTTCATTGAATGGAAGCATTCATGTACATTGGCTAAAAATGATTTGATTGAATATACCAAGAAATTTTTTATACCACATTGGATATCTGTATTTTGTTCTGTAAATTATCATATTAATTCTTTTATAATGTATTGCTTTAGGTTAATTATTGTATCTAGTTAGCCAAGACAACTTTGAATTACTACATGAATCAGTTGATGAAGAACAATAGGTTGTGCATGGATGAGAGTAGCTAGGTTGTTTGTGGAATCTTGTCCGATGAGGTGTAGATGTAAGTCTTGAAAACAACTGATGGGGCATGGATTCCTTTAGAATGAATTCCTTTATTAGGTAGCAGGTTGTCTTTGGATCTTGTGGATGAGGTATAGATGTACGTGTTG
Organism: Dipteris shenzhenensis; assembly: GCF_047967505.1. Lineage (NCBI taxonomy): Eukaryota > Viridiplantae > Streptophyta > Polypodiopsida > Gleicheniales > Dipteridaceae > Dipteris > Dipteris shenzhenensis. The sequence goes on from NC_141626.1 coordinate 18,349,014, forward strand.
TGTTTGGGATTTTAAATCAATGGGTATATGGTTTTTGAAAATATACTACTTTTAAAGATTATGTAGGTTTAGTTAGATATGAGTCTTTATTTACTTAATAAATCCCAATGGTGCCAAAATACACCACCTCATGCATGGATGAGACAAATTAATATGTATTATGTTGTGTATATGAAATATGTATGTAGCTATTTGGAAGTAATATTTACTTCTTGAAAACAATCAGACATAATTGCATATGATCACTTGTATTTATTATTTACATAGAATGGGAGTTGGCAACTTGAACCCCCAAGTAACACATGCTTTGATGGAATACTCCTAGTAACATTTTGGGATGGTTCTACTCTTAGGTATTGCTTATATTTATAGCTAGATTGATTTTTCAATTCAATTAATAACTTTGACTCATGAATAATATAAGTTAGAGGGGATATTATAATTGAATATGTATTTAAAAACTTTGCTTTTATAATTTTTATCCATTATATAACATTTTTTAAAAATCTTCTTCAAATGTACCAAAAATTTGGATGTAATAAATAATGTGGAAATCATGCATGCAAAGATTCAGTAAGAAGATAGGACAGGAAAAAAATGTTAAATTTTATTTATGAAAAGAAGTGGAAAGCTTTTGAAGGTTTAAAGTTAACATATCCATCAAGACCCGATGAATGATATCCATATCATATCCTAATGTTTGGCATCCAAAAGTAAAAGTATATGAGCATCTAAAAGAAGCAACACCTATAGATCAATTGTATCATAAGCATAGAACATGTCCATGCATATCCATGCTATTGAATTGAGGTACAATGAGATTATTAGGGGCATACATATGTATAATATCAATGATTCTTGTATAAGGTAACAATTATCTGTTGTAATGACAAATTGTCTCTAAAAGTTTAAGAGTGACATTTGTTCTTATGGTTTTAGTGTAAACACTAAAACAATAACTAGAGAAGGACATAATACATAAGAAATAAATATGATGGAATTTATGTAATAGATCAATCTTGGAGTATAATATGCATATGCATGCAAAAGTGAAAGGGATGCACATGGGACATATAGACACCATGAATAGAGTTTGTAGATCAACCTTGTAGAGTATAATATGTGTACTTTTTGTGACTACCCATTGTGAGGCCATAGGTCATTGCACTGTTTTTTTGCTTCCATGATTTGTTTTCACAATTTCATCAACATATTAAGAGTGAGCACTTTGGAAAGGCAAATATGTCTGAGAAGATGATTGATTTTAGGAAAGTTTATAAGAGAGAGTTGTAGATTTTACACCAAGCTACAACTTTGATACTTTGTGATTTACATGGTTCAACCATTCAGATGGGCAAATAATGGCCCGAAGATGTAAAAAAGGCACTCTAAAGTGTTTTCTTGGCTTGGATTTGCGTGCCCAATTCTAAATGCAAATTTGAAGCATTAGATGGTGAGTTTGGGCAGATAGAGATGATGATAAAAGTTATAGGGAATCAAAAGACTGTTAAAAGTTATATTATGAATTATTTTCATATCTTGCACCATTTAGAAGATATGGGCCTCCAAATAGGGTTGTTTTTTCCCAGTATGTAGGCATGGGGACTAGTATTTGGGGCATGGAGAGACATTCCCCCAAAAAAAAATGGCCAGATGGCCCCAGGTGTGAGCAGGCACAACTTTTGGCCCATCTACTTACACATGGGGCCATCTGGCCATTTTTTTTCAAAACTTTTTTCGGGGAATGTCTCTCCATGCCCCAAATACTATTGGGAATAGTATTTGGGACATGGAGACACATTCCCCCAAATTTTTTTTTTTAAAAAATGGCCAGATGGCCCTAGGCGTGAGCAGGCACGACTTTTGCTAGCGGGGTCCCCATTTGGCCATTTTTTTTCAAAATGTTTTTGGGGAAATGTCTCTCCATGCCCCAAACACTATTGGGGACTAGTATTTGGGGCATGCAGAGACATTCCCCCAAAAAAAATTTGAAAAAAAAATGGCTAGATAGCCCTAGGTGTGAGCAGGCACGACTTTTGGGAGAGACATTCCCCCAAAAAAATTTTGAAAAAAAATGGCCAAATGGCCCCAGGTGTGAGCAGGCGTGACTTCATTTTTGTTTTTGCGAATGTCTCTCCATGCCCCAAAATATTGGTTCCCAACAAATCAAGGATGCTTAATAGTTTTTTTTTTTTTTTTGGGGGGGGGTCAAGATTGCCTAATATTTTTTCAAATCATGTTTTGTCTCTTTTACTTATTGGGAACCACTATTTGGGGCTCAATCTTGTTGCCTAGTTCAAGTGGTTGCCTTTCTTTGTTTACACAATACTTGTTCGTTTTTGCTCAACTGATTTTTTGTATAGATGTGTGGCTAATGGGGTGTACTAGTGTTCATTATAGAGAAACTTGCTAATCACCAGGCAGGGGCTGATTAGGGGCAAGAAGTAATGTCATAAGACACAACAAAGTCCTCTTGGCCAAGCACACATTTGGACCAAACTTACATTGTTTGATCCAATTGCACACCCACATGCACATTGAGGCCAAGAGGCCTTTTTGAAATTGAGTTTTGGGTAAACTTCAACAAGTAGCAAGAATAAGACAACAATAATAAAACAACATAGATTATGATTTTACTTTATTTCATGAGAATGATAACATTTATTTATTTTAGAATGAAATAATATCAATTACCATAGAAAGGGCAAGTACAAGCAACCTCCATTGGGAAGCCAAAATATAGTGTCTACAAAAGGATACACTATAATATAATAGGTGTCCTCTAAAGGAAAAGAACACAGACAAGACAGATAAATGTTGATGGGTATAGTGGTAAATGCTAAAGAATGACCACTTCCATCACGTTGAAGAAGATTCTTCCCTCTACCTTTGATTGCCTCAATGTTCTATCCATCCATTCTCAAGTTTCTTGAAATCCAATCGAGATTACTTCCACATATTTGAAAAGATTTGAATAATGTTTATCCAATAAGCTGCATGGAGAGGGTAGTTCATAATCCCTAGACGTAGCCCTCATGCAGCATGTAGCTTGCACCCTTTGATTGGTTACTTGCTCCATCGCAACCTGCCAAGAACACATTTTGTCACATGCGCTTGTAACTCAAGAAACACTTCTACTTCTTGTTGGTAACATTGAAATGGAACAACGAGAGATGTGAGAAAATAGATTTGAGTTACTGAGTGAAAGTAACTAAAAAAATTAGATTACAAAATAGCTTTCTTGTTGCACTATCAACTACCAAGCACCACATTGTAGGAGAATCTTGCAATGGAGCCATGAGAGGTTTAGAAAAGCGATGAAAAATAATTATGGTGAGAAGAAAAAGGATTCAGGGGTTAGAAAGTGATTAGGTGAGAAGAAGAAGGATTGAGGCATTTGAAAGTCACTGTGGTGAGTAGAAGAAGGATTCAAGGGTTGGAAAGGGATTTGGGTGCATATGCATGGTTTGGGGGAAGGTTTGGAAGGGTTTTGGGTCATTTTTGGCACTTTTGAAAAATTTCACATTTTTGGGGGTAGTACCTGTGAGATACTTTTTAGGAGCGGGGACCACCTTGGGGTATAAAGAGGGTGAACTTCTTGCACATGGTGGGGATCCTCCAAGTGGGAGAGGGAGGTGCACTTTTTGGGACCACCAAAGCCTAGGGACATGTACTTTTTGGGACTCATATGGGGGTGATGGGACCCTTTATAGACCTTATTAGTTCTTAATCCATTTTGTTAATCCACTCCTTATGAGGCCCTTTTTGAGTCCAAAATTTCCCTAATGCCCACCATCTGGAATTTACTCCCCACCTACTAATAATAAGTGAATAAAAGTGGATCTGAATGATAAGTGTGAAAATGAAAAATTGATGCCACTAGTAAATTTGTAAACCACTTCTGCAAAATAGATATAAAAGTTAGTAAAAAAATAAGGCAGATCACAAAATGACTCAGTGTACTATTGCACTCTTATTTCCACACATCCATTGGAGAGTCTTATATGGTAATAGATGTCCTACTGGCATTTATCCCTTATATATGGCAACCATGTGCTACTCATTGGTAATTTAGTGGAGACTTTTTATAATGTTTGTTCCTTACAACATTAGCTTTCTTCCCGATTTCTTTAACTATTTGGGAAGTATTTAGCAAGGGAAGATAATGGATGTTTCATTTCAAATTGATGTGGTTGTCTAATATATTATTGAAAAGCTATATGCTTAGGTTTATTATTTTAATAAGAGTATTCTATGCATACACAAAGGCATATTATATGGTTATTTTCTAACTCTAGAATTGAAGAGTTTATTTTGTTGAGAACATTAAACAAAATAGATTTTATAACACCCTATTGTCATAACCTTGAGCCACTACTAATGTGTTCTTAGCTTGGGCCAATGCTCTATATGAATTCCCTAGGAAGATGGGAAAGACTAGTACATTTACTTGTTATGCTTATCACTGACTGGTGGTCAAACTTGTCTATTGGGGTGAAGGGAACTAAACCTTTTCAAGGATTACTTAAGCAGGAAAATGGAGGAAGATCCCCCTTGAGGACTTTTACACTTGAAATTTTTTTATAGTAAGTTACATGAGGGATGTTCTTGGGCAATTTACTTTATGGTTTGAGGTCTTTGGGAGCAAAGGAAATGCTTGTGGAAACTTGATTCCAGATCCCATGCTTGTGGGGTTTCTTTTAGCCCATTGGGATTCATTTACCATTTTATATATGCACTTCATTAATGTTATACATGCCAACTGTTTTAAGAATGCCAAGATTTTATTAATGCTAATCTTGATTGATTGAAAGGGATAACAACTGTGTACTGGCATTGAAGCTTGGCTTCCACATCAAAAATATATTATCCTAATTTTCATTTTTGTTGTGATGGTGCCAAGTGAGTCGGCACACCTCTTTGTCGGATTTGCAAGTAGAGTCTTGGGTATGATATTGCGGAAGAAGACGTTGGCAACCTTTAAGAATACACTTGAGAGAGAGATACAGTGCTCTTGACCCTGTTATGTACTCTTACATAATTATATGTGTTTGCAATTTAAGAACTTGAAAGTGAACTACCTTGCAACTTGCTTAATTTAGAAATTGTCTTATGGCTTTCACCATTGGAATAATTGACAAAACAGTATTCTCTTGGATTCAAGATTTGAAATGCAGCTAGAGTAATTAAATGGATTTCTCTTTTCTTGAGGATTATCTCTAGACTCTACTGCACCCTTTAGCACTAATGTAAATGTGAACATAGTCTTGATAAAGCAATGGCTGCCAGGGGCCTTTCAAAGTGTTGACTAAGAGCATGGATTAGTGGAGATTTAGATTCATTGAAGTAATAGGTAACACACATTGGTGCAAGTTCCCTTTGATTTCAAAGATCCTAACTTGGTGGATTTGCATCATCTCCTGTAGGTCCCTTCTTATGGCGGTGGTGATAGATGGAGCACGAGCTTGTTGTTGATCTTTTTCTTGTAATCCATGAACACCATAGATTGCTTGCTCAATTTTTAAGAAGCTAGTGTCAACCATTTCTTCAAACAAACACACATAACACCATTGAAGAGATATGGCTCTTTGAAAGAGGTGACTTGTTGTTCGACATCTATTTGTTGATTTGGATTGAAGCCGGGGTTGCACAAATGGTCATCAATGGTGGGGGCCACCTCCAGGATGACTGCTAAGGCTTCATTGTATTTTGCATTGTCCTTGAGTATTTTGTCATAACTGCCTTGCATAATTGATGCATGTTTGTCCAAGGCTATGATGAGTGTTTCCTGGCTTGTCCAAAGGTTTGAAAAATAAAATTTAAAGTTTCACCCAGATTTATAACTCTCTATTTAAAATTCAAAAGAAAATATATAAAATTATAATATGTTCTACAAATATTGTGAAACTAAAAAAACTAGCTCGATAAACTTTTACCAAGATTTTATATTAATATGGAAGTATGGTTTCGATAAAAACTTCCATGGTGGCTTTTACATACTGGTTGTTTATCTCTTTCCACTTGTATTAACCGTATGCTCCTCTACCCATCTTCATATGGTGTCACCCACATAGCATAGACCCTTCCCCCCCATTCATTTTTTATGCAACATTACAATGAACCACCAAGTAGAAACATCTTCCAAGCATCTCCTTGAGTGCAAGAGAGATCATCTTTTATGTGGGCACCGGTCACCATTCACTAAGATACCGAGTCTTGAGGGGTGAGCAAAACTGAGCATCGACAATGGATTCTCTACAAGAGTGTGCAATTGCCCACAAGTCTAAGGACCTCGCTAGACTTGTCTACGAGGATCCACTTTCGCCCCTCCCTCACTGGCATACCTAAATATCATGACGATGTTCAATGGAAATGGGTGATATTCAAAGGGACCATCTGAAGTCATCCCTACTCATGGCCTTGACCAATCAACTGAGGGACCTTCACGTGGTTTGTGATGGATGCCCCTGACCCTTAACACTCTTATACCCTTACTATTGGAGCTTTTTTGGCCCATTATTGGAAATTTTGTATCTTCCTCTGACTCGTTGGAGAGATCTGACACTTCCTTTTAATTTAACGACACTCCGAGGACCCGTTCATACCCACAACAATGGTAAAGGACTATGGGTTTTATTAGAATGTAACATCAATGTTTATTGCTTACAAGTGATGTGATCTTATCTAGGGTAGTAGTTTGACCTAATCCATTGTGATGGGTGGACTACTGCCTCACTTGGATTGTGTGTCGGACCTACAGAAATGCAGTAAGTGGGAAACACACACACACACACACACTCCTCCCCTTGGGGACCCCTACGATCCCAGGGTGTACATGTAAAGAGCACAGGACTCACATACTATGGTTCCCCACATTGGGATGAGCAAGGAATCTCTTATGCATTTGATTATTTCATACACTTATATTCATTATATCGAGGTGAGATAGTCATGGTGGAATTGTTTAGAGATAGGGCCACATGGATAGTGTGGCCATAGTACTTAGTACAATAATTACCTCCATTATGAAGCATTAAAAGAAATCATGGATTGGAAAAAGATCAATAAGAGCAATATTTTTTTGGAGGACTGAAGAATTTGTGACAGAAGAATGGTAGCCCTTGATTTTTGGTTGGCATTTTGGAGGTACTATTTGCATCGATTTTTCATTTTCACACTTATCATGCAGGTCCACTTTTATTCACTTATTATCAGTAGGTGGGGAGTAAGTTCAAGATGGTGGGCTTACTCCCCATCATGTGGTCTTACTCTCTGGGTTGGGGGTGGGATACACACACACACACACATATTTCTCTGACACTTAGACTCACACACACATATATACACAAACACACACCCACCTACTCTTTCAAAACCACCCCACACAAACTTACATAGACACATAATAACGTTACCCTTTTATGATGCATTTGTTCTCTTTTTAATTAGGAGTTAAAACAGACACATGTTATTATAATATAAAATTTCCCCCTTCTCCCCTTCTAATCCCTTGTGCATCCACATGATCCCCTATACATTTGACTCCCCCCATTTTGGGTTCTCCCCAATGTTGATTGATTATTTTGTACATTTTTAATTAACAGTTTTCTCCCGCACACATGCTCTTACCCTCTAGTGGCCAACCCCTAAGCAATTCTAACTTTTTTTACCACACTCCTTGGTTGGTTTTTAGCTATTCCTAACCAACCATCTAGCTAACTAAACCGCCTAGACTTATCTACTTTCAACACATCATACATACTTAATATTAGTCCTCTACCTCTCTTTGAAAACCAAGACCTAAACCCCTTATTTTCACCTAATTTCTACATCGCCTATAGTAATTAACTACCTCTTCTAGCTTACCATTTTTATTGTTAAAGTCTCCTAGAGAGAATTGGTATACATAGAAGATTTTAATGGTTTGCGTTCCTTTAATAAATTCCCCTTGTTCATGTAAAAGACCCAAGAGCCTTTTTCACAATCACTTTATTGCAATTAAATAAGAATTAACCTTCTCTCGATTTCCTAAGTGTGGGTTCAATTACTGACCTTCATTATCCCTACGCTCTCCCCCACTCCCTTTCATCGCTATTCTTGTATAACTGCCATCACCCCCCTATCTGTTATCTCTATTTAGAGGCCTTCGATCTTATCTAATATTCGTCTCTCTTAAGTGCTTGCATGCTCGAGTAAATGCAACATAGTATCTATAACCATCTTCCATATTTTGTAAAAAAATATGGATGCCCTCCAATTTGGTCAACGCAGGGAATGGAGAAGTCTCATTACAAAAAAGAAATGCATTTTTCTAACATACACAACATTTTGGAGGAGCACAAAAGGCAAATAGTGTCAAAGAAGTTTTCCAATCATTCTATCAATGTATTCTACAAAGGTTGCAATGTAAGAAAAAAGTGGCGACATCAAAAGTCAAACTAGCATTCAAAATGGCCCAAAAAGAAAGAAGAATGAAAATCTTGGATAACTCAACTACCGCACAGAGACATGCGGAATGGAGACAATCTAAGACTTTTGTGAACCACAAGTGGAGCGATAGCACTTAGAAACTTTGTAACAAAATGTACAATGTATAGCTCAGTAGAGCAAAGCAGTGACTATAGTATGTAAAATTTGCAAATTCAATACATGTACACTTAAGTTCCTAGAGTAAATTAGTGGCTATATGATGCAAGTTTTGAAATTCAATAGAACAACTGTCAGAAGCAAAGATAAAATATGATTTAAAATCAATTGCTCCACTTTGGAAGAGTTTGAAAGCTTACTCTAACAATACAATATTTGTACAATCACTATAATAAAAACATTGACTATATGATGCTTGATTTTTGCACTGTACTAAATTAACTTTTCTCTATCTAAGACTGAAGGCCCTATTTGCAACTTTAATTGCTAGCATCTTTTGAAATCTCATCAATAAGACTATCTTGCACCTCTGTCTTTTCATCTTCCACCCGTTGCCTCTCTTACTATTGAAGTGGATTGTCTTCTTTAGATTGAATGGCTTTATGCACTAAATCTGGCTCTCTAAACTTGAGAAGATGGCGTTTTCCATGAACATATAAGTTCAGAGGGCTTATAATGCCATGTGCAAGGGCATAGGTAGTGTAAGCAAGATAATATCCTGCCCTAGAGCAGATCTTGCTAGGATAGTAACCAAAAATATTGTGAGTAGAGATGTTTTTTACAAGAATTATCTTATCCTTCTATTGGTTGATTTGATCACCTCCCAATAATTCTGACAAAGCTTTGAATAACCAAATAGTTGTCTCACCATCCTTGCTTAAATGCCAGTGACAAATTAACAGTTTTGTAGAAGAGAGCCTCTTCATATATTGAGAGAGGTTGGCAAGCTGGCCAAGACCTCTCTCCCTAGTCCCACCAGACCTTACAAGGAAGGAATCATCTTCAACATACAATTGTACAAACCATGAAAGGCAACATGAGAATAGAGATGTCAAAAGACAAGATCAATCAAATGAAAATGAGAGCAGAGTTACCACAAGACAAGACTACTCACCTTCATATTCTCATCTACCTCTAGATCCTTATCCTTCCAAACGAAGATGCTTCTCTCTATGATATCTTTTGGTACTCTCTTCTGCTCCTTCCTTTTTTTGATCTTGTCAAATTTAAAGTCTCTTTGAATCTTCATGAATGTCTCGTCATCGATGTCATAGTCTCCCTTACATTTCTGAGCTTCCTCAAAGCATGCAGATAGACAATCCTATGAGTTGAAGTTGTCTTCCATGCCGTGGAAAGGGTCATCCTCCGCAATGATCTCATAATCCATATGGCAAGCTTGGGCAATTAATGCCAGTGCATAATCTTCCCTAAAGTCAAATATTCCTTTAATGTCATGAAGAAGAATATACTCCATATCTCCAATTTGGAAAGTGGGAAACAATGGCACAGCACGCGGCTACAGCTTTTGATGTCAAGGCCTTATATATTTACTGGACCATTAAGCGTGTTTGACCTTAGTGCCACAAGATCGAGTGCATCATCTTTATCTCTCTCCTTGACTACATCTATCACCTCCTCTTAGCCCTCTGATACTTCCACCTCCTCTTGGAGTTCCTCTTCATCCCAAGGCTTCTCATCTGTTTCCTCATCCTCTTGTGTCTCCAAGCCTTCCTTAGTGTCAACATGATGGTAGTTCAAGTATAGTACAAACCCCAAACATTCCTCCAGAAGTTGCACTTTTTATTATGCATGTTGCACTCTACCTTAACATGCTTTGGCAAAAGGTTATATCTCTTATGAATGGAAATCTTGAACTTGTTATCTATTCAATAAATCCTTGATGTGGATGTGATACTTATATCCAATACAGACCCTGCCCTCCCCTATGAGCTTTTGAAAGATGTTGCATTGTTCATCCATAAATTCAATGTGTTGGTCAACCAAATGTGAATAATCCAGCTCCTTGTTGAACATTTCATAGAAAATATGGAAATCCTGCTGGGCATTGCACTTATGAAGGAAGTCAAAAAGTAGTTCATCACATGTTTTTGTTTCTTCTCTTGCCTCTCCTTTCCTTGGGGGTACTTAATACTCTTGAACCCCTTTTCCTTTTCCCTACATCATTTAAAACACTTCATCAATATCTACTTGTGTCCAGACATCAACACAAGAAAATCAAGATACATAAAATGAGGGTAACATCAGAAGTGAAGTTCAGAGTTCTCTTAGAGGAAATGCTACCCTTATCTTGTAATTTTGATAAAGAATGTGGGTTTTTCAAAAGAATTGAAATTGATCTTAGGTTGATTTGATACTCACAATCTTTGTGATGTATGGACATTCTCAAAGAATTGAAGTCACAAGAGTGTTTGGTATGTGGGTGCCTTCAAAGAGCGTTTTTGCTGTATGGCAATTTATAAATGATTGAAATTGACATTAGGTTGATTTGATACTCACATAGTCTTTATATGGGCATGAGTGATGTAGTGCTATAGAAGAGAAAGAGTGTGTGGTATGTGGTATGTGGCATGTGTTCTTAAAGAATTAAAATCAACATGAGGTCAATTTGATGCTCAAAATCTCTATGATGTATGGTGTTTTGAAATAATTAAAATCAACCTTAAGCTGATTTGATGCTCACAATCTATCATGTATGGGCATTCTGAAAGAGTTGGAATCAACCTTAGGTCTATTTGATGCAATGTTTGTGACATATGGGCATTATCAAACAATTTAAATTAATCTTAGATTGATTTTATTCTCACATTCTTTATGGTCTATGGGCATTCTAAGAGATTTGAAATCAACATTAGGTTGATTTTGACACTCACATAGATTGTGCATGGGCATGATTGTTATAATGCTCTATGAGAGCAAGCATGTGTAGTATGTGGGTGTTCTCAAAGAATTCAAATAGCTCCAAGTTCAATTTGATTCTCATAGTAGATGATGTATGGTGCTTCAAAATAATTTAAATCGATCTTATGTCAATTTGATGCTCACAATATTTGTTGTGTGTATTTGTAGTGTATGGGCATTCTGAAAGAATATTTTAAAAGAGAGAAAACTTACATATTTACCTGAAGAAAAATAGAAATTCAACTTGACATGAGGCTTGCTCAACAGGCTAAATGGCTTTGTTAAGCACATTTCTTAGTAATCTCTCAAGTGATATTTTAACATGTCGATCACATTCTGAAGCATCACTTCAAAAAAAGTCTACCTGGAATAGGATGGTCCTTAACCCCAAAATTAGAAGTTGTTACCTTGGTCTCCTTCTAGAAGCTCTTACCCTTGTCTACTAGAGCAGACAAAGAAAACTTATTTCAATGGCATGACCAACCAAAAAAGGAGGAGAACTTGAGCAAAATATTTCCTTGAAAGAGAAACTAGCACATATAAAGAGAAGATAGAGTTGTTATGAGGGCATTAAATGTATATAGCTAAAACAAATGCAAACATCTGCTTAAGAAAGAACAAATTCAAGATGTGTGACCAAGAAAGAGATTTGGACTGTTGGAAAGTACTCCAACAGCCAAAATTGCTTTATTAACGTTGCTTTGCATCCATATTTAATAGAGGCTCCACACTTCTTAAGGACATATGACATTGAAATGCACACATTGAATGATGAACATACTAGGTCTAGGATGGGGCCCTTGACCACAACCCTAGCAGTCAACTCCATGTATTTTCTTGTTGCCCTTTACCCTTATCTTTAGGACCTAGCAAGAGAGCATATTTCAAAAGCATAAACAACCAAATAGAGAGCATAACCATAACAAAAATTGTGTTTAAAGGAGAAATTTAACACACTTCAGTAATTGAACTCAAGAAAGCGATTTGTCTTATTGGACAAAATTCCAACAGGGAAAATCTCTTTGTTAAGCACATTTTTTCTTTACATAGTATCTACATTCAGTCAAAATAATACTAGCAAAGGAATAGGACTCGTGACACAAAGAGTGATGACTCTACTTGGTATAGGCTAGACATAATAGGCTAGACATAATCTGGGAGGTGAAGTCTAGCCTCCTTTCTTGGGATACTCTGCTTGGATCCCTTTGATCTGAATGGAAATATAATAGTTTAGATTGTTGAGCTTAATAAATAATCTAACCCAAGGGGAACTCAAGAATGTGCTTAACAAAGTGATTTTGCTTGTTGGCATGTCTAGAGAGCCCAAAATCAACTTCTTGAGCACATTTTCAAGGTTGTGCTTAAGAAAGCAATTTTAGGAAGTGGAGGCCTAGACAATAGGCCAAATTGCTTTCTCAGCATCATAGGTTGCTTGGCAATTCATTGAGCATGTCTTTAAGCATCATGGTTTCCCTCAAGAAATTGTCAATGGACAGAGATGGAAAATTTATGGTTCACTTTTGGCAGGAGTTATTTACAGTGGGTACTTTACCCACACCTAGCACTGCATACCATCCTGAAACTGTTGTTCTCTTAAGAAAGTGATTTGGCATGTTGGCTAGGCCTCCACTCCCTGAAATCACTTTTTCACAATCTCAGGATTGTGCTAAAAAAAAGGATTTGGCCTATTGGCCAAGCACTTTTCAAAAAAAATTGCACTCTTCCAATCTTTTGGTAAGTGCATACCTCGGTGTTGCTCCATACCTAGTATGGCCAAAACTATTGCTATTGCAGTCTGAGAATCGATATGGAAGAAGAGCAGAGTACGGCAGTGGTATAGGCAACCAAAATAGGAGATTACGATGGTGTTGTAGGAGGTTAAAAGGGAGAATGCAAGAGGGAAATTGAGAATCGGAGAGTAGGAGGCATGAAGTAAGCCTTCCCAGCCTTGTATACCCATGGGCATGACTCCCAATGTCCATACTATAGCCGTTGATGGGTGCGATTCTCAATGATGATGCCTTTATTATGACATGCTTCTATTTATAGAATGTAAGGTGGTCATACTTGGGGCCTAAATGATGAGTACTTCTATTTATGGCACACATGTGTACATGCATTCCAATGTCGCCTGACTGATTTTGGAGGTAGGTGCATATACCTCTCACGGTACCTCAGTCATCTGCTAACTTGAGCTCTCTACTATCTCATACCGTTGCTCAAGCTCCAATCCACTCTCTACTATCTCGTTCCATCACGTGCGCTCCACATCCATCAATGATGCTCTAGGATCCATGACCATACTTTAGAAACCAACCTGCAAGCAGAGGCTCTATCACACGTAGAGCTTGGGAGGAGCTTGGTATGATGAAGTCCATTCCTATTATGAATCAACTTTATTAATGCATCCATCAGATAGTAAAGTGTGCTCAAGAAAGCGATTTGAGTTGTTGGGCCAGGCTCTAACACTCCAAATTACTTTCTTAATAAGCACAAATCATAAATTTCTTTGGAAAGTGCACAAAATGCACAAGTGTTTGGAATTTGGTAGGTTATATTGGAAATGTGATCAAGAAAGGGATTTGGTCTATTGATCCTGTTACTAACTCTACAAATCACTTTCTTAGGCCCACTTCTACATAAGGTTTTTATTATGGATTCTTGCTAGTGATATTCTTTGCAGTCTTTTGAATGTATTTGGAAATTGCATCATTTTGTGAAAATATGGAGACATAGCTCTAGTGTGCTCAAGAAAGCGATTTGGGATCTTAGGCATCCGCTCAACACTAAAAATTGCTTTCTTAGGCACATATATGAAGTTTGTTCCAAGGGTAGCTTGTTTTAAAGTAGGAGCATCAATTGGTTTTTCATTTAAAATTTTGGTGATGCTATTCTCTTCAGGCTTCTAAAAGGTAGTTGGCAATTAAAACACTAGGTGAAAATATGGAGTAATAGGTATAATGTGCTCAAGAAAACAATTTGGGATGTTGGGCATCCTCCCAAACCTCAAAATCACTTTCTTAGGCACATGTATAAAGTGTTATGAGGATAGGTTATTCTGAATAGAGGCATCAATTTCTTCCTATCTATGTATGTTGGAAACATATATGATTGTGTTAATCAATGTTTTGAAATGTGCTTGGATACTATTGATTTCATACATTGCTGGTTGTGTCATCTTTCAGCTGTGTTGGCCTTATTATCAATTTAGTGGAATGTGAGAGATAAATAGATTGTGTGGGACAGAATTTCAATAATGTGCTTAAGCAAGCAATTTGGCCTGTTGGACAACTCCCAACCCTCCAAATCGCTTTCTTAAGCACACTTTTGCATATGTTTCTTGTTGCAATTTTTGCCTTGTTCTTCTTCCTCTACATGGTCTACTTTTGATTTTGTACATTGTTGGTTGTGTTATTTTTCAACTGTATTGGAATTTTGATCAATTTAGTAGAATGTGAGAGACAAATAGATTGTGTGGGATAGTTTTTCAAGAATGTGCCTAAGAAAGTAATTTAGCCAATTGAACAATTCCCAACCCTCCAAATTGCTATCTTAAGCACATTTTTGCACATGTTCTTGTTGCATGTTTTGTCTTAATCTTCTTCCTCTATAGGGCCAATAGGGACTACTTTTGATTTTCTACATTGCTAGTTGTGTTATCTTTCAGATGTGTTGAAGTTCTAATCAATTTAGTAGAATGTGAGAGACAAACAGTTTGTTTGGGATAGTTTTTCAATAATGTTCTTAAGAAAGCGATTTGGCTTGTTGGACAATTCCCAACCCACCAAATCACTTTCTTAAGCACATTTTTGCATATGTTCTTGTTGCATGTTTTGTCTTACTCTTCTTCCTCTAATGAAGCTCTTGCTTGCAAGCTGGAAGACTTTTAGTAAAAGAATTTATTTCTTTAAAATCCTAAGTTCTTTCTCCCCCTATCTTCAATGTGCTTTTAACTATAAATTTCACTATCTTCTATGTGCTTATAGCTATGATTTCTTTCTCCCCCTTTCTTACTTTCTACTCTATTTATCCTATCTTAGTCTATCACAACCTCTATTTAGCATATCTTATTATTCATTAGCCTTTCCTTAATTTATTAGTTTATCTATGTCCTCACATTCCATTGTGTAGGTTGATCCCCTATGCACAAGTATGAGGACTATGTGATGATGTTTCTTCACTGAAAAGCGCATTCCAGATGAAGGGATACCTTCTAGAGAAAGGATTATTCATTTTCCCTATTTGCAAGAGTGATGGAGAGGAGGTAGTAGTGACAAATGATATGATAGAGAGGTGGTCTCACACTTGGAGATGCTAATGAAGAGTTTGAGAATGAATTGCTATCAAGCCATGGCTTTAAATTTATGTCAAGAAGGATGTTTCTTGTTCTAAAGGGCAATCACAAGACTACTGCCAAATAAAGAACTACCTATTAGTGTGGTTTGCACAAAAAATGATCCTAGAAAGAGCAGAAGAGATTGCTCTCTCAGTTGGCTTGTCGCGTATGAGTTCATAAGTACTTGGACTATTTTTTTTCTTTAATTATTTTGCATTGAATACTCCTTGCCTTCATTATTTGTGTTGCGTATAAATGAATTAATCTTGTGGTGTATCTTATTTATGAATGAGCATGCCATTGTCAAACCAAGCCTTCGAGACATACTCATAAATGCACAAGCATTTGTGAGTGTGATCCTATGATATCTGTGAAATCATTGTCTCCTAATGAAGTGAAATCCATAGAGAACTGGAGGGCTTAGGAGAGTAAGGGCAAAAAGCCTTGGTTTCCATTGACAAGAGGGTATCTTGCAAGCTTGGTCTTCCAAGTATAATGCTACACTTTTATTGGTGCTTATTTATATTTCATTCCTTTTCTTTCTATAAAAAGATAACGTTTATGTAGTTTGAGTAAAATATAGAGCTAGAAAAAGAAATTGATATGATATGTATGACGTTGCCTATAGACCAAATAATAAAAGCTAAAGGTTGGAGGCTACAAAAATTAAGGAGGGATATATATTTCAAGCATGTGGGAGATTCGGAGTATAGAGGGTGAGTTGTTGCTTTTATAAGTAAACTTCTTTTATTGGTTTGTTTGCATTATAGAAGTGCCATAATTCTTGGTTTGAGAATAATTTTTTTTCCATCTGTTGTGTAGATGGATAAATGGAGAGATATTTCTTGAGAAACTAGAGACCTGGGCCTTGATAGTTCTTGATGACTTGAGGATTGTAACAACCATGGGCATCCATGTAGAGACACCAAAAGATTACACAATGAAATAGTATACGGAACACATGAAATTAGAAGGAAGGAGGCATTTGTTCTTAGCTCTATGATCAAAGAATTCAAAGATTGAGAGTAAAGAAGAAAAGAAAGCAAATGGTATCTTTGAGTTGGACATGGCTGCCCACAGGGTTGTATTCAATTTTGGTCCTTTTTATTGATGGTGAGTTTTTATTTGTTTTGTGAAGCTTTTTACATCATAGAACTTGACAATCATTGTTGTTAGTTTCATTTTTTTCGTGTACCTTTTCTTAGTATAGGAGATCTAATTAATTAGTGATCGTTGACTCTTAGGTATCTTGCTCATTTAGCAAGAGAGAGCAAGGTCTCAAGGATTCCAAACGTGTGCAAGAGTTGGGTGGAGATTGGTCACGTTGCTTGCATGGAATCCTCCTAGCATGCACAATATCTCTCAATGAGAACTTGCAAATTATCCTTGGTGGATAGACTTCCCCAAGGAACAAGTCTTAGTGCATGAGAAAAACTTGTACAAGAAATATGCTTCAAATAAGGAAATGAAGAAAGCAAGGATAAAAGGGTGGGGGGGCTCTAGAAAAACAACATCACAAACAAAAAAACAAGAACATGCTCAAAAGAAAGGTAAGAATCTATTTAGATTAGGAGCCATCTAGTCCACCAAGATAGTATAAGGATCAAATAGAGAATGCAAGTAAGGTCTAGTTATTTTTTGTGTTTGCTATTAGTGTTTCAAAGCTTGCTTTGTTGTGTTTGATATACTTTTTCCATATAGGTTCACAATATGTCACAAAGTTAGTACAACATTATGTTTTCCCAGTCACCATATAGTATATTGGCTTGTGGTATCACTCTGTTATATGCTTGGATGGTGGGTGATTACATTACCATGGGCATGGACTTTGCATAGTCCAAGAAGAATGATAAGTATACTATTTTGCATGAGTTTTTTGTGACTGTGGTTAGCCTTGACCGCAACTACGTGTAGTGGTTGGATAAGAAGAATAAGTGTTCTATAGATTTTATATTGCTTAGCTTTCCCATTGGATTCCCACTTGATGAGAGAGGAACCACCCTACTTTGGAACCTCTTGCTGGATGACCAGTGTGCATTCTGGGCTTGCAGTTGCAACAACTTCAAGATAGTGGCTGGATCTACCAGTTATATGTCCTATGGTAGGTAAGGTTAACTATTTTATGTCTTCTGTTCCCATTCTTCTTGTTCGAGATAATACCATTTGATTGTAGTGTTTTGTATTTCTTGGATGGGGTGCTTTGCATTTGGTCAAGGCTTGGAAGTTATCAAGCGTGTAGTCATTCATGACAAGCTTCCACATGGATACTATAAAGACCATGGTATAACTGTTAAGGGATGCTACAATTCCATGCATGCTATGTTGTGTGTATCTCTATGTGTGATTTATAGATGGCATGTTACATGTAGTATGCATGCTAGGTTTTGATGCTAAAGTCATCCATTTCTTTTAGCTTTCTATATGTGTGGTTAGTAGCATGTGCAGTCTTTCATGCTATCATACTTGCTAGCTAAGGTCATTATTTTGTATGTGTTTCTTTATGTATGGCTTACATATGCAGTGATCTATGCATGGTTTCTAAAACAGTGGAGCATTCTCTTCCAAATAGATTGATGTTCCACTATTCCATCAACTTTCCATTGATCCATTATTTGGTTTGTGGACTCACTATGTGCCTCTCAGCGAGAGGACAGTAATGCCGATGTCTTCTCGGATGGCTCAAGGTGTACTTGAGCGATGTTACTTTGCTGGGTTCCTTTTGTCTCTCCTATCTGTTCTAGCAAGACTAGTTTTGGAGATGGGTTGTGGCACAACTCCTCTCATGTGTGCCTATCAAGATATTGGTATCCCTTGCTTTTCTTTTGATTCAAATTTGGCGAACATTGTTGAGCCACTTGTAGAAAACCATTCTAGTAAATGGGTGATGTTAGAGCATGATGGAGATGGGATGAAGATAGAGTAGATCCCATTACAAATCCATATGATGATGGTTAGTATGCTACTAAACTTAGATCTTTCTTTGATCGCATTTGGATATGTTGGATTGTTGTTATTGCAGCTTTTGATGATCTTCTTGAACATCTGTAAGTTCTAGATGCATATTAAGTTTGATGGGTACCTTTGAAGCATATAACTCAACTTAGTGATATCCATCTTATTGTGAATCATTTTTATTTGAGAAACACTGTGTGATCAATGGTAGTAGGCAAACGTATTAAAAAGAAGAAAATGGCATGAGAGAAGATGTTGGCAAGTTCATCTTCTTAGAATTTGTTTTGAGTTTAACCTTTTTCCATACTACAGCTTCAAACGTATGTTTGATTGTCATTTGCTACCATGCTATGCAAAAAAATGGCAAGATTCATGTCAACCAAAAGGACATATGATAAGAGGCATTTAGATAGGCCACAAGCTCGTTGCAACTACTTTGTTGATGATGAATGTCTAGAGGAGTTAGAGTATAATTTAAATCACCATTTTGTTGAGAGATTGGTGATACTTGTGAAAAGAAAACCCATTTTCAATGTGATAATATTGTCCTATGTATAACGCAATCCTATGCTTTCGAATGATATATGGGTTTTCCTACATATGGGTGAAGTGATATTACTATCACTAATAAGTACAAGCATTATGGATGTTTTGATTATAGTAATACTTGTGAGTGATAATAAGACCCATTTTTAATGTGGAAGAATTGTTGTATTAGCGAATGGAATCCCACGTTTTAAAGTGTCACTTTGGTTTCTTTCAATTACTAAAGATATGTATTAGAATTGCAGAATGTTAGTATGGGTTCAATTGAAAGTTAAGCTAGACTATAGCCACATATTAGCATAGTAAGTTAAGTTCCATTTTGAAGATTGTTACCAAATAGTGGACTCCACAAAGCTATGTTGGCTACCTCTACAAGGGGATTGTGGAAAATATTGCTTGCTTTTTTGGGCCCGCTCGCTTTTTCTCACTCGCTCTATCAACTACCTCCATGAGTTGGTATTATAGCTCATATAGGTTTTATCAAAGGAATACTATTATAGCAAGTCTCTTCCTGCCCATTTGGTGGATAATGACATGATTATGTGTTGGATGATAGTACTCTAATCTGCTATAGTGCTTCAAGAGTTCTTAGAGAGGGAATGATTGGACAGCATATAGTAGCCATGTGACCATCTGTTCATTTTCTTTTAGAAATATATCTCTATTACCAAACATAAAAGGGGGGGGGGGGGGGAGAGAGAGAGAGAGAGAGCATGGATATCTAAAAACCTACCTTCATAGAAAAAGCACATAAAAGATTTTGTAGAGGAATAGTTTAAAAACATCTAACATACTCATTAATCTACTCTTTGCTCACCTCTCCATATTCTATCTTCTCCTCATGATTATTACCTTTTGTTTTGGCATTTGCATGAACCGACTTCTAAGCAAGTTATACAAATGTAAAAGGAAAGTCTCTAGCATGGATCTCACAAAGCACCCTCAAGTAGTTTTTCAGTCTTAGTATAAAAGCAGGCCTTCTTGAAGAAGGAAAAACATCAGTAAGGGCTCTAGGCATCTCTAAAGAGGATATGAGGCTATGCCTTCTTCATACAACTATATCTATATCATCAAATCAAAGATCCTAGGAAATTTTCATTATGACCTCATCAATGTAGAGCCCAAAGAGTGTTAGCGAGAAGGAGCATCCTTGCTTCACTTTAATCAAAAGAGGGGGCTTCCTTGGTTCACTCTAATTGTGCTCTCAAATTTGACAATCCTCCAAGGGTTTGTACTTTACCCCTAACTAACTCATGCAAGCTTATTAGACCCTTGATCATGTCTCTTGATATTTGCATCTCTTGAGTCTCCTAATCATGTGGGCTCATGGTACAAACTTTTCAAAAGTCTACAAAGCAAGCATAAAATTTCTAGGATCTCAATCTCTCCCCCTTAATGATGGCCCAAAGTGTGAAAATGTGGTGAAGAGTGGAATGTTTCCTTTAAATTCTAGCCTATCTCAAGGTCCGCTACTTGTGTGGTGCCTTTGTGTATGAGCTGATCTCTCTCTATAGTGGTCATTAGTAGATCTTGTCCAATGTGTGGCCAATCATGAGAGTGTGATAGTTCTCCACATCTATGGAATCTCCTCTTTGTGTATAAGCACAATGGTAGTGGTTCTCCAAGTGGGGGGAGAAGTCATCGAATATGGCAAGGTTCAACATATGTGCTAAGATTGGAGCCAAGAACTTTTGCCCATGTGCAAAATACTCAATCTACAACCTCTCATGGACTTATGATTTCTAGTTGTGGAGATAGAACAATGCAACTCACACATTTTGTGTAGTGAATAAGATGGATGTGGTGGGCCTAGGTAGAGAAGTTGTGTCAGATAGTGCCTAGATTGGTACATTGTATAGTGAGGTAGCGTACGTGTGCTAGAAACCTTGACCTATGATGGGGATGGGTAACTTACCCTCAAGGTGAAGCCCCCATGAAATAGTGGCATCCCTCCTCAATAAGATATGACCACCTTATCCATCCTAGGTGAGAGAAAAGCCCACCTCTTACATTATATCAAGCAATGTGATGTTTGCTGCACCTCGAGCATCATAAGGTGACCCAAAGCCCAGTCACGTATGAGGTGAGAGCTCATCTCTCAAAATTCATAATCAAACCACGGTTTTTGGGGCATCTTCCCAGCTAGAGGGCATGCTATAGATTGAGTCGTAGGGAACAATCTCAGGATGGCATCCTAAACCATTAATACCAATGTGTTTGAGGCATGGGTGAGGTCTATATCATCTTTGAGGGGGGTCAGCAACTCATAGGATAAGTGGCTCATGTAAACAGCATCAAGGGCATGGTCAAAGTAAATCTAAACATGGGTTGGGGCCGAGGGTCCCGTTTTGTGGCTGGCATGGTGGTCAAGATGGTGAAATCTAGAAATGATCATAAGATCATACATATGTGACACAAAGGCTAGGGAACCCATTATGTAGTCCACTCTACTTGTCCCCCCTCCATGTGGAAAAGAGGTGAGCCCTCTTAATAATTACTACATATAAAGCCCATTATATACGAACAAGTCATGCACTGGTTCTATCTTCAGTAGGTGTCGGCCATATCTTGTAGCTTGTGGCGCATCCTCTAAGGCCTCATGTGATGGAGTCACTATCTGAAGCTCTATCGGACCTATTCCTAGTACTTTGAGGCGAACTGATCCAAAATCAAGCAAACCCTCTGCACACATTGGAGTTTCCTAGGAGGAGGATCTCTGCTTGGAGAACCATGGTATCACCATATATCAACTGTAATCATGTGTGGTGGTGACCTCATGCACATATGATGATGTACTCGGGGGGAAATGGCATACTATGATGAAGATTTGTCATGTGTTAGGTGCATGTGCATGCATGCGCGTGCGAGAGAGAGAGAGAGAGAGAGAGAGAGAGAGAGAGAGAGAGAGAGAGAGATTATTACACGGTGTGCATGGCAAGCCAGGGTGGACTTGATTATATCAGCTCCTTTATATACAAGTGTGGTTTTCTTTTCTCTACGTGAGCACCCAGACCCACACTAGGTTTGCAGAGGTAGGAGTTCAAGTATCATTTTTAGTGGAAAACGGTTGTGAACTGGGAACCCAAACGCCGCCCGCCCAAACAAGTTCTCAATGCTAAGCCCATTTTGTCAAGATAGCATATTCTAGATATTGTGCTGATACCCAAGTCCTGCATCGAGTACCGCTGCGAGATTCCACCAGTCCGTTCTACAGGGCTTGGCGATAGATTGAGGAAATTGAGTTGATTCCCCTACTCCCCCATAGCCTCTCCACCAAGGTGTATTAGGGCTGGTGCAACTCGAGATCTCAGTATACAACCATTATGTACCTTCAATCTTTTTGTCCAAGATCAAGCAGTGTACTCTGACAATGTTTTCAAGGTTGAGCGATGACTTATTATTGCTTGGATCCTCAAACTCCCTAAGCCGTTTATGCCTGAGCTCCCATACTACTAGGCAAAGATACTTCGAGAGCTAGAAAAGCTCATAAGTAGCCACACCATTGAGACAGTGGCGATGTAGAACAATACACATGACTTATGTAAAGATCTAGGAGCGAGTCACACTCATTCAGTGGTACGCGACTCATTTTGACGGTGCGTTGGACATCTCCAACCCTGCTGAGGGCCCCATCACCGAGGTGTGATGGCTAACTCATCCAAACAAACCACCACTTGACGTCAGCTCACTCTACCCATGGCCTCCCCTTGAGCAACGACAACAGGTCAATCCCTTCGACCCTCCATCTCCAGGTCCATCGTCCTCCCGAGCTCTTATCCCTACTAACGAGGCTAAACCATTTGCATCAGGTTCTTTTGCTATGCCTCCTCGACGATGCCGCAATCACGTGCGACGACCCCACATCTTTAATCCCCGTGACTTAGCATTTGAGCAGCGGCGGCTAATACTTGCAAGTTCAGAACCGTGAGGACCCGGTTGAAGATTCGCCAAGGTGAGATCTTGGGCCCCGGGTTTAGGCCAAGGGAAAAGGAACTTACGAATATATGAGAAAGTGTGGTACCTGTATGGTGTGTTAGAGCATCTCATTGGCCAACTCTCGTAGCAAGCGGTCACGGGTAGTGCGACCTGTGTCGGGAGTGAGCAAACCAAAGCATCAACACCAATACTAAGCTAAACGCGTCAGACTAAACAATCGCTCCTTGTTGCAGGCTTGCTTATATAGATCCCTTGGCCATTAACTATGACTCTTTTGAGCTAGAGACTATAACAACATCTTGGCAAAGCTCTCGACAAAATAAGACTTGATGTCCCATACCGATGGAGGAAAAGGAGGATGAAGGATTAAAGCAAGGAAGTGGGCAATAAGGGGAACCAATAGCCTTAGAAGTCGATGAAGGAAGTCGCCCACATCCCCAAAAAGTTTATGTAGGTATTAGATAGACAAAAATACACAGTGCCCATCACACTCAAGCCACACCCTACGGATGTCCTCGTTGACAAGCAATGCCAATGGGCTACACTAGACTCGTCACCCTAAATGATCCTCCCTTGCAATTGAGCCAAAGGCTCTATAGACCCCCTCGCCAATAAGTATGACTTGGGACTAAACTCGTGTAAACCCCATATTTAATTGTTGCCATATCACCCCTTGGGTCCACCTTCTAGAGGACTAAACTTCGTGTAGACCCCATATTTAATCGTTGCCATATCCTCCAAAAGGTGGTGTGAAGGCAATACGAGGAACAAGCCCGGAGACTGACGCGATGTCCCATGAAGGTCCCACATTCCATGGCCAACTCCTTCAACTACTACACGATTGGCCCATTCCAATCACAAGTTGATGACATAAATTAGCAGCCTCATAACCATGGGGGGAAGGTGTGAACCACCACCACAGGGGGTGGGCGAAAGGACGAGATAGGCCTACACACCTCTTCCAAAGCGCTATGAAATCCAAAGCATCTGTGAAAATGCGCACATGAGTGGAATGGGGAGACTTGGTACTGAGTTCTACACATGCTCACCTCTTCGCCACACCATGCTCCTGGCCTCTGTGAACGACCTCCATCATCAACTATTTCTACCTTCAGGGTCTCTTTTCATGTAACCCATCTTCAGAATTCTTTCTTGGACCAGCTCCCACACACTTACGGAGTATCCCTGGCTTCCTCGGCAACAAAATCAGAGTGCCCACAAGCCCATTCAGTCCAAGACAAGCTCTCATTCCACCAGCAGGCTGCACAGCATATCGATCTTAGCATTCAGGTAAGCAGTCCTGGCTTGCATCCTCCCTTGGAGAAACCAGCCGACTTTGCTGCCTTGGCCTCTCTGTTGAAGCGTAACGGTAAAGCAAAGGCCCTTGCAGATGGAAGACTCGTGCATGCCTTCATTGAAAGGCAAGGTTATGACGATGACAGGTTTCTTGGGAACTGTCTTGTCCAAATGTATGGCAATTGTGGGGCAATGGAGCTTGCACAGGCCGTGTTTGACAAGATTCTCAACCCCAATGTTTACTCTTGGACTATACTGCTTACAGCATATGCACAGAACGGTTATCTGGAAGAGGCAAGGAGGGTGTTTACCAGAATGTCCAAGCGGGATGTGGTATCTTGGAACGCAATGATTGCAGGGTATGCGAAGCATGGTGATGGTGAGGAAGCTTTGAATCTTTTCCAGAAGATGCATGTCGAGGGCGTCGAACCAGACAAGGCTACCTTTATTTGTGGACTTGATGCATGCGCCAGCGACGAGGTTCTTGAAGAGGGACGCATAATTCATTCGGCTATTTTAGTCCATGGATATGAACAATCTGCCAATGTGGAGAATGCCCTGATCAACATGTATGGCAAATGTAGGAGCGTGCATGATGCAAGGAGTGTCTTTTGTAGCATGTATCAGCAAGATGTAATCTCATGGAGTGCAATGATCGCAGCATATCATCACAATGGGCAGAGCAAGGAAGCTCTTGATTTGTTTTTCACGATGCAAATGGTTGATATAAAGCCAAACAAGATCACCTTCCTCTGTGCTCTCAACTCATGTGCAAGTCTGTTGGCCTTGGAAGAGGGTCTAAGCATTCATACTGCTATTGTTGACCGTGGATATGAAGGAGATTTGATGGTTGCGACTTCCCTAGTCAATATGTACGGAAAGTGTAGGAGTGTGCTTAATGCAAGCACGATGTTTGGCAGAATGCCTGAGCGAAATGTGGTCTCTTGGAGCACACTGATTACAGTTTATTCTCAAAATGGGAAGGAAAATGCGGCTCTCGATCTGTTTAAGCAGATGCTACTTACTGGCATCAAGCCAGACAAGGTGACGTTCATGTGTGTGCTGGAAGCATGTGCCACTCTGGCATGTCAAAAAGCTGGACAGGAGGTTCATGCTGCTATTGTTCAAAGTGGATTTGAGCAAGATAATGCTGTGGGAACTGCATTAATTTGCATGTATGCTAAGTGCGGAGGCCTGCAAGATGCAAGAACTGTGTTCAGGAGAAGGTGTGTGCAGGATGTGATCTCTTGGTGTTCCATGATTGCAGCATGTAGCCAGAATGCACACAGCCAGGAGGCTGTAGATCTCTTTTGGGAGATGCAGCTTTGTGGCATCAAAGCAAACAAGGTCACCTTGATTTGTGCTGTTGATGCATGTTCTGGCCTGGTGAGCTTGGAAGAGGGACAAGTGATCCATCATGCAGTTGTGAACATGGGATATGAGCAAGATATTGTGGTGGGGAATGCCCTTATTAATATGTATGGGAAGTGTGCAAGTATGCATCGCGCAAGGACTGTGTTCATCAGGATGCCTCAGTGGGATGTGGTGACGTGGACAAGCATGATTGCTGCATGTGCCCAAAATGGCCATGGCAAGGAGGCTCTGGATTTCTATCACCAAATGCTTTTTGATGGTGTCAAGCCAGACAATGTCACTTTTATTTGGATTCTCACTGCCTGCACTCACACAGGACAAGTTGAGGAGGGCAGGCATTACTTTTATTCCATGAATAATGACCATGGTATTACGCATACCATTGAACACTATCTGTGCATGATAGATCTTCTTGGTCGTGCAGGGTACTTGGATGAGGCAGAAGACTTAATCAACAATATGCCATTCGAAAAGGTTGCTTCTGCATGGTCAAGTTTGCTAGGTGCCTGCAGGATACATGGTGATGTGGAACGGGGAACACGTGCGGCTGAACATTATTTTGAATTGGAACCTCACAATGCTGCCTCTTATGTATCATTGTCAAATGTCTATGTTGCAACTGGTAGGCATGATGATAGTATGGGGGCTTGAAGGGTCATTGCATAAGACAGTCTAGGTGCTGCTTCAACGCAACGAATCCATGTGTTATGTTCCATAGTGCCCTGTAATGAAGCTGAAGAAAAAAGTTCACAGGCTCAACATCCATCATATGAATGGTGATGGTACGAAATACTATATGATGTGTTACCTCGTCTGAAAGAAGGGTTATGATGCAGATTTCAGGATGGTCTAAGCAGATGCATCAGCTCTTGATGAAATCAAAATTATGAGTCCACTCCCACAATATCAAAGGTATGAGATCAACCAACTAGCTAGAGGAAGGTAAACGTGCAGTGCTGCCCCTGGGATATCACAGCTTGTGCACAAAGCTTGAGGTTCTTTCATTGCTTTGAAGGAGCTAATGCTTTGGATTTATGGATGACAATTGGAATGGCAAGATTGACAGGTAATTCACAGACTGGACACCAAATGTATAGAGCTTTTAATCTCATAATAGAAACTTGGTTCAGTGAGTCTGGCATCCACTTTTTGTGGCATTGGTGGTAACATTTTTGGGCTCTTTAGGAGTGACACCACATTGATGTGTATTGATTTTCAAATTTCCATTAAGAGGGGGGATGCAAATTTAGTGGGACTAAAGACTTGAGTGTTCACCAGTGTGAGCACACACACGATTTCAAAGTGCAATAGGGATGGACTGTCATATATCTGTGATCTTCAACAGATGATTGATCATAGCCATGCGTACACAAGTGTGAAATGTGAAAAAGAAAGGAAAGAATGTATATTAACATCCAAAGGATTATGAGACCCAAAAAAGTATGTGGCTAACGGACTACAAGGAGGGGTTTAGGGCTTTTCTAAATATCCTTTACAAGCAATTATTTCTACAGGGAGGCTGATGCAATAATAAAATTACTACTTGAACATTGAAGGTACAACTATCTCCTCCTCAGTCCCCACTTGGCACAACAGAAAACCAAAGTTATATCTCTAGATGAGGATGACAATAGAGGGCATTGAGGACATCATAGTTGGTGAAAGATCTGGCGGGGCATCAGTGATATTTGGGTGTTGGATCTGACCCATGAGAGCACCTATTGGAAAAACCTTTGATAAGCACAAAAAGTTGAGACAAATGTCCATGCTGTATGACCAAGTGAGCACAGCAGCATTTGTAATCATCTAGTTGCAGGCCAAGTGGGCCACACTTGTATATTCATAAGTCCTAGTGTACTTTATAGCTATACCCTAAGGGGGGATGGTTGGGACTCTTGAGTGATAATGACAGATTCAGATTACTTACGGGTACTGTAGCAGAGTCCTGTAGGTGGTGGCACGGGCTGTTTCCTGGTTCTACTCTTTACTCTGTTTCCTGTCAGTGAAAATATCGTGATACTAACCCCACTGCAGGAGACATCAATGAGGTGCCCAAGGACTGTTAACATGTGACGGTATCAAATGAGGGGAACTGAAAGTCACAGCCCCTTCTTGGAGAGGAGAAGATAGATTATCAGCCAGCAGTTCTGTGGCACCCTTCCATTCACAAGATGGCTGGGAGGATGATAGGGTCCTGCTCACATATATTTGGTTCCATGAGATGTGGCCTAGACACTTCAATGAGCCATTGGCATTGCAATTCTCGATAGTTCTTATATGCAGATTTGGTTGTGGCAGTTGGTTCAGAGAGAGGACTCTCTCTATGACATTATGAGATAAGTGTGGTCATTCCCTAGGATCGACTTCACCACCAGCAAGAAGGGCCTAGCCCATCCCCATGTAGGTTCTGAAATTTCTTCTTCTAACTGTACTACGGGTGGACAGCTAAAGCTATACTTAAGGATTGGGCCATGGGAGGGTAGAGCAGGAGGGTTGGGGCTCACTTGAGTGGCAAGGTTGGGTATGTACAATGCATTTGTCAAAACCTTATGTTCGTCATCACGAATAGAGAATGAGATCAAACCTTTCACGTTGATTGGACGTTACAGATTGTTGCAATCGGCTCAAGATGGGAGAACCACTTTGTGTGCCTCGTCATGTATCGGCTGGCTTTGTTGTCAATGTACCATGAGTCCTCACTTCACTTTGTCCGTGACGAAGCTTCCGGAAATAGAAGCACTTGTATGGATGCTCAAGTATGTGGGTGTGTGGATTTGTATGTGTGAGAGCATATTTTTATACTATGGTCTACACCCACTGTTGGGCGCTGATGACGTCAGTGGGGATGTCATAGTAGCTAGTCCCTGCTATGCATGATGGAGTTTATGGTTTTCAACCTTGTGAGTGACTATCATGAGATTGAAACTGCACTATGTTGTGTTTTTAAAGGATGAGTTTGGGAATGTTCCTGGATTCATCTAGGTATATGCTTCCGCCGTATAAGCGGACATGCAAATTTCACCTTGTGAAGTTTTCGTCCAAGTTGCGGCCTGTTGGTATCGTGATAATTCTTAAATGGTGTGTTGCCCTATCAGCTAGATTTAGATTTAGATGCTGGTTGGGGAGAGACTAAAATGAAAACGTTTAGACTTAACAAGCAGTTGTAGCTTGATTGAAGAGATTTTGGACTACCTTTTGATTAGCCTTCTCCTTTAGTGCTAGCCTTCGTCATGGCTGAGTCTGCAATTCACCTTTGGAGTGCCGCCAGAAACTCAATACGAAGACTTTGTATAAATGGATGCTCAAGTATGTGTGGGTGTGTGGATTTGTATGTGTGAGAGCATATTTTTATACTATGGTCTATACCCACTGTTGGGCGCTGATGACGTCAGTGGGGATGTCAGAGTAGCTAGTCCCTGCTATGCATGATGGAGTTTATGGTTTTCAACCTTGTGAGTGACTATCATGAGATTGAAACTGCACTATGTTGTGTTTTTGAAGGATGAGTTTGGGAATGTTCCTGGATTCATCTAGGTATATAATAGAAGCACTTGAGCAACTTCTCGTCCTTATTTTGACCATTTTTTTAACAGTATGAAGTAATTCATTCCATTTAAAACTAGTTATAGTAAAGGTGGGACAATAAGAATATCCATGGACTCAACATTTTGAAACAGCCATGTGGGTGGTCTATACCACATCATCCCAAGTGGCATAGAATGGAAATACAAAGAACAATCCTACCCATGGGGTCGGTTAAGTTGTGCGTGTGCGGGAGGCTGCGTGAGTTTAAACCGCTCGCCATGTCGGCATTGTAATACAAAAAATGAAAAAGACAAACTCAATATCCTCCATATAGTAATGTTGAAAACGACCTCCCAAGCCCAACCCACCTGCAAGGATGGCAATGGTTCTTGGGCCTGGATAGGGAGTAAGAACAATCCTACTGCTTAATACTAAGGTCCGAAGGGGCTAGTCTATGATGGCACTGCATGAAAAAGGCATGACCCCCTGCCTTGAACTCGTACCTAGTGGATACTCCCCTTGGCCACATCCTATTGTTTTCTTCTTGGGTTGGCATTGAACTAGGTGCTTCCAGCTCCTCATCCTGTGAGAGTCTAAGTACAAGACAATCTAGCTCTTGAAGATGGAATCACTATGTCTACAAGACTAGGTAGGTGCTTGACCACCCTTTGATAGGAACCAATCTAATTTGGGAGCCCTGAGAAAAGGATAAAAAAGGTAAAATGTCTAGGCTTAATCAAACTCAGGAAAATGAAACATAGTTTATACTTGAGAACCTACATATCAAGAGAAGAACTATGAAATTCAAGACAAGAAAAGCAAAACTATGAAAGTGCATAATACATAGTGCACAATCAAAGGGTGCACTATGTAGAAACATGTCACAAAGGATAACACTCATAAGTCATAGGGTGCACTTTCTACTTTTCCTTTTTTTGTATCTTCTTGTCTCTATGGTGTGCTTTGAGAATGATGATGGGGTAGAATGCCTATCTGGAGATGGAGTATGTAATATGCTTTATAATTTTAAACTATGCACTATAAGGTAGCCACAACCTTTTCTTACTTCGCAATATGCATGATGTAATATGTGCAATGTGCATTGGTGGTTCACCTCATTTTCAAGTTCAAAAGTCTCATCCTAGAAAACCAATTGCCTTTTCTACCATTTGCTTCTAGCTTTACCTGTAGTCATGTAATGTGAAAGCCAATTGCTCACAAGCATGCATAATATGGTTGCCAACTATAGATGTGTTGATTTCAATGTTCCAAGTTAATCATTCTATGGAGGAAGAACAATAAAATTCTTCTAGAGCTCAATCAAGCTTTCAAAAATTGCAACATTATCCACATACTAAATTCCAAAACAGCATATATTTCACTTCAACTCCATTGTACACATCTTCGCCTTCTGTGTTCTAGTTTTGATAGCATCTAAATTATAAGTTCCTCACCTATCTCTTTTTTAATTAGTTCTGAAATTGGAAACTCCAAGTAGATTTTAGCTTCCAACTCGTTTATATATATCCAGTGACAGTTCACCCACATACTCTACATTAGAAAGTGTCATCTATAATTTCCTCAGTTCGACTTTTCGAAGGTGGCTACTGCCTACGGCCTCACGTACCAAATGTGAAATTTCATAGACATGTATGCGGAGGTTCCAGTCCTGGAGTCGTTGCTTCCATCCACGTTTTTTGACTGTTGATCATTTTGCTTTGAGACATCTTCAAAAGAGCTCTGACCGTGGAGGAGCAACGATTAAATACCTACCACAAGCTAGTCTTCAATCTAGATGGGGGCCCCTCTTACAGGAAAATAATCCACATGTACTCAGATTCTGTAACCTTCATGCCCATCACATCAGAATGACCTTCCCATTCAGATATGTGATTGGCAAATATGATCTAGGTTTGTGCTACTATTATATGTTTATAGTTTTAGATTTAGACATGTCAATTAGAATCGATTATTATTCACTTGTGTGGCTCACAATTGTTTGCAATTGAGCGTGTGCGCTTACACACACACACATAGAGATATATATATCATATAGGACATCGAGTAGACCCAGTTGTTTCTCACGTGTGTGGCTCGCAATTGCCAGCCTTGATCACCTTGATAATGACCTTCCCATTCAAATATGTGATTAGCAAATCTAGATCATCTTGGTTTGTGCTACTGTTATATGTTTATAGTTTTAGATTTAGACATGTCAAGTAGAATCGATTATTATTCACTTGTGTGGCTCACAATTGTTTGCAATTGAGCCTTAATCTCCCTATAATGACCTTCTTAGACAAATGTGTGATCTACAAAGCTGATGTAGATCATCTTGTTCATGTGACATTGTTATATGTTCACAGCTTTAGATTTAGGCATTATTGTGTGCCGATAGCTATGTTTATGTTTGTACATTGTTGTATGTTGATTGTAATGTTTGTTGATTGTTTGTATTTCATTGCTTTGGATGATTATAACAAGTCATGATTGTGGTGTTTCTTAGATCACTATCCAATTGTATGTGCGTACACCAACAACAATACATTATAGGATTAAAGAACGAGCAAATCCATAATTACAAACGTTTGCAAATTTGCCAGACAATATCTTTACACTATTTTCTAGAGTCTTCAAAAAGCTGACACAGCATTGCCCAAGTCTGATGTGCATGGTAGTGGAGAACTTTCAAAGTTGGATGTTTGGTGATGTCTTGGCTCAATTGCAATTGCTAAAAGTGTACCAGGCAAATGGACAGTCCAAGATCGTGCATTGGTTCACTGAGTGAGCAGAAATGAAGGCATCCACCAAGTGAGAAAGGATTGATTAGGAAAGCATCATTGAGCACTTTAAGACATCTTGCAGATAGGATTCACAAGTTCAATCGTGCATTTGTGTAAAGGTAGGACCGAGAAGTGAATGTGCACTCAATATATTTCCTAGTGTGCCTATGACGTTAACTTTCCAAAATGTGCAAATGGTCCACGAATAGCTACGCAAGGGCGTGGAAGGAAAGGTGCACCAAGTTACAGTTGTTGTCTACAATGGCACGCGATGCAGTTGTTCTTTTGGAATTTTCGTCCGTATTGTCATAATCTCAATACATACTCGCCATTGTATATTGTCAGAGTCTCATTACATTGTCTTGAGAGTTTATCCATTCAAAAAAATACAAAAAATATCGAGCAATATAGCACTTCAAAAAAAGTCCTTGAGCAACAAAAAATATCCTGGTTCAACCAAAAATATGAGGGAGTGTGATCAACATGTCTACATGTCGCTCAGTGTGTTAGAGCATATGTATTTAAAAATACGTATGACATATGTATTCAAAACATGTATTGAGACTCTCAATTTTGGGGCAAAGTAATTGAATGGCAATGCTATTTGCAATTGTGTTATTTCACATTTGTGTCAATCATGCAATTCAATATATTTCCCAATTGAAAACATTTTGCAACCCACACATGTAAATAGTGAACACAATCAAATACAATGATAAACATAGTTGAGTTTTTACAATTAAGTTTCTCAAGCCATTTCCTCGCTAGGTTTGCTATCATTACACTAGATTCGATAGGCTCAACTTACCCCACCACAGAAGCATCGTGCAAAGGGCCAAGAAGATTGTCCACCAACCACTTCACCATATCACCATTTGTGTAGTCCCCTTTCACCTCATCTGACACTCTGTCATTTGCATACACATGCAAACTTTTCTTCCTAGTCCATGAGCAAATGATTTCTGGGGGCAAAGTGCACAGCTTATAGTTGCATTCACTGAAAGAGTTGCTAAAAGGCTACGAGAGAACTTTAATAGCTAATGCTTGCAAGTGAATTGTTGATGCTCCACTAAGTTCCCACCATCTCCATGTGGGCATGCTTTTCACCAATTGTTGTATTCCGATATTTACAAACAACCCTTTGTTTCAAATGGTGGACATTTCTCTGACGGCAGCAGTTGCATACTCTCTTGTGTCCTCAAAGAATTTTGCTAACAATGTGTGCCAAGGTTCCATGATCTGTACATTAATTTTAGGGCAATATTCCCACTAAGCAACAAATGGTTGGCATAGTGAAGCAGGTTGTGAGCTTGGTCCCATCATTTTTGCATAAATCTCTTTAGTAACTGGCATCTCTTAAGAGAGTAATGACCTTCACCTACACGTGCATTTTCCTTCAATAGTTCACATCCTATAGTCCACAAAGCCATTTAGGCATTTCCCAAATGCTTGGCCCTTTCATGTCTAATTTACAAATGGCATGCCAAATGGGTCTCATTGTCTCCATAAGATCTATAACCCTCTTTCAAAGGGCTTTGTTGTTACCAAGCTCTTGAGTTCATTGAATTATGCACAATGTGATTCTCGTCTATCCATAGTATTGCCTCTGTGCAATTTACATTTCGATAACAAGGTTTTGAACTCAATAAAGACTCCAACGTAATCTAGTTTGTTCCGAAATAAGTCTCACCAAGCTTTAAAAACTCTAGTTTGCTGGATGGATCCTGGTGGTTTCTAAATATGCCTAATAATATTTCATGGTTAAGAAAGTAGGTAACCATCTTCCCTCATCGATGGCGGCTATCTTGAAAAACTCTCTTTGAGTTTTTATACCAGTCCTTGAGTACGAGGTAGGATAATGGCATGAGCATGGAAAAGATTAGATCATGGGATATCTTTTATTTATTAGTTTTCTAGATTTTCTCTAATTTTTTGCATTTTTTGTTGATAAACTAAATCACATCTGTGGGCCCTTGAATTACTGCACCAAGTTGTTTGGCAATGTACTCTCCCGTCTTAGCATGGCAGTTGTATCTAGAAGGATGGAAAGCCTCACCTTTGAAGGTGACAACCATCACATGAATAAGAGGCCTCTTTGACACACTTTTCCTTCATTACTCATGATGGTGCACGTTGTCTTATCCATGCCATCATATACAACATGATGCATTCTTATCATAATACTTGTCCGATATGTCATTTCGCGCAGCATGGCATGATGGCATAGTAAATCTAGCACTAGCTCGAGCAACAAAAGCAATAGCCTTTTTCCAATGGAGACTCTAAACCATGTTTAAAAGATAGCCGGTGCGACAAATAGCCTTGAAGACATCTTGTTGCACCCTTTCAATGTATTGTTGGACACTTGCATGTGGATGAGACACATTGCTACACTACCCATGCTCCGTGGATGGGTTCCCTTTCCACAACATCTACTTGTATGCCACATCATGTCTGTGTGGTTGAACCACCAGGACTGCATTGGAGAACATCTTGGGATGAGGCACCTAAGTCAAAAGATGACAACAATGGATCCCTTGCATGTGGATGAGACACATTGCTAGACTGCCCATGCTCCGTGGATGGGTTCCTTCCCACAATATTTACTTGTATGCCACATCATGCAACTTGATGTCTGTGTGGTTGAACCACCAGGACTGCATTGGAGAACATCTTGGGATGAGGCACCTAAGTCAAAAGATGCAGCTACAACAATGGATGCCTCACTCTGGGATTCTCCACATGCTCTGATATCATCTACCATGCTATCGACACTTTTTTGTACTACCCCTAGTTATTGTGCAACCTCTTCAATGCCTAGTCCAATGCACTTACCAATTTGCTTTTTGGTTCTTCAAAGAAGTAGGATTTTTCTAGTGCCTAATGCTATGAGCTTTTTGTAAGAAAACAATACGTCTGTGCTCAACAGATAACAGGATCTCGTACGCAAGAGAGAAAAGCAGATAGTATGGAGAATCAAAATTTTGATTACTGTAAAACTGATACAATAGATGGCGCTGCCTCCCAGCCGTGCACTCCTGTGAGAGAAGCTTCGATGGCGTGCTGGAAACAGTAGAGGACGGAGGCTGGATGCTAAGGAATCAAGGTTGCTATAGCCAGTGATAAAATGGGCTTCACGAGCTCGCTCTTATATAGCCACCAGTCGTAGTTGGTTAGACCCAATTGGGTGACCGACCTAGTCCGCCTAAAACGACCAACTGGGGGTCGGTCCCGAAATAGGCCACCGACCACACGATAGAACTGTGGTGCAAAATAGAGCAAATGACCTACGGTCTCCATTCAGGCCACACATGGCCCCTATCTGGTGTCCAAACCAAGACGTGCCGGATAACCGAGCTACTCAAATGCCTTCTCCTCATATGGGGGGCTTACAAGTAGAGTTAGCTGGTTCCCGCATAGTTACACGAGAGTGGAGCATTGATATCTAACACCCCCCCTCAATGTCCACCTGCAAGTGAACTTACTTTTTTAGCCCAATGCCAAGTCGATGAAGATGCCTCTCCAACAAGTCTCTTCTAAGAGCCTTCGTGAAGATGTCCGCAGCATTCTCTGGAGTCGGACAGTACACCAAGTCGACCTCTCCATCCATGATGAGCTCGCGTACAAAGTGATATTAAATCTCAATGTGTTTTGTGCGAGCGTGGAACACAGGGTTCTTTGCAATTGCCATGCAACTCTGATTGTCACATGATAACTATGTAGGCTTGTTTTGCACTACACCCATGTCCCCTAAAATCCTCCTCAACCACACTGCCTCACAAGAAGCAAAACATGCTGATTTGTACCAGCCTCGATAGAAGAAAGAGCAACTATGGGTTGCTTCTTGCTGACCCATGACATAGCTCCAGATCCAAGTGAGAGAAACAGTAACCTGTCACTGACCTCCTGCTGTCCACGTCTCCTACCCAATCCGAGTCACGTAATCTGATCAAGATGTTGCCTTTGGTATAGGTGATGCCATAATCAAGTGTGCCTTTGATGTATTTCAGCACCCGCATCCCTGCCCTCCAATGGTTCTCCCGAGGCTTATTGGAAAACTTGCTTAGTACACCAGTCACAAAGCTGATGTCCGGCCGCGTGTTGCACAAGTAAATCACAAGCCTTCTGTACTTCGCTTCGTCCACCAGTGGTGATGAATCCTCATTTGAGAGCTTCACGTCAACCTCCATAGGGGTGCCAACTGTCTTGCACTCAGCCATGCCAAATGCCTTCAATATCTCTCTAGCATACTTCAGCTGTGAAATGAAGATCTGTTTTGGCTCTTGCCAAACTTCAATCCCCAAATAGAAATGCATCAGTCCGAGGTCTGTCATTTCAAATTGTCTTCCTAGCAAATGCTTTGTCTGCGAGATCTTCTCTTCATGGTTCCCTGTTATGACAAGGTCATCCACATAAAGGACCACGATCATACACCTACCTCCTTCTCTGAAGATATTCAAATTTGCATCAGATGGGCTCCTCTTGAACCCGTTTTGCAGAAAGTAGGCATCAATTCGCTGGTACCATGCTAGTGGGGCCTGTTTCTGGGGCCTGTTTCAGCCCGTAAAGTATTTTCTCCAGTTTACAAACTTTACCTTTTGAACCGAGGATCACAAAACTTGGTGGTTGTTCCACGTATACCTCCTCCTTGAGATCTCCATTCAGAAAGATTGATTTTACATCCATCTGAAACACAGGCCAACTTTCCTGGGCTACTAAAGCCAAAACACTGTGAATTGTGGTTAGTCGAGTTGTGGGAGCAAAGGTATCCTGATAATCAAAACCTTGTACTTGTGCGAATCCTTTTGCCACGAGCCGAGCCTTGTACTTATCCAACATGCCGTTGGATTTGTACTTGGTCTTGTACACCCGCTTGGTGCCGATTACCTTGCCTTTTGGTGGTCGATCCACAAGGTCCCAAGTGTTGTTCTTCATTATGGAGCCATACTCCGATTGCATAGCCTCCATCCACCTATCATCACCCTATACCTCTTCAAGACACTTGGGTTCATCAGCACGGATCACCTCTGTCATCAAAGCGTAGTTGACCAAGTGTTCCTGCACCCTTCTTTGCTCCTCTAATCTCTTGGACCGACGGTGTCCGGATGGTTCCTCCTCAATGCCTGGAGGTTCTCTGCCGTCCAAAAGCTACTTTACCCACTTCGGGAATGGCCATTTTCGTTGTGGT
Source organism: Dipteris shenzhenensis (assembly GCF_047967505.1). NCBI lineage: Eukaryota > Viridiplantae > Streptophyta > Polypodiopsida > Gleicheniales > Dipteridaceae > Dipteris > Dipteris shenzhenensis. The sequence continues at coordinate 18,386,296 of NC_141626.1, forward strand.
TCGGCAGGCTCTTCTTCCTCTTCTTTATCTTGAATCCTCCCAAGCGCTGTTGGGGGAGTTCGGTCTACTGTTGGTGGTTGTACTGGATGGATATCCTAGTCCTGGTTGTTTGGGAAGGAAGCATCCTCCTCCAATTGATGCGGTTGTTCTGAGAAGACCACATCGCAACTTACTATTACCTTCTTGGTAACAAGGTTATAGAGACGATAACCCTTCGCCTCTTCACTGTAGCCCAAGAAAATACACTTCCGGCTCTTCGGTTCCCATTTGGTCCTGTTAGCATCAGGGACATGCACAACAATCACATCCAAAAACTTTGAAATGTGCAGCTGAAGGTTTCTTACCAGAAAAGGCCTGCGGTGGAGTCATCCCATTCATAGCCTTCGTGTAGCTACGATTCAAAATGTAAACTACTGTGTTACATGCTTCAGCCCAGAAAGTCTTTGGCAAATCTTCCCATTTCATCATACTCCTGCCCATTTCGCAGATTATGCGCATCTTGCATTCTGCTACTCTATTTTGCTGTGATGTATGTGGTGGGGGTTTTTGCCTCTTGATCCCGTGACTTTTGCTGTAACATTCGAATTCACTTGATGTGAACTCACCACCTCTGTCTGATCTCAACTTCTTCACCCTCCTCCTCGTTTCTTTCTCGACCATTACATGCCGTTCTTTGAACTTACTAAAAGCCTCATCTTTAGTCTTCAGGAAGTATATCCATATCCTTCTACTGTAGTCATCGATTAGCATCATGAAGTAGTAGAAACCACCCAAAGCTTCCATCTCCATCTTTCTGCAGAGGTCCGTGTGAACGAGCTCTAGAGGAGCCTTTGCCCTACCGGCCTCTTTAGGAAAGGGCTGCTGATGCTGCTTGCCCATCATGCAAGCTTCACATACATCGGGCAGATCTGTAATTTCTAGTAGGTCTGCAATCATTCCACTTTTATGCATCTCCTTTAAAGAACTCAGGTTTAGATGACCAAACCTCTCATGCCACAGCTTAGTGTTCTTCACATCAGCTTGAGCACTGAAAGTTGAGAGTTCGTAGATGTTGTTGCACCATGTACCTTTACCAATGACCTTCCCTTGAAGATCTAGAATTTGTGCACCATTCTTATCGAATTGAACTTTGAGGTCCCGATCCGTGATCGCAGAAATGGACAACAAGTTCCTCTTGATATTTGGCACATAAAGAACATCAGACAACTGTTTTACAACTCCATCTGACTTGAGAGCTATCGTACGTTTTCCTTTTGCTGGACATTTTGCATCATTGCCGACTGCCACCAGGATGTCATTCCCTGCCAGATGTAGAGAGGTATACCAATCCTTCCGACTGGTCATGTGGCGCGATGCACCACTGTCAATGATCCAAGGTTCATCCGTAGTACTGCCTGCATGCTATTGCTGGACTCTTTCTTTACTCCGTTCTTCTCATCTGCAATCTTCTTCTGGCACTCATTCTGCTTGTGCCTTGCCTTGTTGCAATAGAAGCACTTGATCTTCTTCTTTCTCTTTTTATCATCAGAAGAAGATGGGTTACCAGAGTCCTTACCCTTACCTTTCTTTGATCCAGCATAGAAAGCCGAATCTTCTCCAGTCCTCGTCTTTTGACCCATCTTCTCCTCCAGAAGCATCGCGCTGAAATCCTCAAAGTTGAGGGGCGGATTTCTATTCTGCGTATTCAGTGCCGTAACAAGACGGTCGTACTTTGGTGGGAGAATCCGTATGCACCTTCATGCTAGATTCTCGCTGGTGATGGTAATGCTAATCGCAGTCATCTGATCGCGCAGATTCTTCACCCTGGTGATGAACTTCTCTGCCGCTTTAGACTCAGACAGTTTCTCGTTCACGAGTTGAGTCTCCAGATTCTGAATTTGCATCTGATTCGTGGTCTCGTACTGATTTTTCAAGACCGCCCAGGCCTCCTCCGCTGTGGTGACATGTTGAATTAACTCCATGACAGAATCACTTACACTGCAGACAATAGAACACAACACATCTGCATTTCTTCTTATCCACGCGAGAATCTCATCCGCAGTTGGTACTATCTGTTGTCCTGCATTGGGTGGATCCGGTCTCGCAACCAGCTTCACGTCCACCCCAGTAGCAGTATCCCAAAGCTCGTATGCGCTTAGGATGGTCTTCACCTTGAACTTCCAGAGTGGATAGTTAGTGCTGTCCAACTTTTCGCTTTTGTCGAACGGTGGGATTCGCAGTCTTGCGGGCTGGGCAATCTCTCACAATCTGCTTGCAAACAGAAACACACTACCAAATCTTCTTGCTAGAGTCCAGGCTCTGATACCATGTAAGAAAACAATACAACATCTGTGCTCAACAGATAACAGGATCTCATACGCAAGAGAGAAAAGCAGATAGTATGGAGAATCAAAAATTTGATTACTGTAAAACTGATACAATAGATGGCGCTGCCTCCCAACCATGCGCTCGTGCGCTCCTATGAGAGAAGCTTCGATGACGTGCTGGGAACAGTAGAGGATGGAGGTTGGATGCTAAGGAATCAGGGTTGCTATAGCCAATGATAAAATGGGCTTCACCTGCTTGCTCTTATATAGCAACCAGTCATAGTCAGTTAGACCCAATTGGGTGACCGACGCAGTCCACCCAAAACAGCCGACTGGGGGTCGGCGGTCTCGAAATAGGTCACCGACCACACGATAGAACCGTGGCGCAAAATAGAGCAACTAACCTATGGTTGCCGTTTTGCCTAGAGCCATCCGAGATCATCTGGGGCTCCAAACGGGCCCCGCAACCCGAGAGTGGGCTTCCCCGAGAAATGCTCCGTCTACCCTCAATGCATTCAATCATGGGATGCCTTCTCGCACTTGCATGTTGCCTAGTTGGCAGTGCGCCAACTCCGTCCAGCCATCAGGCCACACATGGCCCCCATCTGGTGTCCAAACCAGGACCTACCGGATAACCGAGCTACTCAAATGCCTTCTCCTCATATGGGGGGCTTACAAGTAGAGTTAGTTGGTTCCCGCGTAGTTACACGAGAGTGGAGCATTGAAATCTAACACTTTTCCCACATATTTTACACTAAGTCTTCCACTTATTAGGATATTTTACACTAAGTCTTCCACTTATTAGGTGTTTCATTTCTAGTGATCCAATTCTATGCACTCTTGGCGCACGACCATGTTTCTCTGGAGGACTATCATCCAACCATCAAGACACAAAAAATATTTAAAGATTTGAAAGTATTTTAGCACATTATACATACAATGAAATTGAAAATTTAAGAAGATTACAATAATGGGAGGGGTTTTTTAATTCAACATTAGGAAAAAATACGCTCATAAGTAAAGGGGTGGTTTTATTGGGAAAAAATTTAGCTGAAGGGTTTTTTAAATACCCCTTGAATGCACATGATACGTGGGTCTTCTTAGTAGTGCACCCTTCGGTTACACTTGATTGTGCATCAACCCTGGAGCTAATAGAGAAAAGGCCTAGAAGCCTGAAATATGACGGAAAACACATAACATGTCCCCAAGGCATATGAGGTGTCGAAATGTTGAGACAGTTTTGAAGTTCTGGATCCAACCACTAATATGCAAAACGTATGGAGTGTATACTGGAGTAATATACGTTGGAACACTAAGGCTCCTCAGGTTGCTATGGCCAAACCTAATATTTTCCACTGCATGGATGCAATGATCTACTGAGATGAAATGGTGGCAATCACTAGATCCAAGTGTGATGAAATGTGGAATAAATGAGAAGATGTAGTGTTGTGATGACTGATCTATACTAGTGATGGAGACTGCATCCAAGGACATGATATGTTCCATGCCAGAGGTGAAAGCATCAGTGATGATGGATGTTAGAATGGAATTACCTGTGGAGCCGGACGCACATGGCATTTATCTCTACATGCTAAGGTATAAAACCCTACTGAGCACTTACCTGCTCTAAATCTGCATGGTCATTAGTGAACTCCTACTATGTCTGTATCATCTGATGAGGTAGTAAATGGAGTTGGATCATCACAAAAGTTAGTTTGTGCTAATGTAGATGGAAGGGCCTTGTGCTATAGCCAAATGCGCATGATTAGGATGTGGAGGCTAATCCCTGCAAGCATATGATGCATATGTGTTCGTTCTCTCAAGGCCAATGAGGTGAGAATCAAAATTATAAACTGGTGCATACCCTTTGGCAACCTTGAGATAGGTTCTCTTTCCACTCACGGACCTCATCCAAAATCATGGCTGGTACATCATCTCATCCAAAGTAATGACCGGTACATCATAACTCTGATGTGAAGATGTATGGCTCCATGTTGGAGGTTGACTAGTATTTTGTGCTAGAGGCTTACCTGTATACCGTCGAGAGTGTTTACCCATGAGAACATTGTGTATGAATGGCACCATGGGGCTTATGCTCTAAGCTGCCACACATTAGGGCCTATGTTAAATCTGTCAATCTACAAGACTCTGATCCTCCCTCTCAAAACAAGTGTAAGCATAATCCAACCGTGTGCACATGAGAGTAGTCAGGAAATCTGTGAATCAAGTCATTGTGGAAGAACATATGCCAAAGATCAAAGCCTATAATAAGATGATTGCAACAAACTGTTCAGAATAGCTAAGAGGTTGTACAATGCTAAAGAAAGTGTGTTGGAACCAATGCCAAAAACAAGCAACAAAATATGACCTTGCATGGGTGGCATGAGCATAAATGTGTGCAACTGGAGGAAGATCACTCTATCAAGTATCACAATTCTTTGATATGACGAGCTGGTGTTAGATGTATGAATGTGTTTAGTAGAGTTTGATCTCCTCTATGGCTATGCTAGTCTATAGCTAGACTACACATTGATGTGTAAAACACAACAAAAGATTTAATCTTAGTTCATTTTATGTTTGGTTTGAAGATGCCGCCATGGATCAAGTGGTGGTTCCGATGAAGAGGCTTAAATAATCTAGATGAAGAGGTGGTTCCGATGAAGAGGCGTGAATACTCTAGATGGCAAAGAATGAGCCATGCATCTAGATGCCAAAGCATGAGCCATCTAGAGCCATATTATAAATACGCTAGATGGCAAAGCGTGAGCCATGCATCTAGGGGGAGATTTCCATCTTCATATTTGATGTCCTAGTGATCTCCAATTTATTCAAATGGTGAATTTTGTTTTGCAAAGTCTCCTTGCTCCTTTCAATATCAATACTTCTAGATCCACATAGATGTACTAGAATTCGACTATAAATGTAAAACTTTCTTTTAAGTTCCTACTAGCTCCAACATATTTAGATTCACTCTTGTTAATAATTTCAATTAAAAAAAGAATTTCAAGGCTCAATGATTTGCATTATTCAAGAAGAAAACCAATATTTAAATTCTCTTGCTATCACAAGGGAACATTATTCAAAGTAATGCAATGTAGACTAGAGAAGAACAATTCATTGTTTTTCAACGTGACAGAGGAGGAGACAAAGTACATAATACCATGTGGGGGGCAAATATCATTGGCATCCCATATGGAAAATCATATTCCTTGGAACATCAAAGGAATATGGAACATCGTACATGCTACTCTTCATTTGCTAGGAAACACACGTCAACATACATTTTCAAGTTGGGAAAGGACAAGTGAAAGATTTGGAACATAAGAACTATTTCTCAATTGTCCACGCATTGACTTTTCACGCTATGCACGATGACAAGAGTTAACAAATTTCAAAGTGCTGCAACCCTACACACCAAGTAAAGAGAGAAAGTGCCAATTTTCTTGTCAACAGAGGCATATTCACCCAAGTGCCTCACAAATGCACAGATAGGATCTTTGATACTCCAAGGTCAACCTAATATGATGCAAAGGAACATGCAATAAGCAAAAAATATTTGCAATTTTGTGGGCCAACATAGAGACATAAATATGCAATGGGTTTACTGACACATTTCTTTGCATGTATTCGACAAGCAGCACAACTCCAAACCTTGCAACCACCACAAGCTTCCAAAATAGTGGGTATGTGGCTCAAAGAAAACCAACCTCCAACAAAGAGGGGTGAGATGTGGCTTCCATGAGAAAAAGACAAGGAATTGAGAAAGCAAATAAAGCTTAGGAACAGAGTGGACAGCTAGAGTGGCTTGCACTCTTGAGATTAGAGTGCAAGGTACCCTTGGCAGGGAGATTAGTCTCCTGATTGTGGAGGATCAGATTGTCCCTCACCCTCTCTCTAATCTGCTTTATAACTTTTCCCACAAAGAAATAGCCTTGAGGTGCTGTCTTGGTCACCCCAGTCTTATTCTAAGGCTGAATTCCGAATGCCTTTTGTTCAATCTAATCTTGCACACATGCATAGCATCGCAAAAACACAACTAAGGTTCTCATCATTAGTACAAACTCAAGTGCAAATCAACACCCATGGGTTGGCATATACTACTATAAAGATAATATTCTCTTGCATAGCTTGTTAAATTCTATATGAGTATTAAATGTGGGGTTGATTTTTATCTTTAAAAAAGTCATGATTTTCCAATTTTCAGCACACTGTACAATTTCTTTGATGCCAAGACTCAAGCCACTTTGAACGTCCAAATGGAGTACAAATGCTTTTGCACTCCTGATGCATTCAACTTTGTTTACCACGATGCATCACATCAACGTTCCAATGCTGATAACTTGATAAAATGCCCATCATTACACAACACGTACACCCAGCCTGTAACATAAAACAAGACCTGCAAGCATTGGGAAACCAGTATGTCCCAGCAGTTTTCATGGGAGCCAGAATGGAACAGAAAGCAAGAGGTGTATTGCCCAATATATCCCATCAGAACCTTAGAGCAAGTTGAGCAATTGTAGGAAGCATATGTATGTAGCAAAGACGGGGCCTGCATATGCAAGAAAAGGAAAAAGAAGACGACATCATTTGGGCTGATACACAGATAATATTCTTCAAATTTAACGTGATCTCAATTGTGCCACCATTTCCTCACAGCTTATTAACATGTCCAGTTTAATGCCTTATTCTATTCATCGTGTTGCAGAGAAGGGGGACGGCTCCAAGTCTCTGTCAATTCTTTTATTGAAAAAATATACATGACATTTGATTTTCTCAGCTTCGCTCTGTCAAATATTTTTGAAGTTGATAAACTCAGCATGCCCCCCACCTTCCCAGCCGCAAAAGAAAGGCCTCCATCCACCCTACTCCACCATCTCGACTATTTCAATTGCATGCAGGAGCAGGTCCATTTGTGTGTTGCAAGTATGCAGCAGCATGTCACAAACACACAGGCTTGGCCCCAGCAGGTCCATCAACGTGTGCTGGTACAGCAGCATCAAACATGGCAACCAAGATCTCCCAAAAATCAAGGCCCACGATGGCAACACAGAAAGCATAACCTCCTGGCCACCAGCAATGTATCTATGGAGCATTCCAAGGTTGACAGAGAAAAAAGTGTAATTTAGATCAAATTTTTAAACATGAAAACACTGTCCTGAATCTCTTCAGCTCCTGACTCCTAAGGAGTGAATTCATACACAGGAAAGAATTCCTAGAAAAAAATTTATAATAAAACAAACTGTTTTAACATACAACCTTAAAAAAGAGGTGGAAGATGACCTTCCGAAGTAACCTGTGAGTTATTTTGGAAGGTAGATTTTGGACCCCATTGCACAAGAAAACCCACATCCACAACTTAACCAAAAGCCCTCAGTACTTGGCCTTGATTCATAACTGCCGAAGATGTTGCACTTCATAACTCTAAAAAGTCATTTGCTAAACATCTGCCGAACACATCAGCTGATACAAAGACTTAATATACTCGGCTGAAGATGTCTTCACGTCCAACATTGAACTGATGGTGTTTGACCTTCCAGAATGCTAAAAGCAAACCTTAGGAAATTGCTTTATTTATCAGCAAGCAGTCTCACATCAATTTTTTGAAGCACCCAAGATAGTGGGCAGACCCTCAAACTACAAAGTCATGAGACCTTTCTGTCTGAAGTACCAGAGGAAAGAGCCAAAGATCAGCACCCCTGTAACCCCTGAAATGATTAGAACCCACTTGAAAGCACCCGGCTCATCAAAGATTGCAATTGGAATATTCATACCAAACACTCCAGCCACGACTCCAAAAATAGCAACAACAAAGGTTGCAGTTGTCAGAAGAAGCTCAAACTGGATGAGCTGATTACGAACATTGTCCTACCATGCAAAAAATAAACGTGAGCGCTTGCTCTCTCTCTCTCTCTCTCTCTCTCTCTCTCTCTCTCTCTCTCTGTCTTCTTCCTGCATTTCAGTTGCACAGTCAGCTTATAAGTAAGATGTAAGTAAACCAGCTCCCAACTGAAAATTAAACAGGTGGATGGAAAGGGAGCAGCAGTGCAGCAACAAAGATGTGAAGAATGCAGATTCAAGACGTGTATTTATTTCTACACTCTGCAACATCTGAGAAGAACCACTGCATGGTCAAATGAAGAATTCACCAGCCTATACTCTGACACAAAATTCATGGAGGAAACTTTCATGTCATATTGAGCTCATCTACTTCAACTGATGCTGCCTAGTATGTCCCCTCAATTATTGAAAAATGGGAAATTCCTATTAATTAGTTGTGGTGAAGAGTAAGACGGAAAGGGCATGATTAAACTAAGGGATAAAGGGAGGAGGGGGGAGTTTCAGTCAAGAGGGACCACTTCAGAAGGGGGCATAAGAAAAGAAGGCATGTGCTAAAGGGGGAGGGTAATAGGGACCATTTGAAGGGGGCTTTAAAGAAGAAAGTGCATCCAGTAGGTGGTTGGCCTAAAAGTCCAGTGCAACTTTCCCAACTACCATAACCAAACGATGCTAAGCAAAGCCTGGTCATTTAAAACCCAGTGTGCTGAGTTTGGAAGTAATGCTTACCACCCCATCTTCTACAAATTTACTAGCAAGCCACGACGTATGCTACTTGTATTCATAAGCAAGACTAGGCCGTATGCATATAGATATGGCATCTTCAGTGGCATTGGAACACAACAAATCCTACTTAAACCCCTTTCCTATCATAAATTCTAGACAGGTATCCGTGGCTTTTGAAACACACACAGAATAATATAGATTAACTCTCCAAACCTTGAAAGCTGATAGCCATCACATGGCTATATGCCGCGTGGTTCCCCATCCCCAGAAATGCAGCCCCCCTCCCAAAGACAGAAAAGAGAGAAATAGCATGACTGGTTTGCAGAGTTTACCAATTGGATATTAATAAAATCCTCTGTGTTGTCGATATACTCCTTGAGCTGCAATCCGAACACATTGTGAAACCAATTAATTAAATCGCACAACTACATCCATCTTGTCCGAGTTCCCACGACACAAGTCCATCAACATACCGATGTCAGCTTGTTCAGTGTAGCATCAATCACCACAAAGTAAGCTTCCAAAAGCATTTCCAATTCCTGTATGTCATTCTCATCTTCAGAAACCCTTGCACTGCTATGCCTACTCGTTGCCATACTCAGCGTCTTCTCCAATTTCCGAGACCCTGTAGGTGAACCGACAGGAGAGACAGGGGCAGAGGCAGAGCCCCCTGCACCAATCCCAGCATGCAGAGACAGAAATTGATCTCTGTACACAGCGCTTTCCATTCTCTCTTTTTTCTCCGTGAGGTACATTTCAGCCATGTCCCCATCATCATCCATCAGCTGTTCTATCTCATCTCTGACCTATGGAAAGAAAATGCAAGGGTTTAACTGCCATTCTCCCTTTCATCTGCTCTGAGACCTTTCAGAACAAACTATGTTTATATAGTACCTACTCACTCATTAATGACACAAAATAGATTGTTGGTTGAACGTACCTTTTGCACCCTCCGAGTCAAAGTAACAAGCCTGCTTTTGAGTCTTCTAACTCGCTCCAAATTCAAAGTGCTTATCTTTGAAGTGAGTTCGTCCAGCACAGGGTACGCATCTACCTCCAAGTCTATGGCCTATTATAATATGTAGCAAAGATAAATTAGGGTAACCATATTAACTTATTCATGCCTGTGGCAGGATGCATTGTATCACTTCCGTAAAGAAGGCGTACGGCAAATTCATTAGTACCCATATCTTTTATATAAACCACGACAGTGTGCTGCTATTTAAATCCGAAACGACGACGCAGCCGAGATGCAGAACGCAACTATTAAAGATTTTGGGTTACAGGCAGGATAAGCGGCTATATGATCAGTCTACAGGTTTCTTGGAAACAAACGTCTCTTCGTTCATAAGCATTCAACTGCAAGGACTATTTTTTCACAAGAGAGAGCCCTTAAGGTGCTTTACTACCGAAAGTAATGAGTTCGGTTGGATAAACCACCACAAAATTTTGAGGCACAAGAGCTTGCCGGAGCTCTTCTCACATCGTCGTTACTTTCAGGCAGTTCTCGGCAGAATCTCAAAACGAACGTAAATGCCAGCTACTATAACCGTATAATCTTCTTAACCTGAGTATCCAGAAACGTGCACGCTGCCTCCAAAGCGACCTCCAGGGCCAAGAATTCGAACGGCATGTAATCGGCCATCGACCATCTAGATAAATAAGGTTCGTTTCCCAACCGAGGATGCGACCCCTCTGTCGGAATACGGGCATTTCCGGTCAAGAAACCAGAGTCGTTTGCTTCTGCATTAGAGACGTTGAAGTTTGCCAGAGGAGCGAAAGTTCTCCATTTCTTTGAGCCCTGCCGCGTTACGTCACTTTTCACTGCCAATCTTCTTTGCAACTCTGCAGCGTACTGCAGGACGTAGCTGTCGAGCGAATTCAGGAGCATGACCTCATCTGCAGTAATGACGCATCTGATCTGCTCCAAATTCACGACGATGGCTTTCTCCCTACCTAAAATTGTAGACGGGTAAACGAACAAGGGATCGAGGAGGCGCAGGTCGCGGGCGGGAAGGTCACAACGTCGCATGATGGTGAGCTTATCGACCTCCATGAGCTGCGAATTGCCATCCTTATCGATTCTGATCCAAGAGCGAACACCCTGACCTCGTTTTTTCAAGCTGGAAAGATCCATACCTTGGAAGAGAGGACGGGAAGGGATGGGAGGACGGTCGTGGGGAGGGGGGCGAGGGGGAAGGAGGCGGGATTTGTGATCCGCCATAGCCAAAAAGCTCACTAAGCTTTTACTGAAGCAACAACAGTATAAGATCCAAAAATAAGAAGGGACAATAGAAATATAGTCTTGGATTTTGGAGGACACTTGCTTGAAACATGAATGATTTAAAATATTTAAGATTCGTTACACTCCTCCCATTTCCTCTCTCATACCTCCTCCCTTATCAAAATTGCTCCCCTCGCACATCCATGGACCAGTACTGCCCACTCTTTTTGCGGCACCGTTCACGCTCGTTGTTGCCATCGAGAGAGCCTTTATGTGCTAGGGCTTCCCAATCGCAACCCAGAAGAAGCCGCCATTTGGTTGGATTCTGATCGATCGAGAAAGGCCAACACGTGCCCTATCGTCAAGGGAGGTAGGGAGGCGGCGCAGATGACACATGGCACAAACCTAGTAAAGGCCCATTGGTTTTTTGAGAGGCAACTTTCGAATTTTAGGGCGCTTTGATTGAACGGCGGAGATTTACTCTCCGCCAACCCACGACCTTGGCAGACACAGGAGTGTGCCCATTATCAAGGCACTGATGAAATGGAACGGGCCAATTGTCATGCACATAGCCTCTACGGATACACTTCCTGCCCACCCCAACATGCATAAAAAATTTTTAACAACCCATTCGTTGGGTTCATTTGGCACTAGTTTGGCAGGAAAGCAAGTCATTGGCTCAAATAATGGGTGCCCATCCATGGGCATGCACGCAACCAATGTATGCTGGCTACCGACAAATGGAGGGCTTGATCTAGCAGCCACATCGGCTCCACGCGTGATGTGTGAAGCATTCACTACCCGCCATTTCATTCACTCATTTTTTGTGGCTGATTTCATTGATTATGGCAAGCACCCTTGCAGTCTATAAAGGCCCTAAATACTGCCAAAGTGGCAAGGGTGGCAAACCCAGCCCAAGGTTGGGGAAACAAGTGCATCAGCTTCGCATTCAACCATCTAAAATTTTAAATAAGCTCGTTGGATTGCCAGTTGATAGAAATCAACCAATTAGAATCTTAGACTTTTTAGTTATTTTGCAAACAAATTTCAAGTTAGAATTTCAAATTTGCTAATCTGATTGCCATTCAGCAAGAAACCAGCTAGCTGAGTTTTGTTTTTTTTCCCGAATAGTGCGAGATGATGATACAAGTGAATAAAAAGGCAGAAAACGCTCCCTTATCATACAATGAGGCTAGCATCTCTATTGGCTTTCCCTACTTTACACAATGCATTCCACCTAGCTCCACCTTTGCATTGTGCTCTTGCCTACTCTTGCTCTCACCTCCAGCTACTCTACATTGCTCTAAGATTCTTCAAGAGTGACCCCCCATGGCTTTCAAACCCCTCACTATTTCATGCCTTACTAAGCACACACAAGGAAGCCCAATTATTCTTTTATTAGCTCAGTTTTAATGATTTTGATACAAACATCAACCTCACACCTTTAGTGGCATGTATACGCTTTGACCTGCATATACTAGAATAACAAGGTGGCAAAACCACTAGTATCCCCGTTTACTCTTAAGATAATATTATGTGGCACAAAGTGAAATAATCCATTAATGAGTAGTAAAATAAAGTGAATAAAATAAATTAAATTGAATTTAATAAGTATAGTAAAATAAAGTGAATGCACATGAGGGAGAGGAGATCAATGAGGAGGAAGGCAATTGATGTGAAGGGGGATTAGTGGAAGTGGAGCCCCTTGTCATACTTATAAATTCTCCTTGTCATATACATAAATAGACACTTCATGACAAAAACTCATAAAAATTTGACCCAAAAAAGCAAGCCTCGTTTGAATATTCCCTAAGGAGGGTTACAAGGATAACTAATGCCAAACTAGACCAATGCTTTCATCGAGAGACTCACCGTCCTAATACTATCTTATGTTGACTAGCAAGGCTTTGACTTTCTTGATTTTCCACATGGCCTCATGCTCCACTACACACAAGTCTCCCATGCACAAGCTTAACCTTGTGCATAGCAAGATAATAAAACTTTTTTAACTAACAAATATTTTAAAACTTTAGAGATTACGAAAGTTTCAAAAAATTCGTAATCTCCCACAGAACTCGATAACCGATTTGGCCCGTCCATGTTCCTCTACAAGACATATTCACATGCACACCCACCACACGTCCATGTTCATCTATAAGACATATTCACATGCACACTCACCACATTTTATGAACTTAATAGTTTCTTCATTAACTTAATAGTTTCTTTACTGTCTAACACAACTAATGGTGGATATGGGACTCACAATAAGTACAGATCCCTTGTATAGCTCCAAAATCATGCAAATCCTCATTATAAAATTTATATTTTTTGTCTTATTAATAGTTTAATTCATCACAAGGGGTCTTCTAGCATGGGACATTCATTTGTCATAGAGCTCAATTTGATATCTTCATTAAATCTTGACTCACATTGACTTGTAGCACTACTCTTCCATTATTCTCCCATCCACATCTCCCATATCTTCGATGTAAATTCTCTGAACTCTTTTTACAGGGCGGTCACTCTATAAAACATGTAAGATGGTACGTTAGGGAAGCTTTTAATTTTGGTGACTTATGGCCATTTGTGAATAGGGAGGGTATTCATATTTATCTCATATAATTATAGTTTGTGCATGTATAGAATGGGCTTTATATTCAAAATTACAACATGTATGCATATGGAAGATTGGAAAACTATCATAGAAAAAATGCAAATGTTTAAATGTAGGGATATTTTAAATGTGTGTTTTCTCACACATTGTTACATGGTTTTTTATAGAGTGATCACCTTAGGACTCTTTCCAAGCACCCTTGCTAAGGTATGAATTGTCCTATCATTCTGTTATTATAGAAGCTAGAGGCACTACATGTGTATCAGCTCATGTAGTGGACGTTTATTCCAAACGTGTCTTGCAACTTGTGCTTTCTCTTTGGTAAATTATCACATGTCAACTATGTTTCATCCATGAAATTTGTGTTGGAACAATGTATAGTGTTACAACATTTGATACACCTCTAACAAATGGATAATTATCACATGTGTCAACTATGTTTGATCCATGAAAGTTGTGTTGGAACATGGATAATGTTTCAACATTTGATACACCTCTAATAAATCGCAGTATTAAAGATGCCTACCATATTGCATGTCATGCAAATGCTACGTAGTTACTTTCAATTCGAAGCTCTAAAGATTTTGGCACTCCTCAATAAATGGCTCCAAATTAGCCCATACTATTTGATACCAAAGATGTCAACACTTCTCAATGAATGTCTCCAGATTAGCCCATACTATGGGTACTAAGAAAGCAAACTAACAAAGCAACTATGGTGGAATACTAGTATCTCACAGGCAAAAGAGGTCAAATGCTAGAACATTGATTCATGCTATTCATTGCAATTTTCATTTGAATACTATGCATCTAACTAGTGAAGAGCTTTTGAACATTAGTAATTAGCCCTTCATATATTAAAATTCCTCATAGTATGTAACAGTTTTCTTCCATACAATATCTAATTTGACAACTTTGTTAAAATATGCAAATGAAGGCATAAGACTTTCTTTAGGATCTTCTCTTGCAAAAGAGTCAACTAAAAGTGTCCTCTCAACACCTTGATGATAAGCGTGCAATGTGTTGATTGTGTCAAAGGCCACACACGACATAATTTATTATCTCATTTTTTATAGTTAATTAACTTTATTTTATTCCTATTTGTTTTGGACCATGGAGGCTAATCAACTTATGTTTGTCCAAGGATTAATTTATTTATTTGGGTTAATTAGTTTATTTTAAGCTATGTCTAAGAGGAGTGCACAATATTCAAGAGGGTGGGATTCGAACCCGCAATGTTGCCTATCCCACATGTACCACTAAGCGATAGAGTGGAAGAGCATACCTACTACTAAATAAAATATTATAAATGGTCCCTCTTCCCCCTCCCCCTTTAGTACGTGCCTTCTTCTTTAAAGCCCCCTTCAAATGGTCCCTATTCCCCCTCCCTCTTTAGCAAGTGCCTCCTTCCCCTTCTTAAGTGGTCCCTCTTAATTGAAACTCCTCCCTCCCCCACTTTATCCCTTAGTTTAATATGCCCTTTCCCTCTTCCTCTTTACCACTCTTCTCTTCTTCACAACTAGTTAATGGGAATTTCCCATTTTTCAATGTATGGGGGCACATACGATGGAAGGAAATTAGTTTATAATGCAACAACACGGACGTGGACATGGATGTTACTATTTAATGGAAATTAGTTTACAATGTAACAACATGGTCTTGTAAGAATTAACATACAACCTACATAAGTAGCTCCAAATTATCAACATACAGGTCATACCGACTTCAATATCTTTTACTAAGACATTATAACGAAGCATGATTTCAATAATGAAGGTGTTTAGGAAGACATATTGCCATACAATATATTGGCAAAGTACTATATCCAATAGCTCTTTTTATCAAAATCCTCAAATTGTATCAATTAGTAATGCATAATTGCATCACTACTAGACTCATTAAATCTATGTCAGTAAGTGGTGCATTAATGACATTATGCACTTGAATTCTAAGTTTTTCAAACCCAAAGCATGTATTCCAATGCTCACTTCCTCTAAATTCTTAAAATAAAAACTCGAAACCCTTGTTGAATCTCTCTCTCTCTCTCTCTCTCTCTCTCTCTCTCTCTCTCTCTCTCAATTTCTTGAGATATCAAGGGCCAATAAAGTATCCTTAATGGGGAACTTGATGGGGCTCAAGATTGGATAGAATGGAAAAGATCGGATGCTCCTAATAGATGCCAAGCTCTTACATGGCTGGCACTACACACACGAACTCAAATGCTTGGACTGTTAATAAGCTATAGCTTGGCTTGGCAATTCAAGCATACCATATTTAATTGGATCTAGAGGCCTCATAATGGTTGCAAAGGAAAATGTATATACGGGTATATACTATGCCAAAACCATGTTAGAGCATTCAAATTACAATTCTTGGTCCAATTGTCCCAAATGGACTATAATCCTTAGACTAAGGGAAACAATCCCATTGACATGTGTAGTTATTGATTTCTCTTCATTTTAAATTACTATATATTATGTGCACACTCTTGTTTCTCATATGCCTCTTCTCTAACATGGTACAAGCACCTATGGAGAGATAATTATGATTCTGACATTGCTTTGATGCACTTGGAGTCTTTTATATTTCAAAAACATAAAACTTTATGTACACAAGATTGTGACTAAATATTTGTCAATGAAGTGTTGTCACCTCTACCAACTTCTTGGTGCTTGTTTCAAACCATAGAGACTCTACTTTAGTCAGCATACTCGATTGTCTTCCTTGTTTTAACATATCTTTGAGGCTATTACATGTAAGCCTTTTCATCCAAATATCCATTGAGAAATTCATTATTGACATCTAGTGGTGGACGCATGTTCCATTTGCTGATGGCTGCCAAGAGATTAAATATTTGATAGAATCCATTTTGGCTACTAGAGCATAGGTTTCTTCATACTCTTGTCCATACTATTGTGCAAATCCTTTTGTTCTCAATGCTACCATTCGGGTTATACTTAACCTTGAGCCCATTTGCAATTTCCTTCTTTTCTAGAGGAAAATTACATGATTCCCAAGTGTTTCTCTTATACAAAGCATCCATTTCCTCATTCCTTGCTTTCTTCTTTCTTGGCTTACAAACTATATCTCTGAAAGATTGGCTCTTTCGTTAGCATGACACTTGTCATAAGAGCACGATTTGTACTTTCAACCTAGTAGCTTTCCCTTTTTAAACATAAGTCACCCTTGCTTATTGTTTCCTTTGTCTAGTAGATCTTCTCAATTCTTGTTTTTCTTTTTCTTTTTCTAAGTGTTTTGGTTGCTCTTCAGTATCTTCTCTTGTTGATACTATCATTTTCTTTTATTGTGGTTGCTCTTCAAACTCTCCTTTTATAGATACTATTATTCCTATGATTTGGATGTTTTCAATTCAAAATCCTCATCAAACACATTTTTTAGTTTTGAGATTATGGTTTTCTTGTTGACTAGATCATATCTCTTATAGGCTTTGTTTTGTTCATGATAAATTTTGTTGATTTCACATCTACTTTTCTTTTGTTTGATCATGTATAAGAGCATATGGAATGCATCAAAAAGATTTGAGATGCCTAGTTTTTAGTTTCTAAGTTGTTAATCCTTCAAATAGTGTTTGGCTTGTACATGTTCTATAGGTAGCTTGTTCAACAACTAATTTGGTTATATAGATGGCTTTGCCCAATACATGTTCTATAGGAACTTCTTCAACAAGAAATTGCATGTATTCATGGCTTTTCCCAATACTCATTTGGCAAATGTTTTTCATTAAGCATTGCTCTAGTACTATTTGCTAGTGTCTTATTTTTTCTATCTACAACTACTAGTGTATCTCGACAAGTAGATTGTATTTTGATGCCATGATCATTGTAAAGTTTCATATATTTTACAGACCTACATTCACCTCTTCTTTTTTATCGAAAGACATTGATGTTTCTTCTTGTTTGGTTTTCTACAATGACTTTGAATGTACCACAAGTCTCTTGTCTACAAACAGACAATCCACTTTGCAACCCAAGGACCTATAATATTCCTATAAGTTATGGATATATACAATGGGCTAACATATTGAGCCAAACCATGAAGAGTCCAATCTCTATTAGTTTCTACAATTAAAATATATGCCATGACCAATTTTTATGAGAGGTACTTTAGAATAATATAGATTATTATCCTAGGGTTCCATGTGACATTTGCCACTTTATCCTCATAAGTTTTTCATAGGGTAAGCACAAAGAGTGGACTAATCTTCCACCTCACACGCTACTTATTGACATATATAAATGTTTCACAAAAATAATGGTGCATGCGATGCCCCTCCACCATTGGAATTCATTTAGCCATTCAAAACCCTTTAGTGCTAACATTATCTTACACATTAAATGCCAAAATTTTTAGTTAAGTTGAGCCTAATTACTCTTTGCTTTGCTTCTTGTCTTGCTTTTCCTATGATTCTCTTAAAAGTGATGTGTTTTTTCTCTCTGAAAAGTGATGTGTTTTTTCTCTATTGTAGGCATCCAAGAGCTATGTTTAAGTATTCATCTGACATCTCTCAAAGTTTACATTATCATTACTAGTTTTTTCAATTTTATCCTTTACCCCCCTTTCCCTCACTCAGCCCTCCTCATTTCTCCTATTTCTCCCCTCCTTTCTTTCCCCTTTTACCCCTCGTTCCATCACCCTTTTTCCTCTTTTCCCCCTCTTTTATATTTCTCTCATCCTAACCTCCCTTTCCCCGCTTTCTCCCCACCGTTCTTCCTCCTTTTAGCCATCTCTCCATCCCCCTTTTCTCTCTTTCTCCCCTCTTTCTCATTCAGCTCTCCCCTCATTCCTCCCCCTTTCTTTCCTCCTTTCTCCCCTTCTTCTTCCCCCTTTGTCCCCTCCTCCTCCCCTCCTTTATTTATCTTCCCTCCTTTTTTCTCCCCTCTTATCTTCCCCTTTCTCTGCACCTTTCATGGTTTTTATGTTTTTTCTTTTCATAAATTTTGTGTTTTTCACTAATTCAAACATATTTACAAATCCTTCCTTACACACTTAGTGTCGCCAGATCAATGGAGCATGTAAATCCTCAAACTAGCTCTTAAACTTCAGCCCCTATTGCCAACACCCTTTCAGTAACAGAGATGGATACTTTAGTGTGGCATTTTTTAGAGAAACTTGAACATGATAGATTATAAATTGAATGCAATGTGGTAGTATAGTTATGGTTTGTTGAGAGACACTTACATGAGAATATCGCATTAGAACAAGAAACAAAAAGATTTTATGAAGTAAGAAAGCTATGGAGAAAGAAAGATGATGGAGATAAGTGGTCTACGTACATCTTATCATGTTCATGATTTCTTGAATAGAGAGTATATCATTCAAGAAGAGTATGGTCTTCTCAAGTACATTTGTCATTCCTTTCTGCCCTCTTTCAGTTATGGATACAATGGGAATGATCATGGTTATAGCTTTGGTTGGGTCTATATTATACATGGCATCTAGTGATAGTGATAGTGATAGTGATAGTGACAATAATAGTCAATAGAATATGTTGCAAGCATGCACCTAGCAAGATAAGATGTATGTTTTGGTGTTTTCATTTTTACATTACAAGGTATTTGTATATTAGTTTGAAATTTTACATAGTGTTTCACAACCCTACAAAGTTTTTAAATAGTTTTCATACAATTTTAGATAGTTTTGAGGTTTTTCATAGTTTTGGAGTAAATTTTGCATCCCTTACTCCCTTGTTCCAATTATGGATCTAGTGGGAGTGATCATGGTTTCAATTTTGGTTGAGTCTATATTCTAAAATGGTATCTAGTAGGAGTGATCTCTCTAGTGAGAGTGATCCACATGGCAAGTGGCCCATGGAAGGTAGTAGAGGAGGTGCAAAGAAGAATTTTTTAGTTGGAGATAAATTGTGAAATTTCCTTTGCAAGCTTGATCCTCATGAGCAATCACAAATCATGCAGAAGATGGAGCAAGAATATGAGAGGTCTAAGAGCATTCATGCGGTTCTTAGTTTGGTGCCACAACTAAGGCCTCATAAGCACCAGGCCCTAGGAGCCATTAGCCTTGTCATCGTAGCACCTCTCCTTCACATAGCTCGAGTGTTGGATGGTGATGCCTCCCATGATGATGACGTGTATATTTACTATTACATTGATGGTGATGGGGCATCATTGTGGATGCAAATGGAAATTCAATAGTTTCATGAATGCGGTAATTATGCTACACTAAATTCAAAGAAGTCATGATGGAAATTCAATCACAACCAAAACAAAAAAAGAATAATGTCCTCAAATAGTTGCATGAGGAAATTTTGACTTGGGGTAAATTTTAAATGCTAAATAAAATGGTAGATTGCTTGAAAAATAGCTTGCTCATCATTTTTTGAAGGACTAGAAAAAGGCCACAAATGAACTAAAGAACACCTTTTCCAAGAATGATCAACAAAAAAGATTGCATCAGAAAAGTCAGTCAATACCACTTTGGACCAGGGGAAAAGCACATCTTTCCTTGAGGAGTTCACTATATGTAACTACTCTGTATCACGTGCATCTAGTCCTAATTTAAAAGTCCCTTGTCAATGAATTTCATGAATAAAATGCACCCTTTTTATATTCAATGTATGAATACCCCCTTTAAATGTTACCCTCTTGTATGTAAAACGATGTGCAAAAAATATGTTTTAAAAACCCCTTATGTTGAACCCACATGCTATGCTTACATATTTATGAGTGCCCCCCCACAAGCATCTTTCTCTACTTTTTTTCTTACATATCTATCTTGTGTGTCTTGCCATCTAATGTTTCATGTGTATAGAGGCATGTGGTAGGCCAAGACTGCACCCCTAAAGAAACCATCTCTCTACCTCTCTCCACCCCCTATCTCCATCCCCCATCTCCTCCACCATCTCTCTACTTCTCTCTACACCCCATCTCTCCATTCCCCCTCCACCTCCACCCTCCACTCCACCATCTCTCTACACCCCATCTCCCCTTTTCCCCCTCCACCTCCACCTCCCATCTCCTCCACCCCCCATCTCCATCACCCTTCACTCCACCATCTCTCTACCTCTCTCCACCCCCTATCTCCTCTACCCCCCATCTCCTCCACCATCTCTTTACCCATCTCTCCATCCCCCCTCCACCTCCACCCTCCACTCCACCATCTCTCTATCTCTCTCTACACCCCATCTCTCCTTCCCCCCTCCACCTCTACCACCACTCCCCCTTTTCCTCTCCCCACCACCCCCCATCTTTTCCTCCCCTCCACCTAGACCCCCCCCTCTCCCACCCCCACCATCTCTCTACACTCCCATCTCCCCTTTTTTCCCTCCATCTCCCCTTTCCCCCACCTCCACCTCCCACCTTCACCTCCACCCCACCTCCACACCCCCCCCCCTCCTCCCCCCACCCTCTCCACCCCCCCCTACCCTCACCCCCACCCCCCTCCTCCCTCCACTCTCTCCAACTCCCCCCCCCCACCCTCTCCACCCCTCCCTCCACCCCTACCCTCAACCTCACCCCCCCCCCACCCTCTCCACTCGCCCCTCCACCCCCACCCCCCGTCTCCTCCACCTCCCCTCCCTCTCTTCCTCCACCCCCTCTTTTCTTCTCTCTCTTTCCCCCCTCTTCTCTCTCTCTCTCTCTTCTCTCTTTCTCTCTCTCTCCCCCCCTTCTTCTTCTTCTTCTTCTTCTTCTTCTTCTTCTTCTCTCTCTCTCTCTCTCTCTCTCTCTCTCTCTTCCCCCCCCCCTCGCCCCCTCTCCCCACTTTCTCTATCTATAAAGCCTTGGAAGGCCTTGCCTTGGGCATTGGCTGCCCCACTAGCCAGGCGCAGCGCCTCTGCACAGAGGCAGCGACGCCCGCCTGCTGCCCGGCCACCCACTCTACCAAGGTCCTTAAGGCCCTCCATAATTTTCCCCCCCCACCTCGTCCATTCGTAACCCCTCCCCCCTCCTGTAACTTCAAAACCACCCCCTCCCGCCCCCAAAAAAAACCTCAACTGTCGCCGCCGCCTCCCCACCCCCTCTCAATAAAAAAAAACCTAACCTTAACCATAGTTTAACCTAGGGTTAGAGCAAACTAGCCTAAATTTGGTTAAGTATGATAGGTTAGGTTAGATAAACTCTAGTAAGATTAGAAAAACTTAGGTTTATTTTATTTTGATTCAAGTTAGGTTAGACTAATGGGATTCTAGTTAGTGGTCTAACTATAGTTAGTTAGTATAGTTATTCTACCTACATAGTTAGTGTAACTAGCAGTTAGCTTAACTTCCTTAGTTCAGTTAGTCCACATAAGGGACCTTCCCACATAGACTTAAAGTATAAGGACCATTCACACCAAAGTTAAGGCCAAGGACCCCCCCAAAAAAGGACCATTTTTACCCCTCAACTTTGATGGTCCATATCTTGCCCGTTTGGTACCCAAATTGGACCCAAATTGAACCATAACTTCACACATGGAACCACTGAGCTACGGGAGCTTTTTCCAGCCAATCCCACACCATTTAGGCATCCATAACACTCGTCAATTTGACCCCCGTGTGGGATGGTACTAGTGCTCTCATCTATAGGTTGAGTCATAAGGGTGAAGATTTCAATGGTATCTTCTTTAAGGTAACAAATTCTTGAGCCTTTAACTCAAACTTTAATTTATGAAAACATAGACATTGCCAAAAGAGCTCCTAATATGTACCATTTGTGTCTTTGATGTGCAAACTTGTGAGAATTTTGACCTTTACATTTGAGAACGATGGTTGGTAGACATGGAGTTCACCAATGCGATCAGTGGTGGTGATGACGAGCATGATGAAAATGGACGACTCGACCTACAAGTAGCTTGATATAAAGGAGCAACCCAATGACTCCAACGAGGACTCAAAGGTAGGGGGAGTCTGCACCAGCTCCACTAGTGATTAGTAAGGGTAGCATACTACTTGGTGGAGACTTTTTGGGATTGAGAAGTGTGTGCTATTGTGGTAGGCTAGCATGGCTTGTCCTCGAAGGTATATATCAAATAAAGTTTAACAATGTACCTTTGAGCAATCTCTCTCTCTCTCTCTCTCTCACACACACACACACATACACGCATGCATGTGCACACATGCATGCACACACACATGCATGCACATGCATGTGCACCCACACACACATGCGTGCACACATACACACACACATGCACGCACACACATGGACACACATGTACACACACACACATACACATGCACGCATGCACCTGCACACCCACATACGCATGCACGCGCACACACACACGCATAATTTTAGGTCTCTCTCTCTCTCTCATGTACGCGTGCACACGCACACACATGCATGCACACACGTGCACACATGCATGCACGCACCCACATACACACCCGCATGCGTGCACACACACACCCACACATAGATACCCCCCCCCACACACACACACACAATTTTAGGTAGATTGGGGCCATTTTATCCCCAATAGATCCTTTTAAAAAAATTGCAATTTGCCAATGTCATCAATTCACTATCGAACATCTCTGGTTTTATTAGCAGCACATCAATATAAGCATATATATTTGAATATATTGATATTTATATAGGCAATTATATGGATGGTTATTTGTGATGGAAGAACGCTTCATTTTGATGATTTTAGTCTTTTAAAAACAAAAGTTCTATGCAATTTTCATCAAAATGACCATTGCTACCTGGGCACTAATAGCAATGGTCATTTTGATGAAAACTGCATAGAATTTTTGTTTTTAAAAGACTAAAATAATCAAAATGAAGCGTTCTTGCATCACAAATAACCATCCATACAATTGTCTATATAAATATCAATATATTCATATATTTGTTGGTTTTATTGGCATTCAATAGGAAAGCGGTTAAGTTTTTTTGTTCCCAAATAGTGCTTTGGAGTGAAAACTATCGCCTTCGAGTAACAATGTGCCTTTGAGCAATCCTTCTCTCTCTCTCTCTCTCTCTCTCTCTCTCTCTCTCACATGCGCATGCACACGGGAGCGCGCGCACACACACACACACACACCCCCACCCATCCACACACACACACACACATAATTTTAGGGTAGATTGGGGCCATTTCATCCCCAATTGATCCTTTAAAGAAAATTGCAATTTGCTAGTGTCATCAATTAACTATTGAACATCTCTAGTTTTATTAACACCAGATCAATATAAGCATAAATATATGAATATATTGATATTTATATAGGAAATTATATGGATGGTTATTTGTGATGGAAGAACGCTTCATTTTGATGCTTTTAGTCTTTTAAAAACAAAAATTCTATGTAGTTTTCATCAAAATGACCATTGTTATTAGTGCCCATGGGTTAAAATTTTAGTGGTAGTCAATTTTCAATTCAAATTTTAAATTTGTTGGTTTTATTGGCATTCAATAGGAAACCGGTTGAGTAAATTTTTTTGCTCCTAAATAGTGCTTTGGAGTAAAAACTATCGCTACATGTTTCTTTCACAATGCTTACTTTTCAAATTTCAGGTGAGGCCCTTCATCCTGGCATGATTTCACAAATATTAAAGGTCTTTTGATCATGATCAATTATGAGACTCTAAAATATTCCAACAACAACATCAGCTTTTATGATGAAATAATGCTACTTGAGAGCAAGCAATATCTCGCTATAGTCTTCTCTATTCGTGATTCTATCAGCTACATCATGGAACAATTTTAGAGAACTCAATCATGCTAGAGATCTAGTGTCTTATAGGCCTTTCATTAGTAATTATAAATTTCTCATTAAAGAGAATGAAAGAAAAGAAAAAGAAACTATGTTCCATGCTAACATATTGAGAGCATAGGCTTGCTTTTGGTTTGATGCACCAACAAGAACAAACAAACTAGATTATGGGGTGAGGAGTACTATTCAAGCATTTTTGGTAGGAGCACAACCATCATAAGCAAACTCTTAGAAACCCAATCACCCAAGGCATAGCGTGAAGCTATGAACCATGTTCACAAAAATCTAAAAGTGCAAG
This sequence comes from Dipteris shenzhenensis, assembly GCF_047967505.1. NCBI lineage: Eukaryota > Viridiplantae > Streptophyta > Polypodiopsida > Gleicheniales > Dipteridaceae > Dipteris > Dipteris shenzhenensis. Next base: position 18,410,980 of record NC_141626.1, read on the forward strand.
TTTTCAAATTTACTTGAGAGATTTATCTTTGAAATTTCTAAAATTTGTAAAATTTTCCATATGTTACGATATTTTAGCCCTGAAACTTGAAAAAAGCTAGGTGGAAAGTTGAAGTTTTCTCTATCTACAAACATAAAACGTCTCTGTGAACATTGTTTGTGAACTCACGAAATGGACACAAAGTCATCTCTCATTAAAAAAATTTGGATTGTCAAGCTTGCAAGCTACTACAAATTTCAAAGATAAGAATGAGAGAAAAGAAAAAGCAACTATGTTCCATGCTAACATATTGAGAGCATAGGCTTGCTTTTGGTTTGATGCACCAACAAGAACAAACAAACTAGATTATGGGGTGAGGAGTACTATTCAAGCATTTTTGGTAGGAGCACAACCATCATAAGCAAACTCTTAGAAACCCAATCACCCAAGGCATAGCGTGAAGCTATGAACCATGTTCACAAAAATCTAAAAGTGCAAGTTTTCAAATTTACTTGAGAGATTTCTTTGAAATTTCTAAAATTTGTAAAATTTTCCATATGTTACAATATTTTAGCCCTGAAACTTGAAAAAAGCTAGGTGGAAAGTTGAAGTTTTCTCTATCTACAAACATAAAACGTCTCTATGAACATTGTTTGTGAACTCACAAAATGGACACAAAGTCATCTCTCATTAAAAAAATTTGCATTGTCAAGCTTGCAGGCTACTACAAATTTCAAGTTTAGGCTTACTTAATTGGACACATTTGTCGGTTAACCAAAGTAAGAAGAGCTAAAACCATGATTGAAGAGTTTGCTTTCATTTTTCATTTTAGAACATGTACATTGTTTTCTTGCATATTGCAAACCTCAAGAGGTCTTCTACTAGTTTGGGGATCAATGGATGGATGATCCATCACACCAATTTGGCAAGAGATAAGGCAAGGAATCTACCTTGTTATATTCATTAACCTTTTCTTTCCATTTGTTGTAAGAACTTGAGTTCCTACTCTTGGGTAATGGAGCAAGCCCCTAACCTAATGGAACAACCTCATTTTCTCTTAGGAAATTGAGTTCATATGACTTACTTGAAGCTCTATTGTGTCTCTTGACTCTACTTGTTACTGTCTCAGGAGTAGGTGAAGGAGTGTGCTCTCTTCACTCTTAGAGGTGCTAGAATCCTCTATTTCTTCAACTTTGTTGTCCTCTTCTTCTTCAAAATCACTTGAAGACTTCTCATTACCAAAACGATCATCCATTAACTGGCAATACGCATGAACAAATGACTAGATCAAAAGGTAAAATCAAATGTCAAGAGAAGAGAAAGAAAAGTGGCCAACCAGAATGTAAAAACAACAAATGGTAAAGGGAAAATAAGCCCCACACTCGTGGAAGACGATACTAAAAATTACATCACGAAAAGAAGAAGATACAGACTCTATCTCTCCAAGATCAACTAGGGAAAAGAAAAAGCTCCTTTGAGCCAACCATGACAACTGAGTGCCTAAAATCCCTGCATACAAAGAAGAAGAAGAAGAAGAAGCAAGAGCCACACACTTCCGTCGATCAACAAAGGGAGACTAAAGATGTGGGGAGGAGAGAGGCTTCTTTTATGGAAGACCAGGACCTGGGAGATGATATGAAGGAATTACATCAATGACCTTGTCCAAGGCTATGTGTGGGGCATTGTTGGTCATGAACTAAGCTGGCTCGTGGGCATCACTAGTCACGACAAAAATCGGCATATTACTAGTCCCAATTTCCATGGAGTCTAAGGCAAGAGAAATGCCCTAGTAGGGCAGCTTGTACAAGACAAGCAACTAGAGAGATAGGAAGGGGACTTGTAGCTAGTACCGAATGTGTAGGAGGTGCCATACAGACACTCTGTCAAGGACCACACAAAAAATTTCTTGAAACTTTTCTTCTACCTTGGGAAATCTCTAGCAAAATGCCCAAAGGTCATGTGTATCTGACAATGGTCCTACTTGGCTGCGATCTCAACTCTCTACCTAAACAAAGAGCCATCAGGACACTGGAGCATGATGTGGTCATTGGAAATATTAGCGTAAAAAACAATGACCCTAACTCTAGGAACCCCATCGATTCTAATTGCCTTTGTTGCGGAAGAGGGTAAACTCGGAGGGTGCATCTCTATGCCGAGTTCAAAAGTGCCTCTAATCATGGCTAGGAGTCAATGAGTAGAAGAGAGGGTAGAGGGGAAAGCTAGAGGGAAGCAAGGCTAATGGAAAGGATGTGCAAGGACAGCAAGAGGGGAGCTTGACAAGGAGGAGTTGCAGACCCCGGCCTTTTGTGACTTTGAAAAAACGCCACCCTAAGGTTTTGCACTACATTTCCTTTGGAAATTCTCATTGAGAAGATATTGGGTATTAAGGTTATAATGTTAACCGGGAGCCCAAGCATGTATTGCATAATTGCTTGTGCTACTATCGTCTGTAAGCTCTCTATGTTGCGAAAGAGGGTAAACTAGGAGGGTGCATCTCTATGCCCAGTCAAAAGTGCCTCTAATCATGGCTAGGAATCAATGAGTAGAAGAGAGGGTAGAGGGGGAAGCTAGAGGGAAGCAAGGCTAATGGAAAGGATGTGCAAGGATAGCAAGAGGGGAGCTTGACTAGGAGGAGCTGCAGACCCTGGCCTTTTATGACTTTGAAAAAATGCCACCCTAAGGTTTTGCACTACATTTCCTTTGGAAATTCTCATTAAGAAGATACTGGGTATTATGGTTATGATGTTAGCCATGAGCCCCAAATGTATTGCATAATCACTTGTGTTACTATCATTTGAAAGCTCTCCATTATTCATTCCTTGAATGTTTTTATCTAGTTTAGATATGTGCAATACCCAAAGTATCATGAAGATATTGCACATTTTGAGGTGTTGCAATCTCTAGTGTTCCACTGGATACTATCTAAATTCAAGAATATTATTGTAGTATGCAAATTTTGAGAATCTATTGACAAAACAATATGCAAAACTTGCAACCTTGCTTTATTTGGCGAAAGGGTTACTTGGAAAGCTTTAAAACAAAACCCATAGAAATATATGCACAGGCAGGATGAGTTAATGTAAGCAACAAGTGTGCATTCTCCCAGAGCTTGTTGAACGTGAGTCCACATAGGTTTGAACCATTCATCCTCTATGCCACCCATGGCATATGCCATATCTAGAGTGAATTGCTTGAAAAAGTATGGCCACATGTGGAAAAACGTGGATTTCAAATAACTTTCATTGAAGGTGCATCTATTTAGGTGAAAAATCGGGTAAAACTTGTGCCAATTAAGGCTATAAAGAGTGATAGGGCAATAATGCAAGATTTCCAAGGGGAACATGTAAAATCATAATAGCCATAAATAGGATTTGAAGTGTCCAAGTATATTGCCAAAGTCAATGTCTTCAGGTGTTAAGAATTTAATAGAAGAAGGAATTCAAACCAATATAGCCATACACAACTCCTTACAAGTTTGGTGGTGCTAATGCAATGTATGCCAAAATAATGATTTTATTGAAAGGATATAGAAGAACTACCCAGTTCTTTTGATCATGACATTGTCATTATGCTGGTCTCCTATGCCAAGGACACATATAACAACACTATATCAAGCACAAGAATGCACCATTTCTCCCACTCGGGTACTATGAGGTCAACCAAGTCATATGCGAGGACCTCCTACAACTACATACATTTAGGACCTGGTTGGCAAAACATCTTTCTCACCCCCATTCCTCTCTCTCTCTCTCTCTCTCTCTCTCTCTCTCTCTCTCTCTCTCTCTCCTTTTCAGTATAGCATTGATGCACCATTTTTCGCCCTCGGGTACGATGAGGTCAACCAAGTCATATGCGAGGACCTCCTACAACTACACACATTCAGGATGTGGTTGGCACCAAGTGAGCTCCTAGTGAAGCTCAACTTCTATAGAGATCACTGCTTGCACTTCATTGATCCTCCAAGATATCATCTCCCACTCATTGAGGATCTCCATTGGGCAACTCTGTATTGAGAGTGGGCGGCTTGAGAGAGTACTCAAAGAGAGGCAAATTTGTACTTTGATGTGATCTAAAGGAGATCGAGTCAGAGAAGCGTTTCATCTTCAAGTGCCCAGTGCACTATGAGATCTGAGGCCACTACAATTGTCTCTTTAGAGATAGCTTCAAACTGTTCTCCCACTTCCTCTCCTATCCATATGAGAGATACTTAGCTGCCTTCATCCCTGAGGCAGTTAGGCATCGAGAGCGCCTACCTAGACTACAAAGACATGGACAGAGCATGATCAAAGAGTTCTTCAAGCCAGGTCACACAGTTCATGGTTCCACAAGTAGTCAATGAGGTAGAGATCCAGAGCCAGCAACACGACACGCCCAACACAAGGAAGATGCACAAATCACGCTTGGAGGCATCCCTTCTGTGTTTAGGCTTGAGGCGCAACCCACAAGAGTTACCATGCCCCTTGTCAGACATAGAGCCACAACTAGGAGCACATCGACCCACCCATATAGATAACCATCAGTGCTCTATCTTTGATCTTCTACCACCAAAACCACAACAGCTAGTGTCTTTCATGACCTCCCTTCTAAGGGACCCACAGTATCTTCTATATACAGAAGACCAAACTTGAGGTTGGATTTGATTTAACACAATGATGGTGATGAGGATTTTGAACGATGTTGAATTTAAGACTGTGTAGTATTTGTACCTTCTATGACTATGTGACATCTAGCATCTAGCATGTATGATGATGCTCGTTTCAATAGCTCCACCCTTTATCTTGTTGTATTAGCTTTCTTATAGTCTCATAGAGCTATCATCTTCCAACGACTTTAATAAACTTTCTTTCTCTCTCTCTCTCCACCCCCATTGTTCTCATCTAAGAGGTCTATAACCCTCTCATGCTTAATTTTCTTAAACATGAAACCCCCGTATACATATTACTTTCTTTGCATACATGGTACTCAATCAACAAGCTTGTCTTGAAAGATGTGCCACCCCATTGATAATCTTGAATATTAAAAATCCATTTTGTTTAGTATACATTACACTCTATTAATAGATTTGTGCAATATTATCATTGTTATGAACCTTTATAATGCATTGAGTCTTTTTATGCTTTAAGTACTCCTTGGGATACAACAAGCCTTGGCATGATTAGACTCCCAAGGAGCGAGAAAGAAACACGACTGCAACCTATGCTACTATTTAAGCATCTACAACCTCTTGTGCAATTTTATTAGATTCAAACTCCCATTTCACAATGAGTTGATAGGTGATATCATGACAATTTGGCTTTGCAAGGCTTATAAATAATGCCACTCTTTTTAAATACTTTCTTTAAATCTTTTGTGAAATTGTAAAAGAATAGGCAAGTGAGATTTTCCAACCACTAAACTTAGTTGAATAATTAATGCCTTCAAAAATTTTGGTGAGAAAGACATAGTTATCATATATACACCTTTGTAAGACTAGATATATCCAATCATACAAATTCAAATTTTTATTGATCAAATTTCTACAAAAGAGAGAACGAAAGAGAAGAAAAATGAAATAACAAATTTAACAAAAAAAACTAAAGGTATACATATTTGACAAGCAAAGCAATGCTTATGTCATCATCAGTGCCCAAGCATAAGTAACTATACTAGGTTTCTAAAGACCATGGCGGAGTCTCTTGGGTAAACCTGATTTTTACTAAAACACACCAAAAGAATTAATAATAAAATAAAATAAACATGAAATAAAACAAGCAAGGAAGACAAGGAAGAAGGTGACTAAGCAAAAATAAACAAACAAATCAAGAAATACTTTTTTTTTAAAAACATCGGTCAAATCTCTCATGTATGAATGAAAGAAAGAATGACAAAATGAATGAATTATTTAAAACATAAAAACAAAAGGAAACACTTACATGTTTGTGCCGCTTCCTATGATGATGCATGATCCATTTAACTCTTTTTTCTAAACTAAAAGGAAAAGAAGCTGTCAACTACCCACTTTTTTTTCAGCTTATGTTCAATCATTCTAAACATGCCTAGTATCAATACACCATAGATATGACTTCATATCTACGATTGTGCATACTTTTTCCATTATTTTTCTTGGATTATACCTCGTGTGTATTAGCAAAGTGTTCAAAGTACCACATTGAGTGATAAAAGATGGTAAGGAAATCTATGGAATTGGAAAGAAATGACTCCCATATTTTACCCGAATTAGAAGTGTTTGACTCAATGTGAGGCATTTTTATCATGTTTAGACCACTATATTCAGGTTGTTGACATTTATCATATAACTCAACCTCTAATCCTACGATAAATTTAGAGAGTCTAAGATCTAAGAAAACACAAGAGTGTCCATTCATCTTGCTTGAAGATACACCTAAGATAAATTCAAGCCCAGGATAATTCCATTTGCATTCATATTCCATTAAGTTATGTAACAATGTCCAGTAATAAAATTTTAGGAAGCAGTGTTCATGGAAAACGTTGTATGTGCTTGTTATAAAGTCTAATTTAGATGAAATCACATATATCAACATATGACAACACCCACATGGTTGAAAACCATGAACTCCATGCATGCATGGAGAGGACTAGCTATTAAGACATCCCCACCCAACAATGGTTGTAGACCATAACATAAACATATGCCCTCACAGAAAGATATCCATGCACCCAAAAACACACTTAAGCATCCATGTACAAAGGTCTTTGTGTGTAGGTGCATGCATATGCGTCCACCGATACAAAGATCTTTGTATTAAGTTTCTATTAACATTGTGGAGGGAAGACTCAATTGTGCCATTTGCTAGCACTAAAGGACTATGTATTGAGTTTCTATCAACACTCTCAAGGGGCAGACTCAATTGTGACAAAGGCTAGCACTAAAGGAGAAGGCTAATTTAAAACAATCTACATTCTCTTCATTCAACATACAAGTAGTGTTTCTTTATCATCTCTTCCCAACAAGCATTTCCAAGCAAAAAAGCTTAGTAAAGATAGCTAATAGGGCAACCCAGCACTAACAACGAATTTGCGTGTTTGCTATCACCACAAAGCATATATCTAGATGATCTAGGAAATGCCCAAACTCATCCTCCTTTTTCCATTTTAAAGTACATTCCAACCTCATGATAATTGCCATTAAGGTTGAAAACTATAGACTCCATGCTTCTAGCAAGGACTTGCTACTATGGTATCCCCACCGTCATCAACACCTAATGGTGGGTGTACAGTAGAGCATAAACATATGCTCTCACACATATATATCCACACTTATCATCGATTTATACAAAGATCTACATGTCGAAAGTCAAGAGCAAACTCAAACGTGAAAAAGACTCTTTGCAAGAGTCACTGAAACAAATCCATGCTGTACGGTTTTGTGTTGATTTTTTTTTTTTGGCTTCTTTTTTAGGGACATGTATTGAACTTGAAAACTCCTCCCAAACAAATAGATAAATAAATAATTATTCTAAAAACCCTTAATAATAATGTTCGCAATCTTGCTGCTCACCACCAAAACTTATTTCTGATTTTTGGAGGGGATAGATTATGAGGAGACTTTTGCTCCAATGGCCAAGATGACCACCATTCGTTTTGTCATCTCCCTTGCTACGTTTTATGGTTGGTCAGTGTACCAGATGGATGTCAAGACCGCTTTCCTCAATGGAGATCTTAAAGCAGAGGTCTATGTACATCAACCCCAAGGTTTTGAGGTGAAGGGACAAGAGCACAAGGTATGCAAGTCAAGAAGGCTCTATATGGGCTGAAGCAAGCACCTCGTGCATGGTATCAGCAATTACATTAGTTTTTGCTATCCCAGGGCTTCATAAACACTCATATAGAACCAAATTTGTATGTTCTGTAGCAAAAATCAGAATTGGTCATGTTGGTACTGTATGTGGATGACATCATACTATATTTTATTGTCAGCCGGGTAAGGGTGAAACTGGAAGTGTACTTGCCACTTGTGCAACCAAGTGTCAACAACCTCCTTGGTACGAGACTTCTGATCTCCGGGAAAAGGATCTGGAGTGATGTTCCGGCCTAACACTGAAGCCATGGCATCCACATGCGTGAGTGCCTGAACAGTGCGAGTCAAAAGTGTGAGTGTAGTATGAATCCCTTGGAGTTGCTGTGTCAACCTCGTTTGATTCATGTTAACCTACTCAAACTTTTCATCAAGAGCAATGGTCAATTCACTGAAGGCTGTCTTTGTAATCAGATCATCGTAGAGACCCTGGTCATCCTCCGCATGGTAGTTCATATCCTGGTCTCCCATCGCAAGCTTGGAGTCTACAGAATCATCCATAACTGAATCGAATCTGATGAAGAAAGTAGGCTGAGAGAAGAGAAGGAAGAGGTGGTCTTGAAACTGGGAGGCTGGAATAGAGAGAAAAGCTGACGAAACAGAGGGGATGAGAGAAAGAGAGCTGGCTGGACAAAAGGAGAAGGGGCTGGCGGAGGCTGTCAATCCAGGAGCCGAGCTCCTTGCTATCCCATACGGAGGTCTGCAATAGGCGGAACCAGACGGGGAAATCGGGAAGGGGATGTGGAGGGGTAGATGCTAGCGCACAAATCTACCCGTAGGGGAGGAGCTGCTACTGCGATAAGCTCTAGAGTGGGGGCACGTGCTTTTAGAGGGCTCAGCCTCTAAGAAAGCTCCCCCCTCCTAACTTGAAGGGGTAGTGCTTTTTTTAGCATCCAGCCCCCCCCCTGAATTGACGCAACCCTGCCTGTGGCCTCCGAGCCACGAGCTGAGCTACTGGCACGAACTCCCAACCAGATCCTAACCAGCCTGGTGTCCCATACCACCAGGTGGCGCTGAGAAGCCTGGGATCTGCTGCTGGGCCTTGGGCTACGCTATGATGCAGACGCGCGTCCGCGACTCAATATAGGATTAGACCTAGCACCTAGGAACGAGACTTGCTCCCATTGGCTCTCTGAGAACTAAACCTCTGGGCCCCTTATATAGACTCGGGCCCCAAGCGCCAAAAATAGCGAAGACCTCTAACTGGTTCGTACCCTTGCCACTCAACCCGAGAATCAAGCTTGCCTAGCTCTAAGCCTCCCCAGGCTACCTAAGCTAGTCTTCTGTACCCAGTACACGTCGGATACCAATCCGTGCACATGACAAGCTCGATGCCACATCGCCAAGCAGGGTCTGCAAAGCCTCAAAAAGAGAAGCCTGTCACGTCATCTTATACAAACTAAGGGGGGCTGGGCACTAGTTGGTTTTTGACAGGTTGGGTCAGCTGCAAGTCCGCCTATTTTGGAGGCCTTCATGGCTGAGCCATAAGGGCTCATATGTCATCCCTTGTTGGCAGCCTTCAGGAGCAGACTGGAGCAGTGGAGCAGCAGGGCTTGGGCCTACATCCAGGAGGACCAAGACAAGCTGTGTACTGTAGACAGAGTTCAAGAAATGGTTGCCCCCCTAGCTGTCTTCTAGAGCAGCCAAGTACAGGGATCATATCCACTTGAGCAGCAAATATTCAGCAAACTGGAGCAGCAGACCAGCCTTCTTTGGGCCTACATCCAGGAGGATAAAGAAGGGCTGAGGAGCTGCAGACAGGGCTTGGAGGGGGCTGCACACCTAGGCTAACAGGTATCATAGCAAGGCGCAAGGATCAAGGCACGTTGACTACGTCTACAAAAGCTCAACGAGGAGCACACAGGCTCAGAGATCTATAAGTGTCAAGGAGGCAGTAGGATAACTTTTGGTAAGGATAGAGGAGCACGGTTTGGTGGGACTCTGCACTCTTTTGTATTGTGTCCTTTTGTCGATGGAAATATATATTTTGTTGGTTTTATATCTCTTGGAGCATTGTTTATTTACTGGCTTGCAAAAACACATGTATGTTGAGTACACATAAGGAAAGAAGTTTTGGAATCCGGAGTTAAAACACTTTTGTGTGAATTCTTGGGCTATCTATTTAGTCTTCTGCTACGCAATACCCGCTGTTTGGTTCACTTCTAACATGGTATCAGAGCCCTGATCGGAAGTTGACAAGAAGGGGAGCATGAAGGCAATGACCTTGCTGAAGGATGACCTTGATTCTGAGCTTGGGGGGATCTGCTTCGACATCTGAAGGATTGTGCCCTTGCAAGGAGGGAGGCTCAGGTTCAAACAGGTCTACAGAGATTGTTATTTGCTTACAGGCGTTGCCAGATGGAGGACAAGTTGAAACAAACCTTGAGAGCATGGTGCCTAAAGGACCCCAGGCTGGTCACTCATTACGAGGGGGACAGTTGGAGGATGCTGGTACCTTGATTGCTCGAGTTTGAAGGTGGGAATGAGGTGGTGGTGCCATCAGGTGCTACCTTGGAGGGACTTGTGTACTAGGGTGGTTTGCTTGTACGGGACTGGAGTCTGGACCTGGCGGAGCATGAAAGGCCAAGCATCAAGATCGAGGCCGGATTGTTCTAGATGGTTTTGAGATGGAACCAATGGAGCATCTTCATCGACGAGTTGGTATCAAGCCAAGATGTGTCATTGAGAGGGGGTGTTGGAATAGTTGCCTCCCCATCTGTAAGCCCCCATATGAGAAGAGTGTGGGGGAGGTAGACTTAGGTTAGGGCTATTTCATGGGCAGCATCTTGGCTGCTGTGTGGGTGGCAAACTCAGAGAGACAAGCATACGGAGGGGGCTGCCACAACAGCAGCACACAGGCTGCCATTGTGGGGAGCACACCCCAAGATATACCTGGCATGTCAGAGGCTCTCTAGAGGGCTGGAACAGTACAGATCAGAGGTGAGATGGCTGCATGGGCTGCTTGCTGAGGCTGTACGGAGCTATTGGAGATGCTCCAGGGCCTAGAGATGGCCTGGACAGAGGCAGGACTGCTGGCGCTGGAAGGCAGCTGTGGAGTAGGCCATATGGCGCAGGATTTGGAGCAGGTCTGAGCCAGAAAAGAGGCTCGATCAGGGTCAGATCTGCCTGGGTCAGTGGCTGGATGCCATGTGACCAGGCTGGGTCTGCAAGACCTCAAAAAGAGGACCCTGCCAGGTCGATTTGTCTAGACTAAGGGGGGCTGTGCCCCAGTTGGTTTTGGACAGGTTGGGTCGGCCATTTTGGGGATGCAAGTCGGCCTGTTTTGGAGGCCTTCATGGCCTATACAAAGGGAGCCATAAGGGCTCATATCTCATCCATTGTTAGCAGGAGCAGACTGGAGCAGTGGAGCAGCAAGGCTTGGGCCTACATCCAGGAGGACCAAGAGGAGCTGTGTACTATAGACAGAGCTCAAGGAAGGGTTGCCCCCTTGGCTAGAGCAGCAAAGTACAGGGATCATATCCACTTGAGCAGCAGATATTCAGCAGACTGGAGCAGCAGACCAGCCTTCTTTGGGCCTATACATCCGGGAGGATAAAGAAGGGCTGAGGAGCTGCAGATAGAGTTTGGAAGGGGCTGCACACCTAGCTGACAGTTAGGGTAGCAAAGTTCAGGGATCAAGGCACGGTGACTACATATACATAAGCTCAACAAGGAGCACGCAGGCTCAGAGATCTAGAAGTGCCAAGGAGGTAGTAGGACAACTTTTGGTAAGGCCAGAGGAGCACGGTTTGGTGGGACTCTGCACTCTTTTGTATTGTGTCCTTTTGTGGATGGAAATATATCTTTTGTTGGTTCTATATCTCTCTTGGAGCATTGTCTATTTACTGGCTTGCACACACACATGTATGTTGAGTCCACATAAGGAAAGAAGTTTTGGATTCCGTAACTTAAATTCCTGGGCTATCAATTCAGTCTCCTGCTGCACAATACCCTCTGTTTAGTTCATTTCTAACAGGTGGTATAAACTTTTTAAAACTATCCAACTAAACACAGCCCACTAAGGGAGTCTACCTAGAATGTCATCAATCTAAGATACAAGGAATTAGTTTCCCAATAATCGACACACATCCTTAAAGTTCCATTCTTCTATAGCTAGGGAATTGAAGAGGAAAGTACTAGGCTAAATGAGACCACAACTCAAAAGATCCACTACTTTGCATCTGATTTCTTTTTGCTGAGCCTTTGTTAGACGGTAGGGTGGAATATTGGGGGGTGAGGTGACAATAAAAGATCTATCCTTTGATCCTCAAGTCTATCAGGAGAGAGTTCTTTTGGTAGAACTTGGAGAAAATAGTATGAGAAAGACTCAAGATACTCTTTTGACTTTGAAAGCATCCTAACAAAATGAATCAAACAAATCTAGCTTGGTTCTTCACCAAATGTGGATAGTGATCTTGTCACATGAGTAAATAACAGCTTCTTTGCAATAGTGCCAAGCCATGCCAAGGATCACATCTTCTTGCTCAAGATCCGCAATGACAAAACTTTCTTGGTTTGAATAGCCTCAAAGCTTAAGCTTCAAATTTTTTACATATGGAACCACCGTCTTTGGCTTTGTCCTGGAGTGGTTGAATAGCTTGGTGAACTTCGAGGGGATTATTTGGCATCCTGATTGTTGTTGTTGCTCTTTTTCTGCCCCCTTTTCAGCTTAAAGCAATCTTTCTTCATGTGCCCCTTTTTGCCACAGTGAAATCATTCAATATCCTTCTTAGGACGTGACTTACTGTGGGATCTGTTCCTTTGGCTGTCATTGCCTCTATTCTGAGGTCTTCCTCTTGTGTTAAGAGCAGTGGAAGACTTACTTGAAGAATTGTTCTTCTTGTTCATCTCCTCCATGAGAAGCTGACTCTCAACATCTGCATAAATAAGAGTAGGATTTGAATTGCTCAAAGCTGTTCTGAAAATATCCCAACTCTCAGGAAGAGTGCAAAGCAAGAATGTCGCTTTAAACTCATCATCAATGTTGAATTTCTGATTTGCCAACTGCTTGATGATAGAGTTGAACTCATTGAGGTGCACACTCATAATTGTGCCCTCCTTCATCCTAAGATCCATGAGCTTCTTGAGCCAATAAACCTTGCTTGCTGCACTTGAGATAGAGGCATCCAAAACTCAGAGAAACTGTCCCAAAATGACAGTAAAAACAGTCATAAATCTGCAGCAAACAATATTCTTGTTTTTCTCAACGCAAAGGCATCCAAAATTGGCATCCAAGACACTATTCCAGTGTCACAAAAAATTGCTGAGCACTTGTGCACCAAAAGCCCCAATTTCTGAGATCAAAAGTCAAACTTTGACTACCACGAATGTGCACAATCCAAGCATAAAGGAAATCAGTACCACTTTTGCAACAATGTCAATGCATCCAAGAGCTCCAAGCACTACTTCACAAATGCATAACCTCTGCCATCAAGCTCAAGGAATATTCTGAATTCTTTGAGATTCCCTCTTCCAATGTGTCCCAAACTGAAAATTTCTTGCTTCAATGTGCAAGAGCAAGCCTTCCAATGCATAAAATTGCAAAAGCCCCAAATTTATGTGCCTTATCCACTGCCACGTGTCACTTTATGACAGGCTGAACCCTAAAAGTGATGATAACTCAGCACCATGAAGGCGAAATTCAACCAAACTTGGCAGACAGTATCCCTTCAAGTAAGCGACCACTCTTATGATGTCAAATCAGCAGTAGAATGTGCGAAATCCACAGATCTGCAACTTGCCCTGTGGCTGGAAACTGAAAATCAGCAAGAGCTTCGCAACGGGCAGTCAAAATCCAACCAAACTTGGCAGGATTCCTCTACAGGTGTAGGCGACCTGATTTAGTGCAAAAACTGGAGAAAAAACCCCAAAATGACAGACGAAATTCAGCTCCTGTGTGGCTGAAAACTGTCGCCCAGCATAAACAGCACCAGATCTGACCAAATGTGATTCAAATGAAGTCGCCCTGCTGTAGGAGGTGTAGCAATACCAAAAGCTCCAACTAGAAAGTGTCCTTTACCACTTTCTCGCTGTATTTCGCTTGCTACAGCCCAAAAACCAGTCAAAAATGCTGAAAAACAGCAAGTACACTCACCCAAAATATGTCTCCAGCTAGGAGCACGAGAATAGAAGTGATTCCCGCGATGAAACTCCACAAAACAGCTGGGGGCAGCGAGGGAGAGTGGCTGGACTGCGTGGGCAGCAAGAACAAGTGACTTCCTGCGATGGAAAGGTCACACAGTGCGAGGGGAGGCTAGGGAACGAGGAGAAGCTGGTGGGTAGAGAGGCTCTGATACCAATTGATGGGAGCAAGGAGCGGAAGCAAGAGGGAGATGGAGAAAGGTGAGAGAGCAAAAGAGAGAACACACGTTTTGTGGGAAGCAAAAGTCTACGATGTGACTTCCCTTATTGCCTTTTATACAAAGAATAGATAAGGTGATGACGTGGCATTCTAAGTACCACTTATACAAGGGATAGCACATTATGCCTTTATCCCCAACAAAAGAGTGCCGCTCCACTAGTGCTTTAGTGGAGGTGATTTTCTATTTTTCTCCTTCATGCCACTAAAAACTTAAAAACCCAAATGGAGGAGATAGCAAACACAATTTGGGGGAGGGCTTTTTGGTTGAGGAGAGAACAAAACTCGAAACTTGCTTTCACATAAGCCTTAACATTGTTTCTAGTAAAGAATGCAATCAAGAAGAGCAACCAGCTTTACAAACAGAGAAATACATACCAGTAGATGTCCTTCCAATGTACCACTTCCAAATGTAAAATTCCCTTTCAAGCTACATTTCTTTGGAAAATTGTCAGGCCCAATAGAGCTTTTCTCTTGTGACACTATCAAACCCTTTGAACACTATTTATCATTTACATATATAATCTCCAAAGGTGTGAGAATCCACAAGAATATCTCATTGACATTGACACAAAATCTTTCTCCAGTTCTAATGGGGGTATTTGGATCCACTAAAGCCCACCCCAATTGAAAATGCCCGTACAGGGAACCATCAAATATCGTTAGTTCAACATTAATCCTCTTATAGACTTATTATCTCTTTCTCTCATATAAGTACATTTTGATGGTACGATTAACACGCTCATGGAAATGTAGATGTTGTACTTTGTTTCATTTGCAAGGGCAAAGCAGACTAGATACAACTATTTTCTGTTCCACATGAATCAAGGAGAAGCCCAAAATTAATGCGAAGATCAATAAATGCGAGTTGAATGATCGGCTCATGATACCTTGTCTTATGTGCAAAGTATTCACCCAATCCACGAGTACTACGTTCAACCTAAGGTTGGTAAACATATTAACAACCACAGAGCAGATAAATAATTCCTAGTCATCACAACCTGAATCAGCCAACATCTTGTAAACAATCAATGAATCTTTCTATGGATGGATCAATCGACTTGTGGGCCACTTCATGAACATTTTTAAGCATCTAGATTGTCCATTAATGCTCAAGTTGCATTAATCTCCCCCTTGTACTCCAAACCTGATCCCCTTCTTGAAATTAAGCATGTTTGCGTCATTCCCAATCCTTTGCAGTAGCTTCTTTACTAGCTTATAGGCATGCCATCATCTTTAATAAGATCTTTTGTCACAAGTACCTAATATACAGTCAAATATCATGAAGCAAATGGAATTGCACTCAAGATATTGGGGATAGGGCTTACCAAAGATAGTTTCAAATAGTAGTCTTTGTAAAGAATAAATCATTATATTCCAACTCCAATATCAAAAGAATACATCTTGCATTTTGTACCCTACAACTAACTCTTCAAAATATATCAAACGCTTACGCTGTGGTTTCACTTCTGTCAACTCCTGTGGGATCTAATCCTAATCCCATCCGTAGTTGTTTTTAGTAATAACCAATCACGAGGCAGGAAAACTCACCTCCCTACCACCTCGAGCATGTGGGAACGAGCTCAAACTCCATCCAAAGGCATGTGCCAAAGACATTGGCATCCCATACCACCAAAGCCCGTCCACAAGAAAATTCACAGCAACACATCCTGCATCTGCCATGTATATAGACCAACCTTGGCTCATGATCCAAGCTTGACCATCCAGTTGAGGAGCACTGAAGTAAAATGTAGTGTAATAGCCTTAGCCACCAAATATCTCCTGCATTCACATCCGCATATTTCTCCTGCTTGGCTTGGCATCCTGCATATTCTTTTTAGCCAATTGCAGCAACCGGGCGTGCATGCTGATTTTTCACAGTAGTGTCAGCAATTGGCATTCCCACTTTGCCCCCATACATACTCTCAAACGGTCCATCACTCTCAGGATGGTATGCAGTGCTAGGTGGGAGTAAAGTACGCACTGCTGTCAATAATTCTCGCCAAAAGTGACCCATAAATTTTGCATCACTATCACTCACAATTTCTTGGAGAAAGCCATGGTGCTTAAACACATGATCAATGAACTGCCAAGCAACCTGTGATGCTGAATATCGGGTCTTAGTGGGTATGAAATGGGTCTGTTTTGTCAATCTACCCACCACGTCCCATCCCTTCTCTATAGAGGGCAAGCCTGTGAAGAAATCCATTGCTATATGTGTCCATTTGCCCTTTGGAATGGTTAATGCTTGCAATACACTAGTTTGCTCTCCACTTTATTTTGTTGGCAAGGCAAGCATTCCGCAACATAATTGACCACATCTCACCACATGCCTTCCCAGACGAAGCTCTGTCTGACTCTCATAAGTCTTGCTAACACCCATATGTCCTACCATAGGAGAGGAATGCATTTCTTGCAAGACCAGCTGCCTATATTGTGAGTCTGGCACTAGGCTTCCTAAATGTCAATCCTGATAAATGGTAGAGACAGTAGACAATGTGCAAGCCCACATTCTGGACAAGGCATTTGCAACCACATTTTCTTTCACTTCCTGTACTCAATGTCAAAATCATAGGACTGCACTGAAGCCAACCACCTCTTTTGCTTGGCAGACAAGATGGGCTGCGTGTAGAAATATCTGAGTGTCCATCTGAGTGTCCTATGGTCAATTTTGACCTTAATTTTGCTCTCGTACACGTAGTGATGCCATTTTTTGAAGGCATGTAGGATGGCCAACATTTCCTAATCATAAACATGGTAATTGAGCTCTTTAGCTTCAAATTTTCTGCTTTCATAAGCTATTACACCATGCTCTTGTCGTAAAATAGCCCCCAAGCCTTTGCCACTAGCATCTGTTTCCACAATGAATGGACGTGAGAAGTCAGGGCATACCAACATAGGTGCATGAGTCAAGGCAAATTTCAGGTCTTGAAAACTGAGTTCTGCTTCTTTTGACCACAAAAAGGCATTCTTCTTCAAAAGATCAGTAAGAAGTGCTGCCCTCTTGGCAAATTTTTGAATAAATCTCCTATAGAAGGAGGCAAGACCCAAAAACCCTCTTAGCTAGGTGGGATTTTGTGGTTGTCTCGCCACTCACATAGCATTTCACCTTTGTAGGATCTACCCGAATGCCATCTCGATTCACAAAGTGTCCCAAATATTCAACCTCATCTGCCATGAAAGTACATTTTATGGCTTTTGCATAAAGCTGATGCAACCTCAATATTTATAGCACTTGCTTGACATGTCCAATGTGCTCATGTTTGTTCTTTTGTAAATGAGGATGTCATCAAAGGAAACCAGCATGCCTTGGAAGAGAAGTGGCTGCAATGTTCTATTCATGAGTGCCTAGAAAGTGGCTGGTGCATTGGTCAACCCAAAACGCATCACCTTGAAGTCATATAAGCCCCGTTCTGTGCAGAAGGCTGTCACTTGCTTATCTCCCTCTTTGACTCTAATTTGATGGTAGCCCGACTTCAAATCTATCTTCGTGAAGAACTGAACCCCCTTGAGTTCATCCAACAAATCATCAATCCTAAGGATTGGAACTCTTTTTTGACGGTAGCCTAGTTGAGATCCCTGGAGTCGATGCACATGTGGTAGGAACTCTCTTTCTTTTTTACCAGGAGCACTGGGGAGGCAAAGGGAGAGGTGCTATGAGATGAAATTTTTCTCAAGAAACTCTCGCACCTGTACTACCAATTGCTCCCGGTCCACTTTGGAAAGATGATATGGGGCTTTGTTTATGGGCTGCCAAGTTCCAAAACTGTGGCATGATCCACATCCCTCTAGATAACTCGATAATCATGCTGAGTTTGGCTGTCACTATTTCTCATCTTGCACACCCCCTATGCTCGGGAGTTCATTTGTCACCACACTTGAAGCATAAGTTGCTCTTTTTTTGCTATCCATGATGGCCCTGGTGTGCTGCTTTATTTCTGATTTTTCTGTTACAGCACTTTGTTTCCCTCCTGGCTTTGCATCCAGGTACCTATCAGGCTTGGCATACAGCAGTTTGCTACCCGATATGGTAGCAAACCTTGGAACGGTGCTGCTGCAGCTTTCCTGTCATAACATCTTGGGTTTCTTTTCACCCTCAAATGCAGTCCCATGT
The DNA here is from genome assembly GCF_047967505.1 of Dipteris shenzhenensis. NCBI lineage: Eukaryota > Viridiplantae > Streptophyta > Polypodiopsida > Gleicheniales > Dipteridaceae > Dipteris > Dipteris shenzhenensis. The sequence goes on from NC_141626.1 coordinate 18,429,247, forward strand.
GAGCTGCTTGTAGCACTCCTGTACATGTAGGCATACTTAGGCTCTAAAACCTCCGCAAGCGGGGCTGCTTGCTCAATGGTTTGAGGGTTGTGAGCCCTCATATCAGAGGCCAGAGCCGGGTCCAAACCGTAAATGAAATGCAGCAACTTTTCCCTCCCGGAAATGTCATGCACAAAAAGGGAGAGTCTCTAGAATTTGTGCAAATAGTCATGGACCGTGCTCGTCTGCTGAAATAGTTTATAAAATTCAGCCAAGTACACGGCGATACAAATGTAGTGGCCATCAGTTTTTTGAATTGCTCCCACATGGTCATCCTTTGAGGCGAGTCCCAAGTGTGAGCATAATCTTGCAAACGCATACCTGCAAAAATGATGCGATCCTCATCCTTCTTGGGTAGAAGCGGAAGTAGTCTTCCAGCTTCGTGAGCCATTCTTCCAACTCGTTGGGAGTGCGCGTGTCACCCTTGAACTTGTGCACAATGAGCTTATCCTTGACATATATTGCTGCATAATTCTTTATCTAGCCACTCCCAAATGCACGGGCATCATCACGCTTAAGGTTCACATAGTGATGGAATGACATCTCCTCACGGATGGACACATGTAAAGCACGATAAGAGTGCAATGCCTCGGATAATATATCATCGATCCCAAGCTGATGTCCATAGTGAACACTCTAATGAGATGTAGAGCCAAAACTCTAATGCATGGGCTGTGTATGGCTATAAGTACTCATCAGCGGAGGAATAGGAGCATGATACCCGGCTGTGTATACCCGCCAAATGCATCTCGATGTGCATATCAAATGGCTGACAGGAGGATCGATCACTCTCCCATTGCTGTGGATTTCCAAGTGAACCCATAACAAATCTAGGCATGCTGGCTGGAGTGGTGAAAGAGCTAATTGTGCTTGTAGGAGCACTAATGGAATGCACACATGTAGGTCGGCCAAAAAATAGATTGCTCCATCTGCAGAGGTGCAGAGAGATGTAAACTGCAAGATGGCCTCAAGACCGATAACAGGTCAGTGCTATAGAGAATGCAGGCATCCTTGGAGGGCCTTGGAGGTGAGAGATTGGATACAAGGAGTGGCGAGTAAGAGGGTGAGAGCTTGCAGCGGTGCACATTGATTTTTGGAGGTGGCGTAGCGTTCGTGGGAGCGAGAGGGGCCAAGGTGAGTGGAGAAATACTTTCCAAGGTGGAGAAATACTTTTTGACGTTCCATTATCAGGGTCCCATGCACCCTTACACATCCACGTCGAGCATAAGACAAATCAAGGTTGATGGAGAATATAGTAAGGTCGTAAAATCCTTGGGCTAATTTGAATAGGAGCCACTTGATTAGCGTACTACCATTTTCTCAACCAAATGTTCAAACCAAGAGATCCATTAGCAACTAATCAGTTATTAACTTAGTGCTTGCCAAGAACACTCTCCAAGACTTGTGCACCACAAAGAGATGAGCTTAGGAAAAGGAGTCAAAAGTATTTTCTGCCAGGTAGCACTCCTATGGGACTCCTAAATAACAAAAAATGGAGCCCCTAGAAATTTGAGTAAAGACATATGAGGAGATCCATTCTAGTGCATTATCCCAACCTATATATATAAAGAACCATGGTCTTTGCATTATTGATACGCCTCGATAATACCCATACTGGAAAGCAAGATGCTCAAACTGAGACTAACTAAAGGGCTGGAATCCCATTAAGCGTCAGGCATCTGCCATCAAACCCCCATGCGGTGTGGAGAATGCATCCTAGATGTCTGACTGATCCCCATGCTGGGGCATAGGCTGCTTGCCCTTGTCAGATAATGCACCAAGCTGCTGGCCAATCTATTGAGAGATCTGCTGCCCAAATTGTATCATGGAGCTCCAGTTAGAGAAAGGGACATAGAAGAGCAGAAAGGGGAGGATAAGGGGAAGAAGGAAGGAGAAGGGGTAGTAGAGAGACAGGAAGAGGTGTGGAGGAGAGAAGAAGAAGAAGAAGAAGAATATATTATCGTCCTCTGAAGACCAAAACCGGCCTATGGGACCTGAGCAATACAATATCACAAGTACATGAAAGCTCCTCCCGAAGATGGGAGGGTGGAAAGAGAAACCACCTTCTAGGATTCAAGTGGATTCCTATGCTTGAAGAGCTTATACACAAATGTTCCTAAAGCTGAAGGTGACCCTTTATGCAGCAAATCAGCCAGTTTGTTATGTCCCTCAAGGAGGTGATTGAACTCTTCCCTAATGTGTGCATAGTGAGGGCATATCATTACCATGTGTTCTTCTGTTTCAACCATACCTTGATCACATAGTTGGCATATTCTACTCTCCCTTGGCATCTTTTTCCATCCCCCTGTTTCAATTTGCAGCTGGTGTGATCGGGTGCGAAGTGAGGCTAAAGCCCTCCGTTTATGCACTGCTATAGGTGTACATATGTACTTCTGCGTTGTTGTCTCCCTTCCTGTATAAATTGACCAATATTCGGGGTTGATATATGTGCGATAGTACTCAAATTTATCTTTGTTTTCTGCTGTTTGCCATTTCCTGTGTAGTGCATTCAGCAGGTCATAATGAAAAGCCTCTTCATCAATCTCCTCTGAAGAGTAGTTTAAATACTCTTCTACTTCCCACTTCTTGAACCATTTTTTTAGGTCCTGTGCCCATCCGGATGTCAAAATCTTGCCCTTGTTTGTCTTTTGAAGCTTCTGACTTTCATTCCATGCTCTCTTTGGTAGCCTTTCATTATCCATGCACTTGACCTTTGTAATGTATCTGAGTACTCTCTTCAGAGCATGTAGCTCTATGGGTATACATCCTGTCTCTAGGAGTAACAAAGAGTATGGTGTAGTAGCCTTGATGCCCAGGTGCCTCCTAATGAAAGACTTTTGCATTTTCTCTATCTCATTCCACGTTGATGGAGATATACTCCCACCCCATACCTCTACTCCGTAGAGTACTGTCTGTATCACATATGCCCCAAAGATCATATTTCGTACTTGCCACCTTCTCGTATTGCTATTGTTGCACTCATTTTCAAATTGGAAGTATTTTGCCCATCCTGCATCAAGTCTCCGTTGCACACAGCTGTTCCATCTATTATTGGCGGGGATTTCAATACCCAAGTATTTGAATGAGTGCACTGTCTCAATGGGTTGTCCTTTATATAAGATTTGGAGGGGGCTGCTTGGCTGTATAGTCTTGACTATCATGAGTTTAGTTTTGTTGACATTAATAGCCATCCCACTCTCTGCACAAAATATGCTGAAGATATCCATCATTTTTTGCATCTTACTTTCACTATCAGTGAAAACAACCACATCATCTGCGTAAAGAAGCAACCAAATCACGAGACCTGCTAGATGAGGGCTGTATAACTCATCTTTACATGCTTCTTCATTCACCAACTCCTCAAGTCTATCAATGCATAGGCCGAACAAAGTGGGTGAGAGCGGACATCCTTGTGACATCCCATCCTTACATTTTAGTTGACATTTTACTTTCTCATAAAGTCTAAAGACAGCAAACCTTATTTCCTCGGGCACCCCTATGCATTCCATTCTCTCCCATAGCACATCCCTAGGCACTGTATCAAATGCCTTCTTAAAGTCAATGAAACAACAGAAGAGTGGCTTCCCCTTGAGGCGGCTTTCCTCCATCAAAACTCGGAGAGTGACTAGGTGATCCACTGTACAGTGTTTTGGTCTGAAACCAGCTTGTCCCATTGCTCTTTTATTTTCTTTCTCTGCCCAAGCACTCAATTTTGCCTCTACTATTGTGCTATATAGTTTGGCTAGAGTGGAACATACCATAATTGTTCTGTAATTTGTTAATTGATTGCGGTCACCCCCTTTGTAGATTGGTTTGATCCAATTCTCTTGCCATTCTGTTGGGAAACCATGCATCAAAGCCTGATTTAGTGCCATTGCTATGTGCCTTTGCGTGTGCTCATTGGTCCACTTAATGAGTTCAGCCACTAGGTGTAGAGTGTCTGCTGCCTTTCCATTTACCATTTTCTTGAGGCCATCTTGTACATCTTTCAATGAGAAAAGACCCTGAGTATTACTGCTGAGAGGTATGCTCACCATGGGCCGAGCCTTGGGATGTGTGTAGAGCTGTTGAGCATATTCCAGCATCTGTGTTTTTGTAAAATCTCCCATAATGTCATTTGACCTTTGTTTAATTCCTTTCCATGCTCTTCTAGGATGCTTGATAAAATCAATTGCATCAGTCCATTCCTTGTTCACAATATGTGCACGTCTTTTTTTACGTGTAAGTGCATGGAGCTGTTTCTCAGCTGCTCTTTTCTCATCCCCCATTGGGATCCCCTTTAGTGCATTCCTAGCTGCCTTGCAATCAGCATCAAACCAAACATTGTATGGTAGCCCTTTCTTGCATTCTTTATTGCTCTTTTTGTACCCCAAAACTGACTTGGCAGCGAGTAGGAGGGAGGAAGGAGGAGACTAGATAGGATTAGATGTCACATCAAATCTCCACAATGAGTGCTGGATGGGGACTTATATAGTCCCTCCACATTTCCCACTAAAGGGCCACTAAAATAGTCCTTTTCGCCCTTCATTACAAACTTCCTTTGAAGTATGATGACGTGTCGTAGCTTGATAATGGACTTAAAAGGAATATCCTTAATCTGCAAGGGAGGAAATCTCTCAAATGCAGATTCGAACTAATAGTTCATCTCCCACTCCATAAGTATAGGAACTGCCTCAAAGTTGAACCTGGTGACTTCAGCATGTGTCTTTTCATAGATGATGCATTCATCGGACGTATTTACATGAAGCGAAAGAAGATTGATAGTGGAAAAAAGATAATTGAGCTATGCAGAAATGGGGATCTATAAGAGATCTTAAAATTCGGATACACGATTACGTACACCAGTTCACAGTTGAGGCTTCCATGGACAAAACCAATCCTTGCGTCCTTGATAGGAAGATGACGTGTATCCACAAGGCTAGCCATACATGTAGTGTCAACGCCCATACAGAACAAAGGTTCTACGGCAAGGACAAAACAACCCTTAGCCGGAAGTCTTAAAAGACTCAACCACTTGAGGACCCAACAAAGGAAGATAGAATCCAGAAGTAACTTCATCGGCTATGTTCACAACAACTTTCAATAGTTTTACGTGCTTGAGGGCACAAAGATGCAAAGTGGAGAACTTATAGATATCTTCAGCATCAATCGTTGGCCTGTTCCAAGTTGCCTTGGAATCCTTGACTTCGGTGGAAGAAGCAAAGTTAACAAAAATCATCCATTAAGATAGGAAAATGAAGTAAACCTGCAAAGGACTGAAATTACATCTTCCATCATGTTGCAGTGCACGACCTCCGATGAGGCTTTGGCCCTAAACGTGGCCTCCTTCAAGAAAGGTTCCTGATGTCGCTTGCCTTCCATGCAAGCTTTGCAAACATCCTCGGTCTCTGATATTGGTGGACGTCCATCCACCATTGCAACCTTTAGCATTTCTGAGAGAGTACTGAAATTGGCCTTCAGTTTACCAAAGGGCAGTAAAGTGTAACTAACTTAGCATCCACGTCATTCACAGCCACATTGCATATCTTTCAACCATTTCATTAAACACAAAAACCACTTAGAAACAACTTTGAAAAGAAACTGGATGGAGGCTAGAATGCCCCTGCTCAATGGAACCAAACATGACACACCACACTGGCCCCAAACACTTTGGCGCCCCTTTCGGTAGTTATTTAATTCTTCAAAACTGGAATTCTTCTCTACAACAAGGGTGCGCCCTTGAACTGTTGTGCTACACCAGAGCCAGAGCCAACACTTGGCCTTCCAGTGCGCCACTAGTACCCAAGTGCCAAGGTCAAAACTAAGGCGTTCCTCAACAATTGTGGCACCTAACTGTGACAAGGCATCAGTGCAAATCCCCAGAAGTGCTCAAATAGCCTCAAGGCATAAAACTACAACCAAACCGTCTCTCTGACACTGACCAGGCATACCCTCTGTGACTGGGTATCTTCTTACAGCATGTAGGGCCCAGAAAGAACTCCAAACAACAAAATGCACAGCAACAAGCTTCCAAAATAGCAAATGCAAATCAAACGGAAACCAAACTTTCGTACCCGCTGTCCGTGGACGAGCTCTCCCCTCGCACCTATCCTCTATCTAGGTCCCCCAGCAGAGCACAGATGGCTTCCAGCCAGGATAAGAGAGAGGAAAAAGAAACTAGGAGCTGAGAAGAGAGAGAAGAGCAAGGCTCAGGGGTGCAGAGGCCAAGCACAGGAGGGAGAAGCTGTTCTGCAAAGGAGAGAACCCCAAAATGGAAGCAGGAAGTCCCAAGCAACTCCGAATGCTTGCCTCGAAGTGCATGCCAGCTCCAAAACAACCTGTACAACAGTAAATCCAGTCCGTGCAGCAAGAAGAAGGGTCCGTAAAGCAAACAGGAAGGTCTGTACAACAACGAAAAGCTCATTGGGATACGTGCCAAAGGTAGAAACAGCCATACAACTAGAGAGCAGCTACCTTGGAGTGCATGCCAGCAAATTTGAATAAGAGAGCAGCAAGCTTGGACCTTGGGATTCATGAAAAACCAACGTACAACAATGAAGCTACGTTGGAAAACGTGTAGGACGGTGAAGGGAGGAAGAAGCTTGCATGGGGGATTGCCACATGGCCCCTTATTAAGCTCTAACCCTCCAAACCAATGAACACATGGCTCCTTTTTTGCATGTTTTCTTTTAGCACCGGGAATGTTGGGGAGCGTAGGCTCAGTCGTCTTCTTTGATGGAGCCACGTGGCTTTGTGGTTTAGAAAGATTAGCATAGGCCACGCTTTACCAAGTCCTTAAATTTTGCTGCAAACACTTTTGATGTTGTATTTTCCACGACAATGGTCCTTGCGGACTCGTCAAGATATGTTCTCATTATCTCGAACGGCCTTTCTTCATCTTATGTTGTCCATGTGTTGTAGGCACACTTTTCCCCGCTTGAAAGCAATGGGACAATTGTCATTGGTGTGGCTGTTTTTTCAGTCAGCATTAATGAATGTATTTTGCTTTTTGTTAATTCTCCAATTTTTATATGGTGAGGAATTTGCCACTAAATACTAGCAATTTGAAAGAGTCACCAAAGTTCTCATATGGAATGTTTTTAAGCAATCAACTACCATGGGACGTGAGCATGAACAGGTTCGCGATAGCTTTGGCATGGCACTCCTCTGTACTGCAAAGCCTTTTCCCTTCTCTGTCAAGTTGTTGAGGCCATGAGAGCTTGTTGTAGGGCCGAGATTGCAAATATGGTCTTGCACCATGTCTAACAACACATTGTACTCATATGTTGGGTAAAATGTGAGCAAGCTCGTGAAGACGTCTATGTTGCTAGGCCATGCAGCAATGAACTCGTTGTTGTACTTGACATCGTACACGCTGAGGTCAGGTAAAAGTTGTTCTATTTAATCTTCCTTTGGGTATCACCAATTCCCCAAAGGGTATGTGGTTCCTTGGTTTTTCCTGATGTTGATTCAAGCATGCAAAGGCATTCTTAAGTGCTGACAGAAGGCAATGCACGTAATGTTGAGATATGGTGCCATGAGCACATAGATTAAAGGCTAAGGTATGGTATAGGAAAGAATTAAAGTAGCCACCCTAGGATGTGGACTACATGATGTGGAGATGTGGATCAAGGATATCCACAAGGAGAGATGTGGATGAGGATCCCACAAGTGTTGACTATTCAAAGGGCACTCTCTATATAAGAGGCCTATCATGTATTATTGAGAAGAGAGAAATACACCTTCACTCAAGATTATGTTTATGAGTCCAAGCTAATCTATCTTGGAACCTAATTGACTTGAGGTACATGTCATGAGCACTCTCTTCATCATGTTTCCACACAGGTTCCATCCAGCTTAGAGCACTCCATAGATCTTGAGGCACGCATGTTTTGACATGGTATTAGAGCTTACGTATAGTCTCCTAGATTAGTTGTAGATGTCCCTTAGGAGATCATGTTTTCTCCAAGATTAGTTTTAGATTTAGATTGAGATTTCTCTTCTACCTAGAGAAATTTCTGTCATGCATTTCCATTCATTGATAGAGAATCTTTCTACCTAGCCTATCTACAAGTAGCTCATCTTCAACGACTACCCATGCACTCGGCCATGCTGCAGCCTATCTCTACAACACCCACAAGCAAATGACCTTTTGAAAATACGACTCATGCTGAAGGGCTAAAGTGACAACCTGCACCAGAACCGAGGGCTTTGATCGCCTAAGTTGACAAGGCTCTCACCCACAATGAACATTGAAATAAAGCTCACAGGACGAGACCTTTCCTACCTACAGCAGCGGCGACTACAGATAAGGAAGCGGCCTAGTTTTACCCACAGTCAGCGCATGCACTACAGCCATCTTCAACAAATAGTATGTCTCCTACAGCCCTACTCTTTAAGCCTCCATCTAACAGCTTAGCACACAGAGCAGCCCGGTAACTCGTCTACTCCAACAGCATCTCATCAACCAGTAGATCGTTGCTATTTTGCTCCAGCAGATTGTGCTCCTGGTAGATGGCTTGTTGCTACTCCCACATGTCTTGAGTATCTTGAGTCGAGTCTCCAATAGTATCTCTTGCTGGAGTCGAGTCTGCTCGTAAAGAGCAGCCACAACAAAGCTATTGAGGCGTGGCCTTCCAAATTGGAAAGCTCCCACCTACCAGCACCAACAAGAGCCTCCATAGTCCTATACCATCGGCATCTAAATCTTGCAAGAGCCTCCAGCGCCTCCTACACATTAACCTACAAACAACAAACAACTAGCCGCATACCTCCAAGCCCCGTCCACTAGCGCCATAGCCAAATGACAAAGTGCATCCCTCGGCTCCAAGTCAGCTAACAACCCACCCCACAACTCCTACTACACTACAACGAGATGCTACGCAAGCTCCTATGGCTCCCTCGAACTACATAGAATGCCACGCCTTTGCTTGCTAACAATCAGCATGCCTCTACCTACAATGCTCATCTGAGTTTTTTCTAGGCCCCCGAAGCCAAGTTCCCTCCAAGAAAAGCCTTCACCAAGCTCCTTCACGCAGCGCTTCATCGCCATAGCTCCAGCTCCATCGACGGGCGATGAAAATCGGAGGCCAATAGAAATCCAAAGCCACCAAGGTCACCATTGATTGACATGTGGCAATTCCACGTGGCAGGTAAGATTTAACCAAGGTTAGGTGAAGTTAACCCATGGTTCAAAGGCTTGGTTAGTTTCTTGCCAAGTGGCAGATCAAAAGAAACTATGGTTAAGTTAACTCAACCCACACTCAACCATGGTTAAGTCTAGGTTCAGGATTCGTTAACTACCACATCACCAAGTGCCACCTAAGCACATAGCCCCTACCAAGCACAGTTTGGAATCCAGCATATGAATCCCTGTGCCACATCATCAAAAGGCCTCTTCTTTAGAAAAACTTCGATAAGTCGTAACTTGCAATCTAAGAGGAATTTGCACATGCTCTAAAAAGGAAAAGTGATCGTCTTTTTGAGCTCTACGGACCTGTCAAATTAAAATAATTGTTAGCAATTAGGCACTACCAATATTGAAAGAAATCAATTGGTAAGACCTTTGCAACAAATGACAAATCAAAGCACGAATGCACACATCGTTGTCATAAGTATGCCAAAAGCACAAGTGCATGAGATGACCATAGCACAGAACATGGCATCCACACATAAACCATCAAGGCATATGGAAGAACAAAGCATCATGCATCAAGCTACATCAAGCAAAGAAGAGAACGCCATCGACATCAAGCATTGAGAAGCAACAACCTTGCCACCTTCAACCGACACATTTGTAAATCAAGCCTGACCACCTAAGAGTAGCCATGAAAGCACCCAAGGGTGGTATTGACATGTAAAAACCACACTTGACCACCTTAAGTAGCAATGTATACACTAAGGGGAGGTGATGGAATGTAAACTCACATCTGACCACCTTGCATTAGCCAATGGATCATGGCACCAAGGGGAGGTGTTGAGATATGGTGCCATGAGCACATAGATTAAAGGCTAAGGTATGGTATAGGAAAGAATTAAAGTAGCCACCCTAGGATGTGGACTACATGATGTGGAGATGTGGATCAAGGATATCCACAAGGAGAGATGTGGATCGGAGGATCCCACAAGTGTTGACTATTCAAAGGGCACTCTCTATATAAGAGGCCTATCATGTATTATTGAGAAGAGAGAAATACACATTCACTCAAGATTCTATTTATGAGTCCAAGCTAATCTATCTTGGAACCTAATTGACTTGAGGTACATGTCATGAGCACTCTCTTCATCATGTTTCCACACAGGTTCCATCCACCTTAGAGCACTCCATAGATCTTGAGGCACGCATGTTTTGACACGTAACGGCACTCTTTGACAGCAAATGGTTGGTGCATTTGGTGCGCTTTTTACCTGCCATGGGAGCTTGTAGACTTTTTTTCCCTTGTAAGGCGATAACGACCAAAAAAATAAAGTGAGGAAGTCTGAGAAGGCTTGGTAACTCATTTAAATTTACAAGGAAGACAATAACTTGCCTAGTTTATTTATTACCGGTGTTATGTACAATGGAAGGTTTGCATGTTGCAAGAACTAGAAAGATCCTCAAGCAGGATGTTTGAACCAGGAAACTATGTATAACAAAATTCAAAGCAAAAAACTATGTACAATGGAAAAAATTGCACGGGCACTATCAAACACTCATTGTCAACACAGTCTCACAAACCCGACGCTGTTCATAATGAACTCTTCTCATAGTTTTTTGTCAAAGATCATGTTCTTGGTGGCAACGACACTACGACTATGAAACTCTATGAAAGGGCAATAAAGTTTCAACACGTCGTCAACATGGGCTCCACAGATTTGTATAGCCACTTGCAAACCGTCACTCACAGTTCACAATACAAACTTTCAAAGATGGCATGTGCAAAATGGTTTGTGCACTATCAGGCAATTGTGCTAGAATGGACAACCTAAATCTCTGCTCACTCGCAGGCCACTACAGCTTCCACATTGGATTTCAATAAGCAGACTGTTCAGGTTGATAAAGTGCAACACTCCTATGTAAGAACAATTACTTCTTCACATGAATCCAATGTAAATGAGCTCTTTTACCTTCTTGCTGCAGCCTAGTTGAGACACCTGCCTTATGAAAGTTTCATGTAGTGTCGCTCGAAGGTTGCCTTGCGGGATTGCCCCAAGGATGGTAAAGTCAAAAACTCACAGGGCGTGCCAGGCACACATAAAAGATATATTCTTGGCAATGTACATGACAATGCCCTCATATATGAACTCTTGCACTAGTCGAGTGAGTGTGTGCATCCTCTCTGCCATGAATGTTAACTGTATCACAATGTCTTGCACTTAGAAAGTTTAAGGTGTATAAACAGTCGATAATGTTGTTACTACTTTGCTTTGCACTTACCGTGGCACAATCCTCGGCATTTGGCCCGTCTGCAACAATGATCTAATCTAATGGTGGCCCATCCAGGTCTACCTTTACAATTACAAATGCTATAGTATCCATCAACATGATACAAATGAACCTTTTGTTGTTTCTACTTGGTTCTCTTCCCACGATGCATACATTCTTATTGGTTTCTCGGGAACAAATGGTATAACACCATTGAACGGTTCACCCTTAATAATTGTTTTTGTTACATCAACTCACAATGATATACGAAAGAATTACCACCCTCTCATAAGCTTCTTTTGGTAATGGTTGGACCCTCTGTCCTGAAGAAGCTATTAACTTGTAATACATCTCTTAATTGCAACACATATGCATGCGGAACATGGAGGGTGATTGTCTCACAACATTCTGCATTCGTTAAGTTGACTCGCATGAAGATAGGGTAAGACACATCTTGAGCTTTGGAGGTGCCATATTTTGCCAAGACTTTCCCTTCAAAAGCAAAACGATATGGTACTCTAACAAGGAATCTATGGGTAAAATTGGAAGATTATTTGAATAAACTAATCCCAACTCTGCGGGGACTATTGCTCTAGCTTCTTCTGCTTCAGTGTTTGCATCGTTTGGCTTGTCAAACTGATTATTTGCCTTACTTTTGTTGACCTTATGTGAAAAGGTTGAGCTTGTTGAAAATATCGAATTAGTAATGGCATGAGTAAACTTTACTTTGTGCAGTGCTCCTAAAACTATGTTCTCTTGCAGCTATCTTGCTTTAGTAATTAGTAAGAGCAACTAATTCACAGTAAAATATTGATAAGAACATTCTTCATGGGCTCCATGGTACAACATACAGTTTTGGCCAAAGAGATTACAAAGAAAGCACTTGCCTACTTGTGTCAAAACTCAAAGAAAATAAGTTAACTTGACAACCTTGCTAGGTGCTATGTTTGCAAATATCAATCTCAACCATAAAGAGTGAATTCATTTAGCAATCTACTCGTGAGAAAATCCTAGTCATCGGTGATCTCGGATTCACTATCCTCCTCCACAACCGGGGGTCGAATGTCCATCTCTATCTTGTAACGCATCTTCAGAAAGGTAACCTTTCTTGCATACCTCTTTTTTGATTGGGTCAACAAAGACTACGCAAGCTCAATCAACACAATGCTAACTGTCTAAAGATAAAACAATTGCAGGCACAAACGTTCACCTTCAACATAAGTATGTTCGGATGCTGCATGAAAAGCTCTTTTTAATGTTTTTTGGATGGTCTTTTAATGTTGGAATGCTTTGTGAAGATAGTGGGAGAGAGGGAAGGAGTCTCACTTGCGGCTTTCTCACATACACAATGGAGGAATACACACACAAGTGGAGGCTGAAAATAGTTTTCCTCTTCTTAGTTGTGAAATCCAAAAAGAACTCTAGTACAAAGAATATAGAAGAACCCTATATGTGGGTCTCAAACCAAACTCAACTAACTAAGGTGGCATACTAACTGAGCCACAAACTAGAGTAGATAAGAATAGCTGTCATCCAGCTATTATTCGCCAGCTATTATTCGTGGGCGGTGTACCAACCGCATCTGCAACTAACAAGTCGGTGACATAAATACACAACGGTCACCTTGGCATATCGCGAGTGGAGCTCGATATCTCCACACTCCCCCTCGAGCTCAATCCCAATTCTTGCACACCAAGCAAGTCTCTGAACTTGCGCAACTTCTCTGTGCCCAGTGCCTTTGTAAATATGTCAGCTACCTGATCCTCTGTGCTGACATAAACTAGATCAATAAGACCTAGTAAAACCTTCTCCTACACATAGTGATAATGCACCTTAATGTGCTTTGTTCTAGCATGATAGATTGGGTTATTTGCCAAGTGTATACTGGTCATGTTGTCACAATAAATGACAACTAGCCCATCTGTAGACTGATGCATATCATAAAGTAGCTTATGCAACCAAGCTACCTCACATGCAGCCATTGCTGCACCCTTGTACTCAACCTCTGTGCTCGACAAGGCAACTGTAGGCTGTTTCTTGCTGCTCCAGGTGACTGCAGCACTCCCAAAAGAGAACACATATCCACTGGTAGATCGTCTATCAGAAATACTACCAGCCCAATCAGCATCAGTGTATCCATGCAACTGTATCTGAACCCCAGCCTCATAAAATAGTCCATACTGCAATGTGGACTTCACATACCTGAGTACGCGTCTAGCCGCATCCAAATGCGGTTTCCTTGGAGCCTGCATAAATTGACTTACCAATCCAACAGCATAGCTTAAATCTGGCCTGGTAATAGTAGTCATATAAATCAGACTTCCTACTATGCGTCTGTACATAGTAGGGTCTTCCAGAAGCTCACCTGCATCTGTGCTTAGCTTCACATTCTGCTCCAAAGGAACTGAAATAGGCTTACAGCCTGTCATCCCATATTTGGATAGCATGTCCAATCCATACTGCCTCTGCAAGTGCTGTATCCCACTTGGTGATCTAATCACCTTAATGCCCAGAAAATAACGCAGCTCTCCTAAATCCTTCATCTCAAACTTCTGCTTCAATAGCATTTTCACATGAAGGATATCTTCATCACTATCACCTGTGATGATCAAATCATCAACATAAATGACAAGCAGCATAATACCTTTCTCTGTTTTTCTCACATAGAGAGAAATCTGCCTTGGAAATCTGAAAGCCAATAGTGACAAGATACTGTCCTATCTTATCAGACCATGCTCTAGGTGCTTGCTTCAAGCCGTACAAGGCTTTCTTCAACCTGCAAACAAACTCAAGATGAATAGCATGAACATAACCTGGTGGCTGCTCCATAAAGACCTCTTCTTGCAAATCACCATGCAAGAAGGCATTCTTTACATCCATCTGATGTAAAGACCATCCCTTTGATGTAGCCATAGCAATGACTGCTCTTACAATTGCCATCCTTGCAACCGGACTGAATGTTTCTTCATAATCAATGCCATATGTCTGTGCATACCCCTTGACAACTAATCTTGCCTTGTATCTGTTCACAGAACCATCTGCATTGTGCTTGATCTTATAAACCCACTTACAGCCAATTGCATTCTTGTCTTTAGGCAAAGGCACCAATTCCCATGTAGCATTTGCTTCCAAGGCATCCATTTCTTCATCCATGGCTTTCTCCCATTTTTCATTTCCCAATTTCAGCCTATCCACAGGATACCTAGCTCTGGTAGACCTGCGCAAAATAGGCTCACTTCCAGGTGCTCTCAAAACATCCCTGGTCTTCCTTACTCCAGGTGTAACAATAGATGGAATACCCAACTCATCATCAATGCTCTGTTCTGAGCCACTGGATTCACCATCCACATAAGAGTGACCTGCATTCACATCAAATATGGGCTGATCTACCTTCTCTTTTCCTTTTCGTGATACCTGCATACCACTATCTGCATTGCTTTGAGGAGAATCTCCTGATCTCAATCTACCTGTCCATGGCGAAGTATGTGATCCACTGCTAGAGGACACTGCAGGTCCACTAATATTTTGTGATTGCTGCTGTGAATTTTGTGCAGCATTACCATTTTGTGCATCTACATCAATCATCAGATTTACTGGTTTATACCAGCTGCTCATATCATCAAAAACAACATCTCTGCTCACTGTAAACTTACGAATAGAAGGGTTATAGCATCTATACCCTTTCTACTGCAGAGAATAACCAATAAAGACGCACTTCTCAGCTTTTGGATCCAACTTGGACCTCAACTCATCTGGCACATGAACATAGGCAATGCAACCAAAAATTTTCAAATGAGAAATGTTTGGTTTCCTACCAGTATACATCTCCTCTGGTGTCATGCCATGTATTGCTGCAGTGGGAGTCCTGTTCATTATGTAAACTGCTGTAGCAACTGCTTCAGCCCAATAATAATCTGGTAGATCTTTTTCATTTAGCATGGCCCGAGATACCTCTCCAATATGCCTATTTTTCCTTTCTGCAAGTCCATTTTGATGTGGGGTATGACTACATGAATATTGCTGCTTTATGCCATGCTCCTGCAGGAACCTTGCAAACTCATTTGAGAGGTACTCTCCCCCTCCGTCTGACCTTAGGCATTTTATTTGCAGGCTTGTTTCTTTTTCAACCATAGCTTTAAAAGCTTTGAAGTGCCCAAACACTTCACTTTTCTTTTTCATAAAATACACCCAAACTTTTCTGCTGAAGTCATCAATAAAAGTGACAAAATAGTGACAGCCTCCAATAGATGTAGCTTTAGTAGTCCACACATCAGAGTGGATTAATTCCAATGGCTTTTTACTCTCTTGAACATGCCTAGGAAATGGTTTCCTTGCCTGTTTTCCAAATTGACAGGCTTCACAAACCTTATGCATTTCTGCAACCTTAAATTTAGGCAATCCTGCAACAATATTTTGGGCTTGCATTGATTTAAGTCGCTGTATATTAACATGACCAATGCGTTTATGCCAGATATCAATATCTGCAACTACACCGGTCCCATGTGCAAACATTGCTGCACTCAATTCAGGCATGTCCGCATCCAATGTAAACATCCTACCCTTCTTCTTTCCTTTTGCTATCAAGCAACTGTTATTTTTCATATCCTCAACAAAGCATCCATGAGGATTAAATCTGACCTGCAAGACCTGCTCAACCATTTGACCAACAGAAACTAGGTTCTTGGTGACGTTTGGGACATGAAATACATCAAACAGGTATTTCTTTTTCCCATCCTGCATAGACAAAGGAATTTTACCAATCTGCACAATAGGATGTGCAGTATCATCACCAGTCTCCACAAATCCTGGTTTTTCCATTTTTCTTGCATCCTGCATCCATTCTGCATGACCTGTCATGGTTTGACGCACCTGAGTCAACATACCACACATCATTTCGTTCTTCTGCACTTGTCACAAAATTTGTCATATGCTGCACCATAAATAGATGCTCATTTCTGTCATCACCCTGTCTACTAGAAGATGCATAATTGCCTTGCTGCAATTTTCCATTCATAATGTCATTCTGCTTTTTGTAGCAGTCCTTAGCCATATGACCCATTTTACCACAGTAGTAGCATTCAACATTGTTGTTTGCATTTTGGCCTCTCTACCATCCACCATGGCCTCTTTGGACCCCCCTGCCTCTAGAGTTACCACGTCCTCCTCCATAGGACTGGTTTTCTTGAGTTTGCTGCATATTCTGATTTCTACCATGGCCTGCAGATCGGCCTCCTCTACCTCTGCCTCTACCTCTTCCAGCATTTGAGTAGAAGACAGTTTCTTTTGAAGTTCCTCTTGAAGAAGATGCACCCCCATTTCTCTGCTCTTCAGAAATTAGAAGAGCAAACAACTCTTCAAAATCAGGAAATTTTTCACGGACGGCAATGGATGTCCGGAACTGTGCATAATCCTTTCCTAGACCATTCAAGGTCACAGAAACTAGATCATCATCTTCCACTGGCGACCCAATGGAAGCAAGTGCATCTGCAATTTTCTTCACCTTCATGTGGTAGTCATTTATGCTCAAATTTTCTCTCTGCACATTGTGCAACTCCTGTTTGAGCTGCATTTTCCTGGCTTCCGTATTTGTGCTGTTTTGCCAAAGTATCCCATGCCTCCTTTGGCGTACTTGCATCCTGAATATGCACAATCATAGAATCCGAAATACTAATAGACAGCAGTACATAACTTTTCTAGCTCTCTCATGCCATCCTTTAAATGCCTGCATTTCCTGTTGATTGGGAACATTAGGAAGAACTGGTTCTTCTTCATTTCCTGTAATAAACTCCCAATAGCCTTTTCCCATAAGGAAATTCGTCATTCTAAACTTCCATGCTTGGAAGTTGTTCTTATCAAGCTTTTCAGTGACAATCTATGAAAAAGAATCAGATGCCATTACAGAACACTACAAAATATTCTGTCACAGCAAAAAATATAGTTTCTGCCTCACAAGGGCAAATCTGCAAAACTGACGAACGTGGTATTTGACCACACAGTCACTTCCTAGTGACGATTTTGCATCAACAGGCAATAAGGATGATTCTGTAACTCCCAATATCTCTGCACACATGCATACGATGCAATTTCTATGGCAACTTTTCACCGACCTGCAGAACAGTGGTCACTCAGCAAAAAAAAGGGCCTTTTTCTTAGTGCTTCTGGAGAAACTCCGCCTCCAAAGCGGGCCCCGAAATGTCCTCGAATCAAAAAAATAAAGTCACCGAGGGCTTCGCCCGATCCCGCAGCATATACTGCCCTCTCGCCACACTGCGAAGGGCGTCTCAATCTGAGATAGTGCACTCTTGCACTTTTGCCTGTGCTACCTGCAGAGATTTGCTCCCAAACTCGAAAAAGGAAAGCAACACTGGTCCTCTTACCAGGACACCGCGAACTTGGTTTGCTTTCTTGAGCTCCTTACCACGAACAAGGCTCTAATACCATGTGAAGATAGTGGGAGAGAGGGAAGGAGTCTCACTTGCGGCTTTCTCACATACACAATGGGGGAATACACACACAGGTGGAGGCTGAAAATAGTTTTCCTCTTCTTAGTTGTGAAATCCAAAACGAACTCTAGTACAAAGAATATAGAAGAACCCTATATGTGGGTCTCAAACCAAACTCAACTAACTAAGGTGGCATACTAACTGAGCCACAAACTAGAGTAGATAAGGATAGCTGTCATCCAGCTATTATTCGTGGGCGGTGTACCAACCGCATCTGCAGCTAACAAGTCGGTGACATAAATACACAACGGTCACCCTGGCATATCGCGAGTGGAGCTCGATATCTCAACATGCTTGAGGAGGCTTCCATCCTTGTTGACTCCTTTGTTTGCCATAAGCACAAGATGTATGTAGATTGTTGCGGATGGACCAAGCGCTGTTGTTTTTAGACAACCTCCAAACATGGAAATGTAACCTTTATTTGCAAGAGCGCATACAATATCATTGACCACCATTGCAGAATTTCAAACCAACATAGGCATGTCTAGTTACAATATGCCATGAAATGAAAACAGTATATCAAGAAGACGTATAGCATGTTCCATCTTGCATTGGAATTTCAACCTGGCTACAACTAAAGAGGACAACATGACACATTCTCAAACACAATTTTTAAAAGCACACATGTAGCACTGATAGCACATGGACTTCAAAAGACCAGAAGGGGAAGAAGAGAAGGTTGTAAATCCCGTAGACAATCGGGTGAATCAATATAGAGTACTACAAATAATGATGTTTGCCCACTTGGGGGCTCAACACTATGCGACATCACGAACAACCTTCAACATATATGCCCACCACGCAAAACATGATGGTCGAAACTAAAGAAGACCCAACTAAGCATAGCCGAAACAAGAACAGTAGCCCATGAGACAAGGAATTGGAAAACATCAACAAAATTGGTGTTCGGAGCACCGAATCTATACAAGCGAAGGAGATATCGTATAAGAACCTTGAGAAAAACGATATCAAAAGGGAGCAAAAGGAAAGCAACTGTGAATTAGATAGGAGACAAGAGCACAAGCGCATGTAACAAAGAACCAGAGACTTGCAATCTCTATGACATATTAAAGGCATCCAACAGAGACAAATCACCTTCGTTGTTTATTTCCTCTGTTCCCTCTGAACCATGTATAACCTTCTTCTTTCCCTCTGCAATAGCTTCTCTCCCTCCCTCGTTCGTAGAATTTCTTGCGACCTCTGCAAGAGAATCCATAACGAACATGGAACAATAAATCATTACGATGGCTAAGTTCTGACAAGACGAACAACACGATGAGCATGATAATGACAATCACCGTGGTAACGCAACGTCGCCTCTTCAGCACATCTAGGGCAAGGTTTTGCCATGTTGATCATGTCTACACAGAAGCAAGAAACAAGAATTGGAACAAGAAAAAGGAATCAAAACTCGAAGAGAACGAATACCGAAATAGAGACAGAAGTAGAATTCCAAGATAACGTATACCTTTCTCAAATTGGCCGCTACTGGTGTCCATAAAGTCACCAGATACCTGTTGCGTGTCATCGAAGCTACCCATGGTAACGACGGTGCAATTTCCCAATAGTCCCAGCATACAAAGAGAATGCCTCGACTTGTATACCTCAGGATGTTTTGTAGCGAAACACAAAGATAGCATCTAACCATAAACGCGTTGCCCAAGACCAGAATAGCAAATCCAGAAGCTACTACCCATGCCCATACCACATCCACACGAAGGTGAATACTTCAACATGCGAAGAAAGGAAAGCATGGGAGAAGAAGGAGCTCCATGCAAAGCAAGAAATAGTGGAGATCGGCTGGAGGCGGGGAGAGGGAGTGTGTGCAACAAGTGGTTGTGCAGGACTAGACACAACAGCGTGACCTTGGTCTACACGTGTCTATTAGGGAGTAGCTCATGGAGAACTGGGGCAAGTCCATGGTGGCAAGCTCCCCCATTGCACATGGACACCTCAGACTAGCCACGAAAAACAAGAAATAAAACAAGAGTGCATGTATGCACAAAAGCACTGGCTTTGGCTTATGAAGCTCTATCGAAAAGAAATTTAAGGACAATTTCTACATCAATTTAAAAAACAAGATGAATTTCATTCATGTGGCCTACACACAGAGAATTTTGGGTGGATTCCTTTCTATTTTACTTTTTTATCTTGGGTATCATTCTTAGTGGATTCCTTTTTGTTTACTTTTTTGATCTTGGGTATCATTCGCCTTTTTTTATGTTGTCCATGGTTAATAGGTTAAAGAAAAGATGTCTATAATAAACACGGAAAAGATCCAGTACAGCAGGCCCTATCCTTGCTCTTTCCGTCCCTAAAGCCTCGCCTGCTGTCTCTTTTCAAGCTTGCAAGACTTTTGGCCTTGGCGATGGCGATGGCGATGGCGATGAGCCAGAGCCCCTTCCTCCTGCTCCTCATTGCTCTCGCCTTCGTTTGGAAATGCCTCTGCTACCTCCTCCGATACCGACGCTCCAAGCTCTTAGCCCGCTTGCACCCCTCCCACGATCACCACACCCTCGTCCTCCACACCATCTTCGTTGAGTTCCCCTTCCTCTCACGAAAAGCCCTCGAGTTCGCCCTCTTCCGGACCTACGCCATCCCCCGGATCTCTCGCGTCCTTCAAAAGACTGGCCAGCTCGCACAGAATGCCTCCAGACGCTACGACGATACGGATATCTTGCTCCAAGAATTGTTGCTCCACCATGTCGACGGAGACCGAGGCTCGCTTGCCCTCCGTCGTCTGAATTTCCTCCACTCTCACTACTCTATTAACAACTCGGAGTATCTCTATGTCCTCTCCATCTTCGTCTTACTGCCTATGGAATGGGCCACCCTGTAAGTCCTGCCGGCGCACAGATCTTTCGTGTTTATTCTCTGCTATTGTTCTGAGGCATACTGGTTGTAATATCATTTCTTGTCTCTTCGACCTCCAGCTATGGCTACAGAGCGTGGTCGGAATTGGAAAGATCGGCATATTACACGAACTGGTGTGACATCGGTACACGCATGGGCATCCGGGACATCCCTGAGAGCATCTCCGCGCTCTCTACGTACAAGGAAAATTACGAAGCGAAGCATATGGTCTACTCCGATTCCAACAGGGAACTAGCAGAAGCGTCAATAGCACTGTTTCTGGGCGGCATACCGTCGTCTCTGTGGCCAATGGCTCGCCGGGTAGTGTACGCGCTGATGGATGAGAAGTTAGGGAAGGCGATGGGGTATCCGAGGCAGCCATGGTGGCTGCAGAGTGTATCGCATGGTCTATTGAAGCTGCATGGGAAGGTGGTAAGCTGGTTACCGCCGAGGCCGCTATCATGGGCGAAGTATAGGATACTCCCTGGTTGTCCGAAGTTTCAAGGAGCGGGATATGACGCAGAAACACTGCATAAGGTGTTCTTCCAGGTATACAAACCTGCAGAATACACCAAAGGGTACAAGATCAAGGAGCTGGGTGGTCTGAGTCCGGGCGAGCTGGGAAAGGCTTACCAGGGGCAACTGTTCTGTGCTTTGAATGAATGCAGCAACGCTCCATGGCCACAATCAACCAAAAGTAACATTGACAACTACTGGTAGATTATCTATATACTCATGCTCGCCCGAGTATCGCTTATGTCGCAGAATGACTCATGTGTCACTATGTATAAACCCCTATATATCCAGCTTATGTCTCAGAATGACTCATGGGTCACTACTTATAAACCCCTATATATCCACTTTGCTCAAGGCTTATTTGTCTAATGCTAAATTTTCATTAATAGAATGCAATCTTTTCAAGAAATTTTCTGTAAAATGTGAAATTTCGATCACTCTTTTCTTACTCAATTGTACATAAATTTTCAATATCTTTTTATAAGTGAAAAATCTAAGAAAAATGGAATTAAATATGTGCTTCTATGAACTCACTTGATTAGTCACAGATATTATTGAGTGATCCCCTCAAGATCTTTTCATGTTCTTCGTATAATTATGAACAAGAGTGCACACTAGCAAGCATAGTGGTAAAGTGGGCACTTTCAATGTACTAGCATGATCCTTTTGGCATACCCATGGCAAGGTCTAAGCGTAAGTGGTTTTTAAACTTTCAGTTAATAAGTTTTTAAACTTTCTATAGGAATTGGGTTGGTGATGGCTGTCAAATTAATTATTATGGGTGTTTATTGTTGGGTAGGATGTACGATGGCTTTAGGTCAAGTTTGGTGAGATTTAGGGTAAGGCTCCTTGATGGCTCATCCTTCTTCATGCTTCTTTCTCTAGCTATTTATATTCTTGCTTCGCCGTTGTCTCCTTGCTCCTCATCTCTTTGCTTTTGGTGCCCTAGCCTGAGTTACTTGCTTCGACGTGGCTCGCATCTGATTGCTGTTCTTCTTCAGATTCACTGGTTCATTTTCTACTTTGATGTTCTATTGAGTTGAACCTTTGTTACCTGCTTCAATTCTAACTAATGTTTATTCAAGGTGGTCCATTGGAATCGAGGGCAAGGCGCTTGGGGGCAACCTTCGACTATATGCCGATTGCAACTCACTTGTTCAATGGTAAAGGAGTCAATTGTAGCTCAATTTTTTAAAACAAAGATTGTTGTTCGACTCTATGCATTTGAAGCAAAGGTTGCTATTGGGCTTTCTACATGCTTATTTCATTATAGTATTCTTCGATGCTTGGGCTATTGTGCTGCATTGGTTCTTCAAGAGTTGGCCTAAAGGATTGCTTTTTAATGGTGCATGCTTATTCTACTATATTGCCTATTGTTCGATGCTTGGGCTATTGTGATGACTTGTTTCTTTGATGCTTGGGTTGGATTGAATGAAAGATTGCTTTTCTAGGGTCTACATGCTTGTTTAATGCCTTCATTAAGTGTTCCTTTTGGGTCTTCTATAGTCAAATGTGGACTTTCTCTATTGAATCTATCAGGTGTTGTATGTTGCATCAAATCTATTTGTTCCGTTTGTGAAAACTTTTTTTGTGATGCTCTACGTCATGGTTCTCTAGGGAGTCGCACCATTTGAATTGTGAGCTCTACCATGGATTAAGACATTGTTTGTAGTCTTGGATGCTTGTATTTTTGGTTGGATTATTGCTTCCTCGACTATCTTGCTTTATTGGTTGAAAGATCTTGCTTATAAGAAATAGGTATCCCACAACATGTCTTAGGTAGACAGGTTTGTGCCTCTAGCTCAAAGAGATTTTTGGATGTAACTATGACTATGCTCAATGTTGTGCATGGTCTTTCTGTTTGATGAATTTTTGCAAGAGTGTGGATATGTACTGTGCTCTTCAAATGTTTTCTTTTGTGTTTCTTGGCTATCTCACCGTGTTGTTTCTGCGCTAGTTAAAGGTGTCTTTACTGTATATAGCTAAGAACACCTATTTCATTAATTTTGGACTCTTGCACTGTCCAAATTCATTTTGTGAGATAATTCTGGATAAAACATTTCAAAAAAAGAGGCTCTTATAAAACAAAACATTGAGTCAAAAATGAAGATTTAAAAAAATCAAATTAGAAAAAATGACGTGAGATGTTAAAAATAGAGTACATCACATTGTTAAAAGAGACAAAAAAGTAAGATTTTAAAAAATCAAATTAGAAAAAATGGCATGACATGTTATGAAAACTAGAG
Source organism: Dipteris shenzhenensis (assembly GCF_047967505.1). NCBI lineage: Eukaryota > Viridiplantae > Streptophyta > Polypodiopsida > Gleicheniales > Dipteridaceae > Dipteris > Dipteris shenzhenensis. Next base: position 18,452,787 of record NC_141626.1, read on the forward strand.
TACATTTCAAAAAAGAGCACATCACATTTGTACATTTCAAAAAAGAGCACATCACATTTGTAAAGAAGTAGATCATATTACTCAAAGCCATATGGTGTCAAAAAACACCTTAATACAGTCTCTCTTAACATCATCTTAACATCACATTTGTACAAGAAGTAGATCATATTACTCAAAGCCATATGGTGTCAAAAAACACCTTAATACAAAGCCATATGGTGTCAAAAAACACCTTAATACACCTTAATACAAAGCCATATGGTGTCAAAAAACACCTTAATACAGTCTCTCTTATCTAAGTCTAGAAGATCTCATCATTGGTCTCTCTTATCTTCTCAACAACCCAATCCTTCACTGCCTCCACAGCTGTATCCTCAACATAATTACATGTGAAGAAGAAGTTTAAGCAATCACAAATTGTTTCTTTATAATTTCTCTGAGAGGCTCTTATTGTTCTCTCAGCATCCGCATCAAATCGCCCATGACGAGAGCTGCGATAACGCAGGTTACTTAAGAAGTCTAATAGATCTTGTCGTGCTTTTATCATACGTCTTAGAAGTCTTTCGCTGTCTGCTATCTTGAGAGTCTCCTCCCTCTCTGCGTGCCTTTGTGCAGCAAATTCCTCTCTCTCCATGTGTGTCAAAGGAGAACCTTGTCGAATTCTGGCCTCTCTCTGTGCTCCTTGGTCAGCAATCCATTCTTTGAGATTGTTAATTCCGAACTCCACGTCTTCGACAATGCCAAGGACATCCATGGGTGGGGAGATGATAAAGAAAGGGAGATGGACTACGGTGCAAGAAAGAAGAGAGTGTCTGCGGAAGAAGTAGGATAGAAGAATACTTGGTTATCAAGATGGATGAAAGAAGACTCTGAGAGTGTTTGCGGAAGGACTCGAATAGAAGAATACAAGTTAATGAGAAGCACTAGGATGCAAGAAAGAAGAGAGTGTCTGCAGAAGAACTAGGATAGAAGAATACTTGGTTATCAGGATGGATGAAAGAAGACTCTGAGAGTGTTTGCGGAAGGACTAGGATAGAAGAATACAAGTTAATGAGAAGCACTAGGATGGATGAAAGAAGAGAGTGTTTGTGGAAGAACTAGGATAGAAGAATACTTGGTTATCAGGATGGATGAAAGAAGACTCTGAGAGTGTTTGCGGAAGGACTAGGATAGAAGAATACAAGTTACTCAGAAGGACTAGGATGTAAGAAATAAGAGAGTGTTTGTGGAAGGACTAGGATGGAAGAATACAAGTACACTAAGGCACGATGTGATCACAAAGGTCTTTGCGTCTCTCCTTGACACAATAAAATGCATACCGCCAACTTCAGGATCTGAACTCTTTGTAAAAATATCCACAAAGGTGTCTTTTCGCTGAATTATTATGCCTACTACAAGACTTGAAGTCATATCTTTTTTGAAGAAAGTAGCATCCCATGGATCTTCAACACCATTGAACTCCCTTTTTGACATAAGTAGAAAGAGTCTCTTTTCCTTTTGATGAAGAAACCAAGCTCTTCTACCCATGTGATATCGAGTCCACCTACCAAAGCCATTGGGGCTATATTCCTTTCCTTTAAAATTCAAAGTGACATCAGAAACCCATTCTCTGATCTCAGAGTCATCTAGCATAGCCATCACATTAGCTGATTGCTCCATAATCCTACAAGAAAAGATAATGAAGAATTTAGATACATACAAGTAAAGTACAATATACAACCCTTGATACAATAAATGTGGAAAATAGCCCAAAAGGCTTTACAAGGCTTCATATGGCAATAAATGTGGGAAATAGCCTAAAAGGCTTTACAAGGCTTAAATATTTGTACAAATGTAAAAGAATTAGCCAATAAAGCTTTACAAGTAATATAAAATGTCGTCTAGTGATAAAGCTTCAATCTTCGTGAAGATTCATGTAATCTGTCCATCCATTGATATTTGAGCACTGATACCCAACTGGTGCAATCTATCCACTAAAAACTGTTCCACTGATATACATTTATGCAGCCCACATGATATCCACTTATGCAGCCCACTGATACTCGTTAATTAGTGAATGGTCGAGATGGTCGGGTTTATTACAAGGCGCTTCATATGACAATAAATGTAAAAAATAGCATAAAAGGCTTTACAAGGATTTTTATGACAATAAATGAGCTTAAATATTTATACAAATGCAATAAAAATAACCAATAATCATCAAGCTCCAATATGTCCCATGACATGTAATCTGTCCACTGATATATGGAATCTGTCCACTGATATCTGCTCATGCAATCTGTCCACTGATATCTGCTCATGCAATCTGCCCACTGATAAACTTCTTGGTAAATGGTAAAAGGTCTTATTTAATAGCATGTTATGAGTGTTAAACCGCATGTGAGCGAAGGGACTGACAACGATTAGGAACTAGTTAGAAAAATTTGAGCATGGCTTCGATTGGCAACTTGGAGAATTGTCTCTCCTCTAAGGCAATCTAATCTATGCTAAACTATGCTAAACCAACCGTCGAAGCGAAGAAAAGCAATAAATAATTTCTTTTTCTGTGTTCATTTTAATGTGCTGGGGTTTAAGAGGCTTAAATATGCAAAAGAAGGGGTTGTGATGTAGAGGCTAAACCTGCATGTGATATAAATAAAGAACAAGTATCTAAAGAAAAGTTAACATTTTTCAATTTAAAAGATGAATATATATAAAAACATTATCTCGCCTTCAAAACAAACCATAAATTCACTCTTTTATAATTTTTTAAAAGTATAATATAAAAGATGTAAATATATAAAACTCTCTTTACTTTCTCTCTCTCTCTCTCTCTCTCTCTCTCTACTCCTAAATCTCTTTGTAGCCATAGTCAAGACACCTCATTCTCTCTCTTAATCTGTCTCTCTCTCTCTATAACTCTTAAGTATTTTTCATTCCTCTCTCTCTCTCTCCCTCTCTCTCCCTACTCTCTCCCTCCCTCAAGGAGCCACGGTCCCCAAGAGACCCGCTTCTCTCTCTTAATCTCTCTCCCTCTCTCTCCTCTCTCTTTCTTTCCCTCCCTACTCTTCTCTCTCATTTAAAAATATAATATAAAAGATGTAAATATATAAAACTCTCTTTACTTTCTCTCTCTCTCTCTCTTCCTAAATCTCCTTGTAGCCATAGTCAAGACTCCTCATTCTCTCTCTTAATCTCTCTCTCTCTCTCTTTGACAACTCTTAAGTATTTTTCTCTCTATCCTCATCCCACTTATTCTCTCTCTCCCTCTCCCTCCCTCTAGCACAGAAGTTTCATTCCTCTCTCTCTCTCTCTCTCTCTCTCTCCCTCTCTCTCACTCTCTCTCTCTCCCTCTCTCTCCCTAAGTCTCCCTCTTCTCTTCTCTCTCTCTCTCTCTTTTCCTCTCTCCTCTCGCCACGTTTCATTCCCATAAACATATCTCTCTCTCTCTCCCTCTCTCTCTCCCTCTCTCTCCCTCTCTCTCTTTCTCTCTCCCTCTCTCTCCCTACTCTCTCCCTCCCTCAAGTAGCCACGGCCCCCAAGAGACCCGCTTCTCTCTCTTAATCTCTCTCCCCCTCTCTCCTCTCTCTTTACCCGCTTCTCTCTCTTAATCTCTCTCCGCCTCTCTCCTCTCTCTTTCTTTCCCTCCCTACTCTTCTCTCTCATTTAAGGAGCCCCTCTTCTCTGTATGAATCTCTCTCTCTCTCTCCCTCTCTCCCTCTCCTCTCTCATTTAAGGAGCCCCTCTTCTCTCTCTTAATTTCTCTCTTTCCCTCCCTCCCTATTCTCCCATTTCTCAAATTTACAAACTCAAATATAAATAAAAAACTAATTAAAATAGAACTCAAAAACTCAAATAAGAAACTAATTTAAAAAGAATTGTAATGCCTTCTAAAAGACCACCCTCCTCAAAAACTTTAAGAATAAACTAATTGAAAAAGAATTATAAGTAAAGAAAAAGAATTACAATACGAATTTTAAGAAATAGAACTCAAAAACCTTAATTGAAAAGAATTGTAAGTAAAGAAATAGAATTACAAGACGAATAAAAAAGAATGCAAGTACCTGGAAAAAGTGAAAAAAGTAAGGCTCGGCTTATCCTCTCTCTTCCGCTCTTGGTTGCTTCAATGAAATGAGGAGAGAGTTAAAACTAGTCCACTCCTACGCATAAATTTGAATTTTCAAAAAAGAGAGGGAAATTTGAATTCAAATTTGTGTTTAACATTCTTCTTATACTTTCTTCTCATACGTTCCTTTTGAATTCAAATTTATGTTCAACATTCTTCTTGATACTTTCTTCAACATTCTTCTCGATTGTCCTTTTCATGTAAGTCCTTTTCATTCTTCTCGTAAGTCCTTTTCATTCTTCTCGATTGTCCTTTTCATGTAAGTCCTTTTCATTCTTCTCGTAAGTCAAATCTTATTTTTCGTTCTTGCTCGTGATAGTAAGTCAAATCCTCATCTCCCATCTCTCTCCTCTCCTCTCCCTCTCTCTCTCTCCTCTCTCTCCTCTCCTTCCCTCCATCCATCCCTCGACCCAATCCTCTCCTCCAACCTCCTTCCCTCCCCTCCCTCCACCGCCAAAACTCCTCCCTCGACCCCTCCCTTCCCCTCGCCCCCCCTCCTTCCCCAAAATCCCCCTCCCCCCTCCCTCCTCCCCTCCCGCTACCCTTCCCCCTCTCCCGTCGCCTAACCTCTTCCTCCCCTACCCATTTTTCCCCCTACCCCCTTTTAACCTTCCCCCCTTTTTCCCACCCCCCTTGGCGACCCCCCCAACCCTTCCACCCTCTTCCCCACTCTCCCTTTGGCCCCCTCTCAACCCTCCCTCCCTCCTTGGCGACACCCCCCTCCTCTTCACCCTCCCCCCCCTCTTCACCCAACCCCCCCCCCTCTTCACCCTCCCCCCCCCCTTCTCAACCCACCCATCCCCCCCCCCCTTCACCCTCCCTGGCTGGCGACCGCGGCCGCCAGCCCCCCCCCTCCTCTCACCCATCCCGCCCCCCCCCCCCTCTTCACCCTCCCCCCCCTTCGCAACCCACCCATCCCCCCCTTCACCCTCCCTGGCTGGCGGCCGCGGCCGCCAGCCCCCCCCCCCCCCTCCTCTCACCCAGCCCCCCCCCTCTTCACCGTCCCCCCCCCCCTTTCGCAACCAACCCTCCCCCCTCCCCTTCACCCTCCCTGGCTGGCGGCCGCGGCCGCCAGCCCCCCCCCCTCTCCTCTCACCCAGCCCCCCCCTCTTCACCCTCCCCCCCCCCTTCGCAACCCCCTCTCCTCTCTCCCTGGGCTGGCGGCCGCGGCCGCCAGCCCCCCCCCCTCCCCCTCTCCTCTCACCCAGCCCCCCCCCTCTTCACCCTCCCCCCCCTTCGCAACCCCCTCTCCTCTCTCCCTGGGCTGGCGGCCACGGCCGCCAGCCCCCCCCCCTCCTCTCACCCAGCCCCCCCTCTTCATCCTCCCCCCCCCCTTCGCAACCCACCCTCCCCCCTCCCCCCTCCCTTTCACCCTCCTTGGCTGGCGGCCGCGGCCGCCAGCCCCCCCCCCCTCTCCTCTCACCCAGCCCCCCCCTCTTCACCCTCCCCCCCCCCCTTCGCAACCCATCCCCCTCCCTGGGCTGGCGGCCGCGGCCGCCAGCCCCCCCCTCTTCACCCTCCCCCCCTCCCCCTCTCAGCCGCTCCCCCCCTCCCCCCCCCCCCTCTTCACCCTCCCCCCCCCCTTCGCAACCCACCCTCCCCCCTCCCCTTCACCGTCCCTGGCTGGCGGCCGCGGCCGCCAGCCCCCCCCCCCTCTTCACCCTCCCCCCCCCCTCAGCCGCTCCCGGGCTGGCGGCCGCGGCCGCCAGCCCCCCCTCTTCACCCTCCCTCCCCTCCCCCTCTCAGCCGCGCCCCCCTCCCTCCCCCTCTCACCCCCCCTTCGCAACCCCCCTGGGCTGGCGGCCGCGGCCGCCAGCCCCCCCCCCCTCTCCTCTTCACCCTCCCCCCCCCCCTTTCGCAACCCCCTCTCCTCTCTCCCTGGGCTGGCGGCCGCGGCCGCCAGCCCCCCCCCCCCTCCTCTTCACCCTCCCCCCCCCCTTCGCAACCCACCCTCCCCCCTCCCCTTCACCCTCCCTGGCTGGCGGCCGCGGCCGCCAGCCCCCCCCCCCTCTTCTCTCACCCAGCTCCCCCCCTTCACCCTCCGCCCCCCCCCCTTCGCAACCCCTCCCCCTCCCTGGGCTGGCGGCCGCGGCCGCCAGCCCCCCCTCTTCACCCTCCCTCCCTCCCTCCCCCTCTCAGCCGCTCCCCCCCCTCAGCCGCTCCCCCACCCTCCCGGGCTGGCGACCGCGGCCGCCAGCCCCCCCTCTTCACCCTCCCTCCCCTCCCCCTCTCAGCCGCGCCCCCCTCCCTCCCCCTCTCACCCCCCCTTCGCAACCCCCTCTCCTCTCTCCCTGGGCTGGCGGCCTCGGCCGCCAGCCCCCCCTCTTCACCCTCCCCCCCCTCCCCCCTCTCAGCCGCCCCCCCCCTCCCCCCCCCTCTCAGCTGCCCCCCCCCTCTTCACCCTCCCTCCCCTCCTCCTCTCAGCCGCGCCCCCCTCTCTCGCCCTCTCAGCCGCTCCCCCCTCCTCTCAGCCGCCCTCCCCACCCCCCTCTCAGCCGCCAGCCCCCCTCCCACCCGCTTCCCTCCCACCCGCCGCGCCAGCCTCCCCTTCCACCCCCTTCCCTCCCACCCACCTCCCTCTTCGCCCCTTCTTCCCCTCCCTTCCTCCTCCCTCCCCTCGCACCCTCTTCCTCCCCTTCCTTCCTCCTCCCTCCCCCCCTTCCCCTCCCCTGAACCTCTCTCTCTCTAGTTTCTCTCTCTTCAAATTTTAAAAAAGAAACTAGAAAAAAAAGTTTACAAGTACCTGGAAACAATTTGTAAGTTTGCTCTTTCTTGATTTCTTGCTCTTCCTTCCTTGCTCTCTTGATCGTCCTTGCTCTCTTGCTTGAATGAAATGAGGGGAGAATGAATGAATGAAGGAAGACTATATATAAGAAAAATTAGGTTTTCCTCCTCCTCTCCTATTGGCTTTCCATTTCTCCCCTCTCTCCTATTGGCTTTTCATTTATCTCCTCTCCCATTGGCTCCCATTACTCCCCCTCTCCTATTGAACCCCCATCCCTCATCCATTAGCCCTCCTCCCATCCATCCATTTCTTCTTCCTCCCCATTGCCACCACTCCCATCCCACATTTCCACCACGTCCCATACTCCTCCCATTTTCCAAAATCCCATATTTCCCCATCTCACCCTCCTCTTTTTTATCCCCTATTAACTTCCTCACTCATTTCACTCCCTTATTAGCCTACTCCCCTATTACCTTCCCCTCTCCCATTCCATTCTTCCCTCCCCACTCTCACTTCCACTTCCCATTACTCACTTGCCATTTAAAAACTATTAATATATTATTATACTATTTTTTATACTTATTATCATACACCCTTATTACTTCCCTATCCTATTCCACTCCTCCCTCCTCATTCCCACTTCCACTTCCCATTACTCACTTGCTATACACATTTGCAAACTATTAATATATTATTACATGATTTTTTATACTATTTGTAAACTTACATATGGGCAAAATCACAGGTGTCAAAGCGATCCTATTGTGGTCATACAACAACTGTGCTTTTATTCAAGGGCATATTTATCCTCATCAACAAGCTTATTTACTCAAGGTATGAAGTGCATAATTTGTGCACTAGGTGTTTACTTTGTGCCAAAATTGTTTGCCACACACACACACACATATACATATACCGAGAATTTTCTAATATTATCGCATCTACATTTCTCCAATGGGCACAAAACTTTGTACACTCCTCAACCTAGGTCTTATTGACTTGCATACAAAGTGGTGCACCCATCTCATAAGTACTTGTTCGGATAACACACCTCCTATGTATTTTATGACGATTGTGCATAACACTAGCAACAAAATGGTGTATCATGTGAGACAGACTATGCAAAGCATATCCAATGGACACAAGACTTTACACGTTCCTCAACCTAGGCAGTATTGACTTGTGTGCAAAGTGGCATCCCCATCCGATAAGTACTTGTTTGAAAAATACACCTACGATCGTGTTTTTTGACGATTGTGCATGACACTAAGGCAACAATGGTGTTTTATGCTTGATCGACAATGCAAAGCATATCCGATGGGCACAATACTTTGCACACACCTTCAACTAGGTAGAATCGACTTACATGCAAAGTGGCATGCCCATCCCATAAGTGCTTGATCCTATAACATACCTAGAAACGTGTTTTTTGACGGATGTGCATGACACTAGAGTAAAAATAGTATTTAATGCTCGATCGACCATGCAAAGGATATCCGATGGGCACAAAACTTTTCGTACGCCTCAACCTAGGTGGTATTGAAATGTTCTCAATGAGGCACACCCATCCGATAAGTACTTGGTCAGATAACACCTAATGGCGTGTTTTTTTGCGAATGTGCATGTCATTAGGAAAAAAATGATGTATAATGCGTGATCGACCATGTAAATCATATCCGATGGTGACAATACTTTGTACGCACCTCAACGTAGTGAAAACGGACTTGCGTGCAAAGTGGAGGCCCCATCTGATAAGTATTTATTTGAATAACACACCTATGGCCGTGTTTTTATATGGTTGTGCATGACACTAAGGCAAAAACAGTGTGTTATGCTTGATCGACAATGCAAAGCATATCCGATGGGCATGATACTTTGCACACACCTTCAACTAGGTGGAATTGACTTACATGCAAAGTGGCACGCCCATCGCATAAGTGCTTGATCAGATAACACACCTAGCAGCGTGTTTTTTTACGGATGTGCATGGCACTAAGGCAAAAATGAAATTTAATGCTCGATCGACCATGCAAAGCATATCCGATGGGCACGATACTTTGCACACACCTTCAACTAAGTGGAATTGACTTACATGCAAAGTGGCATTCCCATCGCATAAGTGCTTGATCGGATAACACACCTAGCAGCGTGTTTTTTTACGGATGTGCATGGCACTAAGGCAAAAATTGTATTTAATGCTCGATCGACCATGCAAAGCATATCCGATGGGCATAATACTTTACCTATACCTCAACTTAGGTTGTATTAAAATGTTTTCAAAGAGGCACACCCATCCGATAAGTACTTGATCAGATAACATACCTAAGGGCGTGTTTTTTTGCGAATGTGCATACCACTAGGGAAAAAACGGTGTATAATGCGTGATCGACCATGTAAATCATATCCGATGGTGACAATACTTTGCACGCACCTCAACGTAGTTAAAACTGACTTGCGTGCAAAGTGGAGGCCCCATCTAATAAGTATTTATTTGAATAACACACCTATGGCCGTGTTTTTATATGGTTGTACATGACACTAAGGCAAAAACAGTGTGTTATGCTTGATCGACAATGCAAAGCATATCCGATGGGCACAATACTTTGCACACACCTTCAACTAGGTGGAATTAACTTACATGCAAAGTGGCACGCCCATCGCATAAGTGCTTGATCAGATAACACACCTAGCAGCGTGTTTTTTTACGGATGTGCATGGCTCTAAGGCAAAAATGGTATTTAATGCTCGATCAACCATGCAAAGCATATCCGATGGGCACAATACTTTGCACACACCTTTAACTAGGTGGAATTGAATTACATGCAAAGTGGCACGCCCATCCCATAAGTGCTTGATTGGATAACATACCTATCAGCGTGTTTTTTTACGGATGTGCATGAAACTAGAGCAAAAATAGTATTTAATGGTCGATCGACCATGCAAAGCATATCCGATGGGCACAATACTTTGCACACACCTTCAACTAGGTGGAATTGACTTACATGAAAAGTGGCACGCTCATCGCATAAGTGCTTGATCAGATAACACACGTAGAAGTGTGTTTTTTTACGGATGTGCATGGCACTAAGGCAAAAATGGTATTTAATGCTCGATCAACCATGCAAAGCATATCCGATTGGCACGATACTTTGCACACACCTTCAACTAGGTGGAATTGACTTACATGCAAAGTGGCATTCCCATCGCATAAGTGCTTGATTGGATAACACACCTAGCAGCGTGTTTTTTTACGGATGTGCATGGCACTAAGGCAAAAATGGTATTTAATGCTCGATCGACCATGCAAAGCATATCCAATGGGTATAATACTTTTCCTATACCTCAACTTAGGTCGTATCAAAATGTTGTCAAAGAGGCACACCCATCCGATAAGTACTTGGTCAGATAACATACCTAAGGGCGTGTTTTTTTGCGGATGTGCATACCACTAGGGAAAAAACGGTGTATAATGCGTGATCAACCATGCAAATGATATCCGATGGTGACAATACTTTGCACACACCTCAACCTAGTGGAAACGGACTTGCGTGCAAACTGGAGCCCCCATATGATAAGTACTAGTTTGAATAATACACCTAGGACCGTGTTTTTTCATGGTTGTGCATGACACCAAGGCAAAAACGGTATTTTATGCTTGATCGACAATGCAAAGCATATCCGATGGGCACAATACTTTGTACACACCTTCAGCTAGGTAGAATCAACTTACATGCAAAGTGGCACGCCCATCCCATAAGTGCTTGATTGGATAACATACCTAGCAGCGTGTTTTTTGACGGAAGTGCATGACACTAGAGTAAAAATAGTATTTAATACTCGATTGACCATGCAAAGGATATCTGATGGGCACAATACTTTGCACACACTTTCAAATAGGTGGAATTGACTTACATGCAAAGTGGCATTCCCATCGCATAAGTGCTTGATCGGATAACACACCTACGAGCGTGGTTTTTTACGGATGTGCATGGCACTAAGGCAAAAATGGTATTTACTACTCGATCGACCATGCAAAGCATATTCGATGGGCATAATACTTTTCTCATACCTCAACCTAGATGGTATTAAAATGTTGTCAAAGAGGCACACCCATCCGATAAGTACTTGGTCAGATAACATACCTAAGGGCGTGTTTTTTTGCGGATGTGCATACCACTAGGAAAAAAACGGTGTATAATGCGTGATCAACCATGCAAATCATATCCGCCGATGGTGACAATACTTTGCACACACCTCAACCTAGTGGAAACGGACTTGCGTGCAAATTGGAGCCCTTATCCGATAAGTACTAGTTTGAATAATACACCTAGGACCGTGTTTTTTCATGGTTGTGCATGACACCAAGGCAAAAACGGTGTTTTATGCTTGATCGACAATGCAAAGCATATCCGATGGGCACAATACTTTGCACACACCTTCAACTAGGTGGAATCGACTTACATGCAAAGTGGCACGCCCATCCCATAAGTTCTTGATCGGATAACATACCTAGAAGCGTGTTTTTTGACGGATGTGCATGACACTAGAGCAAAAATAGTATTTAATGCTCGATCGACCATGCAAAGCATATCCGATGGGCACAAAACTTTTCGTACGCCTCAACCTAGGTGGTATTGAAATGTTCGCAATGAGGTACACCCATCCGATAAGTAATTGGTCAGATAACACACCTAGCAGCGTGTTTTTTTACGGATGTGCATGGCACTAAGGCAAAAATGGTATTTAATGCTCGATCCACCATGCAAAGCATATCCGATGGGCACGATACTTTGCACACACCTTCAACTAGGTGGAATAGACTTATATGCAAAGAGGCACGCGCATCCCATAAGTGCTTGATTGGATTACATACCTAGCAACGTGTTTTTTGACGGATGTGCATGACACTAGAGCAAAAATAGTATTTAATGCTCGATCGACCATGCAAAGCATATCCGATGGGCACAAAACTTTTCTTACGCCTTAACCTAGGTGGTATTGAAATGTTCTCAATGAGGCACACCCATTCGATAAGTACTTGGTCAGATAACACACCTAATGGCGTGTTTTTTTGCGGATGTGCATATCATTAGGAAAAAAATGGTGTATAATGCATGATCGACCATGCAAATCATATCCGATGGTGACAATACTTTGCACGCACCTCAATGTAGTTAAAACGGACTTGCGTGCAAAGTGGAGCCCCCATCTGATAAGTACTTATTTGAATAACACACCTATGGCCGTGTTTTTATATGGTTGTGCATGACACTAAGGCAAAAACGGTGTGTTATGCTTGATCGACAATGCAAAGCATACCCGATGAACACAATACTTTGCACACACCTTCAACTAGATGTAATTGACTTACATGCAAAGTGGCACGCCCATCGCATAAGTGCTTGATCAGATAACACACCTAGCAGCGTGTTTTTTTACGGATGTGGATGGCACTAAGGCAAAAATGGTATTTAATGCTCGATCGACCATGCAAAGCATATCCGATGGGCATGATACTTTGCACACACCTTCAAACTTATGGAATAGACTTACATGCAAAGTGGCACGCCCATCCCATAAGTGCTTGATCGGATAACATACCTAGCAGCGTGTTTTTTGACGGATGTGCATGACACTAGAGTAAAAAAAGTATTTAATGCTCGATCGACCATGCAAATGATATCCGATGGGCACAAAACTTTTTGTATGCCTCAACCTAGGTGGTATTGAAATGTTCTCAATGAGGCACACCCATCCGATAAGTACTTGGTCAAATAACACACCTAATGGCGTGTTTTTTTACGGATGTGCATATCATTAGGAAAAAAATGGTGTATAATGCGTGATCGACCATGCAAATCATATCCGATGGTGACAATATGTTGCATGCACCTCAATGTAGTTGAAACAAACTTGCGTGCAAAGTGGATCCCCCATCTGATAAGTGCTTATTTGAATATCACACCTATGGCCGTATTTTTATATGGTTGTGCATGACACTAAGGCAGAAATAGTGTGTTATGCTTGATCGACAATACAAAGCATATCCGATGAACACAATACTTTGCACACACCTTCAACTAGGTGTAATTGACTTACATGCAAAGTGGCACGCCCATCGCATAAGTGCTTGATCAATAACACACCTAGCAGCGTGTTTTTTTACGGATGTGCATGGCACTAAGGCAAAAATGGAATTTAATGCTCGATCAACCATGCAAAGCATATCGGATGGGCACGATACTCTGCACACATCTTCAACTAGGTGTAATTGACTCACATGCAAAGTGGCATTCCCATCGCATAAGTTCTTGATCGGATAACACACCTAGCAGCGTGTTTTTTTACGGATGTGCATGGCACTAAGGCAAAAATGGTATTTAATGCTCGATCGACCATGCAAAGCATATCCGATGGGCATAATACTTTTCTTATACCTCAACCTAGGTGGTATTAAAATGTTGTCAAAGAGGTACACCCATCCGATAAGTACTTGGTCAGATAACATACCTAAGGGCGTGTTTTTTTGCGGATGTGCATACCACTAGGGAAAAAACGGTGTATAATGCGTGATCGACCATGCAAATCATATCCGATGGTGACAATACTTTGCACACACCTCAACCTAGTTGAAACAAACTTGCGTGCAAACTGGAGCCCCCATCCGATAAGTACTAGTCTGAATAACACATCTAGGACTGCGTTTTTTGACAAATGTGCATGACACTAAGACAAAAACGGTGTTTTATGCTTGATCGACAATGCAAAGCATATCCGATGGGCACAATACTTTGCACACACCTTCAACTAGGTAGAATCAATTTACATGCAAAGTGGCATGCCCATCCCATAAGTGCTTGATCATATAACATACCTAGCAGCGTGTTTTTTGACGGATGTGCATGACACTAGAGTAAAAATAGTATTTGATGCTCGATTGACCATGCAAAGGATATCGAATGGGCACAAAACTTTTTTTATGCCTCAACCTAGGTGGTATTGAAATGTTCTCAATGAGGCACACCCATCCGATAAGTACTTGGTCAGATAACACACCTAATGGCGTGTTTTTGTACGAATGTGCATATCATTAGGGAAAAAATGGTGTATAATGCGTGATCGACCATGCAAATCATATCCGATGGTGATAATACTTTGCACGCACCTCAAGTTACGTAGTTAAAACGGACTTGCGTGCAAAGTGGAGCCCCCATCTTATAAGTACTTATTTGAATAACACACCTATGGTCGTGTTTTTATATGGTTGTGCAATTTTTGTAAGGCAGAAATAGTGTGTTATGCTTGATCGACAATGCAAAGCATATTGGATGGGCACAATACTTTGCACACACCTTCAACTAGGTGGAATTCACTTACATGCAAAGTGGCATTCCCATCGCATAAGTACTTGATCGGATAACACACCTAGCAGCGTGTTTTTTTTATGGATGTGCATGACAGGAGCAAAAATAGTATTTAATGCTCGATGGACCATGCAAAGCATATCCGATGGGCACAAAACTTTTTGTACACCTCAACTAGGTGGAATTGACTTACATGCAAAGTGGCACCCGCATCCCATTAGTGCTTGATTGGATAACGTACCTAGTAGGCTCATGTTTTTTTACGGATGTGCATGACACTAGAGCAAAAATAGTATTCAATGCTTGATTGACCATGCAAAGGATAACTTGGCATGTCCATCTGATGAGTACTTGATCGGATAACTTCTCCCACTAATAAATTAAGTACTAATTAAAAATTATAATAAATAAGTACATTATTAAAAAGAGACTAATATTTATGTAATTGTTGCCACTGCAGCTTGCTTGCGAAGGACTCTCACAAAGGAGATGGCTATAGATTTTGTTCCAGGGATGGATGTGATTTTATGTAGCAAAAGAGAAGTAGTTGCATTTGCTACAATCCATGATAGTGATCCCAATTCACTTTGCCACTTTCGAAGACTTGGCGAAGATAAGGTAGCAGTTACTGTATCAAAGATTCTTAGCGCACATGTTGAGCTAAAGTATAAATGTGGAGATATGGAAACACTTGGAGATGTTATGCCCTACAATACATCCAACAAATCATTTATAGCATGGGACAAAGATGAGACTTATGCAACAGACATTATCAAGAATACAAAGTGCACCACCTTGGATTTTACTATAGGGGACATTTTACAAATGAGATCATTTGCAAATAAGATCATTTTACAAATAAGATTCTGTGCTTTGAATGAATGCAGCAACGCTCCATGGCCACAATCAACCAAAAGTAACATTGACAACTACTGGTAGATTATCTATATACTCATGCTCGCCCGAGTATCGCTTATGTCGCAGAATGACTCATGTGTCACTATGTATAAACCCCTATATATCCAGCTTATGTCTCAGAATGACTCATGGGTCACTACTTATAAACCCCTATATATCCACTTTGCTCAAGGCTTATTTGTCTAATGCTAAATTTTCATTAATAGAATGCAATCTTTTCAAGAAATTTTCTGTAAAATGTGAAATTTCGATCACTCTTTTCTTACTCAATTGTACATAAATTTTCGATATCTTTTTATAAGTGAAAAATCTAAGAAAAATGGAATTAAATATGTGCTTCTATGAACTCACTTGATTAGTCACAGATATAATTATTGAGTGATCCCCTCAAGATCTTTTCATGTTCTTCGTATAATTATGAACAAGAGTGCACACTAGCAAGCATAGTGGTAAAGTGGGCACTTTCAATGTACTAGCATGATCCTTTTGGCATACCCATGGCAAGGTCTAAGCGTAAGTGGTTTTTAAACTTTCAGTTAATAAGTTTTTAAACTTTCTATACGGATTGGGTTGGTGATGGCTGTCAAATTAATTATTATGGGTGTTTATTGTTGGGTAGGATGTACGATGGCTTTAGGTCAAGTTTGGTGAGATTTAGGGTAAGGCTCCTTGATGGCTCATCCTTCTTCATGCTTCTTTCTCTAGCTATTTATATTCTTGCTTCGCCGTTGTCTCCTTGCTCCTCATCTCTTTGCTTTTGGTGCCCTAGCCTGAGTTACTTGCTTTGAGGTGGCTCGCATCTGATTGATGTTCTTCTTCATCACTGGTTCATTTTCTACTTTGATGTTCTATTGAGTTGAACCTTTGTTACCTGCTTCGATCCTAACTAATGTTTATTCAAGGTGGTCCATTGGAATCGAAGGCAAGGCACTTGGGGGTAACCTTCGACTATATGCCGATTGCAACTCACTTGTTCAATGGTAAAGGAGTCAATTGTAGCTCAATTTTTTAAAACAAAGATTGTTGTTCGACTCTATGCATTTGAAGCAACGGTTGCTATTGGGCTCTCTACATGCTTATTTCATTATATTATTCTTCAATGCTTGGGCTATTGTGCTGCATTGGTTCTTCAAGAGTTGGCCTAAAGGATTGCTTTTTCATGGTGCATGCTTATTCTACTATATTGCCTATTGTTCGATGCTTGGGCTATTGTGATGACTTGTTTCTTTGATGCTTGGGTTGGATTGAATGAAAGATTACTTTTCTAGGGTCTACATGCTTGTTTAATGCCTTCATTAAGTGTTCCTTTTGCCTTCTATAGTCAAATGTGGACTTTCTCTATTGAATCTACCGGGGTGTTGTATGTTGCATCAAATCTATTTGTTCCGTTTGTGAAAACTTTTTTTGCGATGCTCTACATCATGGTTCTCTAGGGAGTCGCACCATTTGAATTGTGATCTCTACCATGGATTAAGACATTGTTTGTAGTCCTGGATGCTTGTAGTTTTTGTTGGATCATTGCTTCCTCGACTATCTTGCTTTGTTGGTTGAAAGATCTTGCTTGTAAGAAATAGGTATCCCACAACATGTCTTAGGTAGATAGGTTTGTGCCTCTAGCTCAAAGAGATGTTCGGATGTAACTATGACTATGCTCAATGTTGTGCATGGTCTTTCTGTTTGATGAATTTTTGCAAGAGTGTGGATATGTGTGCTCTTCAAATGTTTTCTTTTGTGTTTCTTGGCTATCTCACCGTGTTGTTTCTGCGCTAGTTAAAGGTGTCTTTATTGTATATAGCTAAGGCCCTTTCATGTGCTTAGCTCTTCGTGGGGCGTTGTATATTTAGGGTCATCAGTGGTTTTTTGGTATTCTTCTTTGTTTTCAAAGAGCAAAGACTTAGATTTGACAAACTATGATCAGCTTGTGGTTTGGTCTCTCTAGTATTTTTTATGGCTCTTCATATCATTTTACCGTCTTATGGATTTTCTATTGTCGTCTTCGCACCTCGTGCTTAACTTGTAATTTCTTTTGTCTAACTAACAAGAATATTTGTTGCATGGATGGCTATCAATGGTGTGTTTATTGCTTCATGGATTTTATGTAGGATAATTTTGAGAGAAGTTATATTGGTTGGTGCCATCTTTTCTATTCTTTGTCGATAAAGTGTTTCTTTCTTTGGTAACATTATATTATAGCCTTTCTCCATTTCTGTTGTGATCTCATTGTGTTGGTTAACTCCAAGAAGGGAAATTATTTTTGTCCTTTGAACAAATCTTTAAGTAAAGACATTTAAAAAGAAGTTGCCTATTTGATTTTCAATGTGAAGTAGTCTCTATGCAACAATTTGATTGGTAATGGGGTTGGTCGACGAATAGAACTGCATGAAAGTTAGAAGTGTCTTCAAACTAAAAGTTCTCATGTCTCCCTCCATCAGTTAGTTTTGATGTGTGCATGCGTTAATGAGAGATCTAATGTCTATCCAAAAAGGAAATTGACATCATTACATATTCAATAGATAAGAATCGCAATTGAGGCAGCACAACCAAAAATATATATTATCTATGAATAGAAAAGAAGAGAGTATGGTATTTCTATTCTCATCTTATGATGTCTACTTAAGTCCAACAAAGAGAACTCCTATTTGGTCAATTTTTAGTGTAAGGTATTATTTATACATCAATGAGTTTGAGTAGTCAAAAGCATTTACTTTGAGGCTTGTTGAATTATGAGTATTTGGAGCTAGAGTTGGTGAACAAATGGAATTACTGTAATAGTCAAAATGTCACTGTTTGTGTGAAATAGCCAGAATGTCAATCTTTGTGTGAATCAATGAGTTAGACTAGTAGGAAGAATTCCTTTCGAGAAAGATATTAGAATTTTAGATATCTTTGTCAGTAACATTTTGGATACCTTGAGTAATAATCCCTTTCTTCTAGTAATATAAGTATTGGATATCTTGAGTAACTTTTGGATAACTTTATCAGTAACATTTTGGTTACCTTGAGTAAGATTTTGGATATCTTGAGTAATAATCCCTTGTTCTTGTAATATCACCAAATCTCCTTGACATCTTCATTTTATTCATCATATCAATCTTTTTGTTTGTGGTATCTATAAATATTTTTGACAGTTTTATTCTCTCCATATAATAATTTGGGCGTCTTCTATACTAGTCTTTTTGTCTTGGCAATCTTGGTGAATCTTGTTGATAGATTTCTTTTCTTCATACATTATTCTTAGTTCTCTCACACTTCCTAGATCGATATTCCACAAAGAACTTAGAATGGATGGTCATCTCAAAGAACTTGAAGGACTGAAGCAAGACTGAAGCTTAGACAACATGATACCATGACTCTTTGAAATTCTTTCTTTCAAAGAGAAAGAGCCAAGTTTCCAAGAATTAGCAAACATATAGAAAATTTATATGCTACTGTAAATAGCTACCAAATTTGCTAGAATGTTGAGTTCATCACATCTCTAATGTTGTTGCAAAGCTCTTGAATTGGACTATGTCAATAGTAATCCACAAAGACCTTCAAACGACATAACGTACCACATATAACACAAATCCTAGTGGAAGTGATGCAAAAGTCATTATAATGCTCGATATGATTAACATCTTCTTATTTTCCTAGCTAGAAACAATACTTAAGCTCACAAAAATCATGCCATATGGCTTGCAGAAGAGTTAGAGACCAAGGAAGAACAATAGCTCCTCAAAAAATTATTAAAACCTTCACTAAACTTCAAGTGACTTTGCCCGAGAGCAGCAATGAACAACATAAAAATTTAAGAAAATGTATATAGATTGCACAAGCAACAAAGAGAATTAGAGTTTGCTTCAGCAACACATTGACCAACATGAAATAATTACTCAAAAGACCTCAAATAGGAACCTAAAATACTTCAATGCTATAGTTGATACACCTTCCAACTCACTCTCGTCCTACAAGAGTTTAGTCTTCAAGAGAGAACTCCAAAAGGTAAATGAAATAGTGCACATGATTGCACCAACCAAAGCTTTCATCTACAAAGAACTTGTGCTCAATCCTTAAAATCTGGTAGAATGCCACAACTCTTTGCAAATTCCATATTGCAAATGAATAGCTCTATCTAATACGTTCAGAGACTCAATCCAATTGAGAAATGCTTGGTTTTTATAAAAATACCATTCACACAAATTTGAGAGCTGATTATGAGTGTCAATATGGGTTATGTGGTAGCATGATCAATGTCATGGAAGATGTACAAAAGTCACAAGTATTGCCAAAGTTCCTAGCTAATGAAGCATCTATGATAGTAGGTATTAAACGAATACTTCAATACAAACATTGCAATAATGTAAGTGGATTGCTTGACCATTGGTTAACAACAATGAAATCTCTTCACAAACTCATTTTAGCACCACCCTACAAAGAAAACAATGTCATCCTTAATGATGCCAAGTTAGATCTCATTTTCATGGTAGGGGACTTCATTTTTCACCACCGTCATGCATGAGGGCTGAAAAACACGCATGCAGATGCCCCATTCGAATGTAAGAGTCTTGGATGATTCAATATATAGTAAGCACACCATCCTAATATCATGGAGCTTTTCCCCTTGGCATCTTAATTTTTTGTCATAGTCAAAAGTTATAGCAATGCAACTTGAGCCTCCTAGCAACCATGATCGATTTTGAACTATGACCACTGGATGGGAGATTCTCTTTTGAATATTTCTTGATAAAGAGATAAAACACAAAAAATGAAACAAGTTTTCTTTTTACACCTTTCAATAAATCCTTAAAAGTTATGCCCTTTTGAAAAAAAGCAAGTTTTTAAACTTAATTCCTATATTTCACCTTATAGTTACAAGAATGTTTAATAGCCTTATATTTAACCTTATATTTCACCTTGAAGTTACAAGAAGATTTGATAGCCTAGCTGTAATGAAGTCTTTTGCCCATGGAGAGATCATGGTTCCATTCCTAATTTAGCCTTGCATGAGGAAAGGGTAAGAGGGGGAGCAGCAGGGGAGGGTTTAGGAGAGACATAAGGTGGGGGGGGTTAGGAGAGAGATAAGTGGAGGGGGATGGGGGCCCTTTAGAGAGAGGTAAGGAGGAGGGGTGGGGAAGGTTCCAGAGAGAGGTAAGAGGGGGAGGGGGGCAGAGGGTTTAGGAGAGAGGTATTTATTAGTGGGTTTTTTTAAAGGAGAGGGCTAAGAGGAAACGAGATGCCAAGGGAGAGGGAAAGGAGTTAGGTAAGAGGGGAGGGGAGGGAGGTCTTAGGAGAGAGATAAGGAGGGTTGGAGTTTTAGGAGAGAGGTAACACGAGGTGGGGGATAGGGGAGAGGTAAGTAGGGGTTCGGGAGGAGGGTGGGGGTTTTAGGAGAGAGGTAAGTGGGGGTGGGGGAGGAGGAGGTGAAGGAGAGAGGGGGAGGTAACGGGGGGCAAGGGGAGAGAGAGGTAGGTAGGGTAGGAGCTAGGAGGGAGGGGATATAATAGGGTAAGAGGTATGATGGAACTCCTTTGACACCAAAGCCAACTACAAGTCAAACTTAAAGTTGTGTTTTGTAGGTTAACCTAACATTACCTTTGGAAGTCAACCCTAACGTTGGCTTAGGAGTTAAGGGAAATAAATTATTCAATATTTATCAATTGATCCATTAATTATTTTAAATATTTTGAATGCAGGAAAGGCCTCTTTCAATCAATAAGTTGGAAAGAGATTAATATTTATGTGCCAAATCACAAAGTTTGATTTCTCTCTCTCTCTCTCTCTCTCTCTCTCTCTATATATATATATATATATATATATATATATGTATGTATGTATGTATGTATGCATGCATGCATGCATGTGTGTGTGTGTGTGTGTGTGTGTGTGTGTGTGTGTGTGTGTGTGTGTGTGTGTGTGTGTGTGTGTGTGTGTGTGTGTGTGTTTTGCAAGACTAATTTGATAGACTTTCTTTCACTTGCACAGACAAGAGAAAAATGTAAAGTATCAAAGACATGACATTTTAGATGGCAAAATGCATTTCACATAAGAAGCTAAGGATCAACATATTTGAAAATATTTTACTATAATGCATAAGGTACTGAAGGAGCTCCACTCATTTGCATAATGCATTTCACACAAGAAGCTAAGGACCAACATATTTAAAAAGATTTTACTATTATGCATAAAATATTGAAGGAGCTCCACTCACCTGCATAATCCATCCACAAAAAAGATAGGTTAGAACAAGAACCTTTTATTGTGGGACTACAACGCAGAGCTCCACTTGTTTATTGATATTAAAATATCAAATCTAATTACAAATCAAATGAAATTAATATATCTTTAGCAAGAGGTACACTATGGCAAAACTCAATGTTTGAGTCATCATCTTCAAGATGTTCCAAAAGAAGTCAACACACCATGAAGTTATTTAATGAAAAACTTTCCAACATGTAGGTGAAACCCTACTAAAAAATCAAGCGGTGGGCAAATTGCAAAAAGTTTGTAGAATGCATAATTGTGCAAAAAAGTTTTGCTTTGATAGGTCATAGCAAGAATCACTTTATTGAAGAGGGGAGTCTGCATACCTATCACCATCCAACAAGAAAGATTAATACTTGTAACCATATGAGTGTTAAGTAGAATGGAGTGAACACGAGTGAGTTTTAGGATTACAGAGAGTGAAAATTTGGACCATTGCAAGAAGAGGGTGTGAGTAGAAAGAGTGAGGGAAAGGGGGAATTTGATGGAGGGAGGTTTTGAGATATATATATAAGGTAACGAGGATAAGGGTGGGTAAAGGAGTAATGGATTAAAAGAAGTTTCATGAAAGAGAAATTCCATTTTTAGTTGTAAGCTCATAGGGGAGGGTATGAAAATTTTAGACAAATAGAATTTATAGAAAAAGGGATTAGAGAGGATAAAATAGATCTTATTAATAGAAATTTTAAAGAGCACTATAAAGACGAAATGTAAGAAAAAGTTAGGTGAAGGTAGCTGAAAAAGGCTTTTAGGTAAAAAGGATTCTTTAAAATATTATGGAAAAAAAATATGGATTCTTAAAATGTAGTCAAAGAGAGGTAAGAAGGGCGACAAGTCAAAAAGAAGTAAGAAGGGCAACAAGTTTTTTAGGTGAAAAAGATTCTTTAAAATATTTTGGAAAAAAAAACTTATGGGTTGGTAAAATGTAGTAAAAAAAAGGTAAGAAGGATGACAAGTCACAATGGAGAGGCTAATAAAAACAAATAGTATGTAGTGAAAGAAGAATAGGTAGAAATAAGGGTCATGGGGGAGAGAAATTGCATAAAAAATAGCTTTAAAAAAGGTTTTGAGAGGGAGGCGCAGGGGGGGGAGGTGAGGGTAAAACATGTATGGGGGGGGAGGACAAGTAGAATAAGCTATTAAGAGAGTTATAAAAGAATAAAGGGGAGGTTTAGGATTTAAAGAGTTAGGGAGGTGTGAATGGGGAAAATGGGAGAAATATTAAAAAGCCACGTGGAGGAAGGAAAGGAAGGGAATTTGCATGGACATGAATACGTGGAGGAAGAGGAAGAATTATATACCTAAGAAACCATGAGGTGAGGTGGCAACGGTGGAGAGAGCTGATGAAGGTGGCAAAGGGAGGAAGAGTAGACAAGACTAGTGGGAAATTGAGGAGAGGTATATGTTAGGAGCCGGTAGGAGAGGTAGAGTGAACTTTGATCGGGATCATGTAGAGAGCTGTGGGTAGCGTGATGGAGAGAAATGAGCAGTTGGTAGGTAGGGCAGAGAAATGTTTAGGAACACATTGATAATAGTAGGTAGTGGACGGGTTAGAGATAAATAGTAGTGGGTAGCGATAGCGCACCTGAGAGCGATGAGTAGTAGTAGATAGTAGCTATCAAGCAGTAGCAATGGTAGCATAGGGGCATAGCGCTAGGCAAAGGAGGGGAGCTAGGTAGGAAGCAAAGAAGGGGAGAATAAATTGGAGAGCAGTCAGTTTTGGTGATGTCGGTGGAGGAGGAAAATGAAAGGTCTGGTAAGGGGAATGAAAAGATAGTCATGAGTAAAGATGAGCAGTCGAGGAGAAGCGACAAGGGGGGGTAGGTTAGAGAGACTAGTTGGGTTAACTTGCGAAGGTATAGTTATCGAGTAGGTTAGGGAGGGCATTATGGAGAGGTGTAATTGGGGTATAGTTAGAGTAAAGGATTAGTTGATAAAATGGAAAAAGGAAGGGAAAAAAGGGGGGAAGAGATTAATGTAAGGAAAGACGGGGGAGATTGGGGGAGGAATTAATGCAAGGAATGGGGGGGGGGGGGTTTTGTGTAAAGAGAGTAAGTATAGAGAAAAAGGAAGAGGAGGAGTGAGAATGTCCAGCTTGTTATCACTTATACCAAAGACCCAGAAAACCATCAAGATTCTACCATAAGAATGGGAATAGAAGACATAAAATAGTTAACCTTACCTGCCATAGGACATATAACTGCTAGAGCCAGCCACTATCTTGAATTTGTTGCAACTACAAGCCCATAATGCACATTGGTCATCCAGCAAGAGATTCTGAACTAGGGTGGTTCCTCTCTCATCAATGGGAAAGCTAAGCAATATAAAATCTATAGAACACTTATTCAGCACATGGCAGAGACCATAAAAGAGAATATCTACATCCTCAAGTTCACTGAATAGCTTGCTAGTGAGCAAGGTGAGAAATTGTTTCTCATTGTAGGATGCCCATCCAAATATTATACTCCTGAAATGTGATAGGGTACTCCATACATGTAATTCAATGGCCAGATCATAGATGAGTGCATGATCTAATGGCCCTAGTGTGGCCACCATTAGCATTTTTTTTGCTTAGGTGTGTGTACAACATAAAATGCTAGATTCTCTCAATTTTTATTGTCTGCATGGATAAAGAAGTTGTCCCTACCTACTAAAATTATCCACAACAAGAGAAAATCAATGGCAAAGGCAATAATAGGTGGCTCTCCAAGTTCTATCCGAGGGAGAAAATGGTTAGCAAAGGCAATTAAAAATGACATTTCGAGTCCTCTTCTACTAAAAAGTAGGGCAAAAAGTAGCTCCCCAATTAAGGTCCTCAAATCAAAGATGATGCATGACTCCTGCATACATACTACAAGATAATTAGATCATGGCAGTAAGCCAGCTAAGCTACCCATAATTGGCCTTGCAACAAATATTGTGATCATTTCTATGAAAATCGGATTCAAGTGCAAATATTCATTTTTTTCTAGTGTAAATTGGATTTGATAGTCAAAATTTAGGAATAATATGATTCACCTTGCCATGGACTTTGGGTCAATTATACCATTGACAGTTTTCAGAACTGTAAAGTATGTTGCTAAATCTTGTTATTATGCAATGAGGATATAGTATTGGCCAAAGTCTATAGATTTTTGTAATGTATATAGAACTAGTACATTTTAGGATATAAATTATAAAATTTGGTAGTTAGTTTTGCAAGCTAACTAGTTTACAATAGTATGAGGCTCTTGGCTAGTTCTAAAGCAATATAGTTTATTGTAGCTAGTCCAGAGGGTTTGGGTTAGTACAACTTTCTCATTCCTACTAATTAAATTTTATCTACGTAGAATTAAAAGGTTTGTATTATATGAATCATTTCAATTAGTAATATGAACTAGCCTAGTGGTTTAATTTAAGCTAGCTGCCTTGGAGAAAAATAAGGATTTTAGACTATGTTACTTGATCATCAAGCTTATTGGTGGGACCAATGGGTTGGTTCCTAGAACATCAAGTTGGCTAGATGAGACCAACAAGCATGTTGTTTCAACCATCAAGCTGCTTGAATAGCCAATAAGCTACATAGATTTGTTGTCTAGTTAGCTTGTTGTTCCAACCACTGAGCTTAGGATGGCCAATAAGTTGGGTAGATTGCTTGGACACTTAGCTTTACAAGCATTGAGCTAGGCACATTTGGGAACTAGCCTAGGGGTTGTTACCATGCTGGCTAGAAAGGGCCAATAAGGTTGTTGATACCTATACACTTATTGTTGGAACCACCAGCCTAGCTATGTTACAAAAGAATATTGACTCGATTAAGATTACTTCTCAATTCCCAATTCACAATGATTCCAAAATGAAAACAAAGCAACATCATATTTTTTTTAAAAAGGAGAGAGCTCAAATTGTGTACTCATTTATCTTGTGTTAAAATCATGTGTATGATGTTCTTGTCATACTACTTGGCTCCCAGATCTGTAGCATGCATATGTCTTTATTGTTTGGAGAAACTCTCGTGTTATTGCGCTAGAAAATTTTCATTGTAGTGATGAATTTGTGACTTAGCTGGTCTTTCCTTTTCTTGGATTCAATTGACACTCATAGGCTTCTTAAATCAAGTTTGGAGTCATGTTTTTACTTTTCATGGAAGACATATTTGATGTTGTGCACCCAAACCACTTTGTGTTTGTGTCATGAAAAAACCCATAGCTGAAGTCACCATCTTTGTAGCTAGCATATGCACCCCTTTCAATCTCTCAATTACATAGTATATTTTGTTGGGCATGCACCTCCTGAGAAGTGTAACCCAATAAATCTTTGGATGCATGGTAAAGGTTTTGAAGATGTGATCTTGGTAGTCATTCAAAGGTTTTGTTGTTGCTTGCTACTAGTAGTTTTGACACCATAGTTTGAGTTTTTTTGCTCTAATGGCAATCTTGAATGCATACAATTGCTATGTTTGAGGCATGTTTCTCTACAAGAATATGTTTTGTTGGACTTGTGTCTCCCTTTTCAAATGTTCAAACTGTTTCCTTTGTTGCCATTTGGTTATTGTACCATTGCTTTTTCCCCTCTTCAACCTCCCCCTTGTACCTTGACTAGGTTTGCCGACTTACCTATCTGCCTCTCTTTGGTTCTCTTTCAAGCCATGACATATTTGCATCATACCATATGATATCTTATTCTAAGGAAAATGAACCAAGAATATACGGTCTTAGACTAGCTAGCTTGTGAAGTAGATAGGCAAGGACTCACTCTGATGACTAATTAGGCACTCTGGTTATACAGAATACAAATTAAAGTGCATGCACAAAGGATAAAGAAATAGAGGCAAGGAGAGGAAAAACTAAGTACAGAGAGAGGGAAGGAGGATGGAGGGGGAAAAGGATTTAAATATAGAAGTAGTATGCTTGGGAAAAGGTCAGGTGCACATATGGGATGACAACAAAATATAATTGTGTAACACATTCAAGACTTACTAGAGAAAAGAATTTAAATAATTGAAGCAATATAGTTGGGAGAGGGACAGGTGCACAGACAGGGATATAATTGTGTAGCATATTCAAGACTTGAGAAAGAGCCATGAAATTCCACAATCTAGTGCAAGAGATGTAAATTTTTAAGCAAAAAGTGGTGACTATGGTTTGCAATCCTTTGGCATATACGTCACCAAATTGGATTTCTTGGTGCCCACAAAACAAGTCCAAGGAGGCATAAAATGGTTGAAAATACTAAAAGGGAAAATGGCATGCTAGCAGGTCTAATGTTGTGGATGAAGAAATGCAATCACCTTTGACATGTTTATGGTCCTCATTGCAAGCATTGCAAAATAAGAAATACATTCTATCCCGTGGCAATGATCAGGTGTTTTGATGATAAATGCTATTGCAGTATCTATGGATGCATGTATGTTGCCCATTTTGCCCTCCATCATCTTTCATGACTTCATCTACTTATTAAAGTTAAATAGTAATGAAATAACAAAGCCATCCTTCTATTTGAATGTTGTTAATAGTTTAACCCTTGTGAGGTTTCTACAAATGCATTCTCAAGAGTGTACCAGTAATGTAATTGAGTCTCCAATTGTTAAGTGGACTCTAGTGAACTGTGACATTGGCATTGCTTCAACCTTACTTAAAATTGCTTGTGAATGAAGCTCATGGTTGATTCTTAGAACGTACATCAACAATTTTAGATGCACATAATTGTTTATCTCATTCTAGATAAACCTTTGTTTTAAAATATGAGATGCTATTATGAAACTTTTGTATACATGATGTTGTGCAAGTTCAAATCTAAAGCTAGGAAGCTCAAAGTTGTGTCCATCTTTGCAACTTCTTTTATAGGGTTATATCCAGTGTTCTCTCTCTCTCTCTAGGGTTATATCCAGTGTTCTCTCTCTCTCTCTCTCTCTCTCTCTCTCTCTCTCTCTCTCTCTCTCTCTCTCTCTCTCTCACACACACACACACACACATACACATGCACGCACGCACGCACACACACACACGCACATGCACATGCACATGAAGATGCACATGCACACGCACACGCACACTCACACGCACATGCACACACACATGCACACACATGTGTCATGTGTATGCACACACATGTATGCATACATACATATATATGTATGTATATACATACGTACATACGTATATAGGTAGGTAGGTATGCATGCATGCAACATGCATGTATGTATGTATGTATGTATGCATGCATGCATGCATGCATATATATATAAATCCATGTGTGATTCATGCATGGATGCATGGGGGGGGTGTGTGTGTATGCACATGTATTCATCTAAAGGGTATAAGCAAATAAAACATGAAAAAATATGATGAAATCAAGTTGGTACCTAATGTATAAAGTGTCCCATTTTATGCAAGTTTGATGCACAATTGAAAATTGATCTTTGACTATATTTTTGTGCTTACAATAAAAATTCAAATAGGTATGAAATATTGTGCTGCTAGGCTTCCAAACGTATGACATCTATCCAATTTCTTTACTTTTTTCAACTGTGATGTCAAATCAAACTATGTTAACCAAGATGGTACCTTATTGGCTATTGTACCTTAAATGATTTCACAACTTGAGTAGGCTAGTGACTTCAATCATGCTATAAAACAAGTTTAACTTTCAATCAAGCTATGTGGATTGATTGAGATGCTAGATATGTAACTATGTACTCTCAAATAAATGGTATCATGTAGGCTAGAGGTGAATTCAAACCTTGTGCAAGGCTAATCCTCAATCAAGACTTCGGAATATGTTAATCAAGATGATACCTTGAATGAGCTATGGTGTTAAAGGATTTCACAACTTGATTGGGCTATGCAACTTTTATCATGCTATAAAACAAGTTCGAATTTCAATCAAGCTATGTGGATTGGTTGAGAATGCTATATGTGTAGCTCTCTACTTTCAATCAAAATGTTATCATGTAGGTTGGAAGTGAATTCGAACGTTGTGCATGTTACTAGTCAATCAAGACTTAAGAGCGTAAATCCCAAATTGGATTTTCATCTTGACAATATTTTGATTTTAAAAATTGATGCATAAGGAGAAGTGTCTTTGCAATGTGCATTGATGTACATGATATTGCTTATATTTGCTTGGGCTTGGAATACATCTAAGTTGTGACATTTACCAAGTTGAGAATTGACCCTTGGTGAAGTGTGACCATAAGCTTGGTGTGATGTTTTATTTGTGTGTCACCTGAACCAAAGATACATGAAATTAATTCACGTTGCACCATAATTAAGGCATCACATTCCTTTCATTGCAAATTACCCAGCATTCAGAAGGATATCATTTCTCTATTGAGATATTCTTCAAGCAAGCAATGAACCTCAATGAAGATCCCTCTAGAAACAAGGTATGCATTAAATGAAAGATGTTCAAGAATGTCAAACTATAAAATGTAATTGTCTATAGTGTTCTTCTCACTATACAACATTTAATAATATTATTAAAAGTTGTATTTGTTGTTTAATGTCAAAGTTTGGAGAGCTAGCCCCAACAAGCAATAAAAATATTGCATTTTTTGTGGCACATGATTTAAAGTCAAGGAAAATGGATTTTGTCAACAAATGTCAAATCTTGAAGAAATGTAATGAAAATATTAATTTTTATAGCAGGCAAATTGGATGTTTATAACACACTAAAGTTGTAACCCATAACATTAATATTCTTATAGCAGGCAAATTGCATGCTATAAACTATTTTTATAGCATGCAAATTGGATATTTATAACACACTAAAGCTGTAACCCACAATATTAATATTACTTTTTGGTTTGGCCTAGACTTTTTGTCAAAGTGACAATGGAGTGATCCTCCTATGTCCTAGTTGAAGTTAACTTTAAAATGTACTATTTAAAGATGATAAAAATTTTCCTCTTACTGATCTCAAGGAGATTCGATTGGAAGATCTTAAGGAGAAGTGGATTAGAAGATATCAAGACCAAGGAGAGTGACTAAAAGGTATTGGACTTGATTAAGGATAAAGTATGAGCTCAATTGAATGTCCTAGAGAGAGAGAGAGAAGAAAGGAAAGGACTATAATAAGATAGCATAATAGGAAAAACATGCTTTTGCCCTACAATTGTGCTTTGCCTCCCATGAGATGTCCTTATTCTTGCACTCACATTCTTGGCTATCTTGTTCAAATTATTGTATCATGTAGAGCATTCTATTAAATGTGTTCCTTAATTACACATACAACAGCTCTCATGTCTTAATCAAATATTATATCTTACTGCATTGATAGTTGTAGATCGACATATTTTATCCAAAATAAGACCAATTGGCTCCACAAATCAGATTCTAATTCTTAAAGCTATTTTCATTATCACCTCAATGTTGTTTTTCAAGCATCATATTATCTTTGCGTGTTACTTGTGACCTTTATTGAAATTCAAGTCGTTCAAACATAAAAATTTGAATGCATGCATCTTATTTTGGTGGTGAATGAGAATTAATAATGATTAAAAAGTAGCACAAGCAACAAATTTTGTTTCTCTACCCTTTTGTATAAAGATGAGCTCCCAGATACCTTGTTTGAGGTTGATGCACAAACAAGACCCCTTGAGGGTGATAAATAGCATAGTGTCGCAAGCATGTGAAGTTTAAGTCCTACGAACATAAAAAATTGCATGCATGCATCTTTATTTGGTGGTAAATGCTACCTAGTAATGATTATAAAGCAACATAAGCAATAAATTTTCACTTGTCTACCCTTTTGTATAAAGAGGAGTTGCTATGTACCTTGTTTGAGGTTGATGCACCAACAAGACCCCTTGGGGTATAAATAGCATATTGCTTCCAAACATTGGCTAACATGCTATCACCCATACATCTCCTTGTCAACAATGACAATGCCAATGGTATTGTTGACAAATTGAATACTTACATGATAGGGATGGACAATTAACTCTATAAAAGCAATCCATATTGGATTCGTTAGAAATGATAGAAGTTGTACCAACATTATTATATACTCATTTGATGGAGATGAATAATTTCTTTATCTAAGCCAATTGAAAATTTATAGAATCAAGTAGCATCCAATCATGATGTCCCCATCAAGGGTCCACAAAGCTTGGCTACCCATGGCAAAGGGCGGCGGGGAATCCTAAAACACTTCATGGGGGCTTTGTGGAGAGGACTTTTATGAGGGGCCTATAGTCATAAGTGGGGTTGTATAGCCGTATAGTAGGTGCTAAGTAAAGAGAGTGGATGTGTATATGGATGGAAAACAACTATGATGACTCTAATTTGTCCCTCTTGACTAAGATTTAACAACTTGGTGGCTAGTATGGATGTTATTCACAAGGGGGCTCACATACAATTTGCTTACGAGTGAGTGGGAAAAAATGGCTTTCTGGGTATAAGTCTTATAGGGAAGGGTGTATTGAGAATTTCATGGGCTCTAACTTGTGTTTGTTGAGAGTTCATTATATTTCAAGGTGAGATGTAAATATTTAGCAAGTGACCTTTTCTCATGTGTATACAATGCATGGCATATTAACATACAAAAATCAAAGGAGGATTGACAAAACATATCGATGGCGATAACACGAAAAGTACGATTCCATAAATTTGATAAAGGGGTGAGGAGTAAGATTCCTTCTCTTGGTGGTTTATTTAGTGTAGAATGTGATTAAAAAAGACATAGTAAGTAGCAAAAAAGGGTCACCACGTCTTGTAACCATATGTGGTATAGGCACCACCCTTGTGGAAGGTCCATCACAATGTGTCATAATGTAGAGCTCATCAATCAATCAAGGATGATAATCCTACTAGCTCCATTTCATGAAAACATGGAATGCCCTCCATAAGGTTGGTGTTCACCCAAATAGCATTGTCCTTGCCATCAATACGTTGTCCATGCGTTCCACATTCAACCAAGATGGTGAACACGTGTTTTGTGAGTTTGTACATGCGATGCATGGATGACCCCTTGCAAAACCCTCAACAAATGAATGGGAAGACCCTAGTGTCTGATGTCATAAGCTTGTAAGGTAGATGTGTGAGAGTTGTCAAATAGTATAGTGCACACATTTGCTTTTGAAGTCTCTCTAGGGTATATGGTTTTGTGATGTCATGATGAGAGAAAACAATGCTAATTTGAGCAAGGATGCTTGGATATCACAGTCCAAAGGTTGGATTACATTGTTAATCAAACGAATAGTTATAAGTTTGATAGTACTCTTAGTTTAGTAGGAGCTTATAAAAACTTCTAATAAATAGCCAGCAAGGGAGAGCCGCACTCCAATTTGGCCTTGCTTAAGTTCCCCCTATCCCCCATAATGTTAAGAAGGTGGCAAAACCACTATGGCTTTAATGAAAGCAAGAGTAGTTGAGGTAATACTAAAGAAAGGCAGCCTTTAATGCCCATTAAGAACTAACACAAAAGTGAACACTAACCTACCTTTTGACATGGCCAACCTTTCCCCCCCCCCAAAAAGTTGTTTATATTAAGCAGGGTGGTCAGCCCAGTAAAAAAAGACCTGATTACAAAAATTGGCTGATAAGTGGGCAACCTAACCTCGGCCTGCGCTTCAAATAGCCTGGTCACAACCCATTTCTCATGCGGGACTAGACTACCAAGAGGTACCTACTTACTAGGGGGTCCCGATGTTGAGTTATCCAACTCATATCCCTTAGGTTGTTTTTGGTCAGGGTCAGGATGAGAGACTCCCTATGGCCAACTTGAGTCTTGACCAAAAGCAAAGGAAAAGGTATCGGGGGCCTAATTAGCCAAAAAACAAAAAGATAGCATTGTTTAGAGATTTTGAGTAGGGCGAGTGAGGCTTTTTGGGTGTTCTATTTGGCTAGTGCCTCGAGCGAAGCACATTGTGCATTACAAAAGGAGGAGGTGTTGCGATTGGGTAGATGGGGGGGAATGAAGGAGTGGGCATGGGGTTGTGCAAAGAGGAGGAGGAGCACTACATGGGTAGGCGGAGGTGAACGAAGCAGTAACTACTCATTGTAGAGTCTGATGCCCACAATAACGGGAAAAAAAGGTGTGAGAGGTGGGATAAAATTGATTGTTTGAAAAATCCAGAGGGTTCGAGGCTCGAGGAAGAGACAAAATGGAGTGGGCAAAAAAAAAAAAAAAGGGGAGTGGGGGGGTAGGGGCTGGAGGTGGGGAGGGACCAGATTTGGGGGGGGGCGCTAAGTTTAGAGGAGAGTTAAGGAGGTTAGTTGGGAGGTTTAACAAGAAGAGGAAAAAGATAGAAGAGTTTTTTGTATATGAAGCCGGCGAAGTTCCTTCGTCGTCTTTTTTCTTTCTTTCTTTTTATTAATGCTTTTGTGAATTTGCTTCATTTCTTCTGCTCTCCATTTCTGCTGCTTCTTATTCTTCTCCTCAAGCTCGGCTATGGCGTCAAGCTCGGCTATGGCGTTCAAGCTCGCTACACACCTCTTCTGGTCAGCCTCCTCTCCCCCCCCGCCCCCTTCTCTCTCTCTCTCTCTCTCTCTCTCTCTCCCCTTTTCTGCTTCTTGCCGCTTCGTCTCCCCTCCTCCCATTTTTGCCTTCCTTTCATCCCTTGCGGGGACGGGAATGCTTGAGAACCCCCGCCTCTCTCTCTCTCTCTCTCCCTCTCCCTCTCTCTCTCTCTCTCTCTCTCTCCTCTCTCTTCGCCGGTCCTCGAACGCATCAGCCACCTTCTTCTGCCGCCATACCGGACCTGCTGGCCTCCCATTTTTTCTAATATTTCGCCTTTTTAAGCTCCCTCTCGACGCAATTCCAAAGTTTCATTGAGATGGAGTGGTCTTTCATCTTCGCTGCTTCCGGAAGAAAGAGTCGGTTCTCATTTTAATAGGATTTTTTGCCTTTTTGTGAAGCTAGAGCCGCCGGCAGAGACGCGCCACATTTCTTCGAAATGAGATTGCTTCCTCTTGCGCCTGTTCTACTTGCCTTTTCGTCAGTTGATTGACAACGCTCAAGCTCACCTCGGTAATCCCGACATTGCTCTGTTAAAGCTCATAGGGTGTAGATATTTTGCCTTTTTGTGAAGCTAGAGCCGCCGGCAGAGACGCGCCACATTTCTTCGAAATGAGATTGCTTCCTCTTGCGCCTGTTCTACTTGCCTTTTCGTCAGTTGATTGACAACGCTCAAGCTCACCTCGGTAATCCCGACATTGCTCTGTTAAAGCTCATAGGGTGTAGATATTAGAGCCAATTGTGGCCCTCAGGATTTTGTCTTTACATCACGTGATGTAACATACCCACTTGTACACTTTGTGTTATAATCGAATGCAGCTTGCCCGATGAGCTTAGAACAAGGCGTGGCCTCTTAAGTAATTTGAGACGCACCAGCTACGTTCAGGGCTGAATTGAAATTTTGGGACCAGAATGTTATATCTAGAGGTCTTAAAGCGATAGAGTGTGTTAAAAGTCCAGCCCCTCGGTCCAACGAAACAAATATTATATAGAATCTAATGAAATTTCAAATAAACGCAACTGTTTCTGCAGAAGCACCGTGTTTGAATTCAATTAAACAGAGTGATCCAATTCCGATGGTGCAATTATCTTGACCCGCAATATGTTCCGCTGACCTCAAAATCTGCGAGGTAATCTCATCTGCGGACGGACGAGTTCTCATCTAGAATGGGAGCGCCGACTGCTCCAACTGAGAACTGGCGGTGCAATTAGGTTGGGATAAGGTCTTCAAGGTGCATGCCATTTGACATCGTAAGGTTTCCAAGATGATTTATAATCTGCAAATCAATGCCATTTGATGCGAAACTCCAAGGCAGTATCACATCACTTAGCATCGACTTCTAAACCTATGCTTTCTCCTGAAGTATGTGACAAAGAGGATCCTTGGATCACGGACAATACAAAAACTTACTGGATTATAGACAAGGATGATCCTTGGGTTACTGACAATACAAAAGCTTACCTGTGACCCTTATAATCAATCAAACATGCTCGGTGTTCTGCATCTTTGGACCTTAATGTCTTTTAAGCAAGGAACACATTTCAACTAGAAGAAGTGTAGGCAAGCTGTAATTGACGCATATAGCACTAATAACACCAATAGCAGAGGGATGAAGGGAATTGGTTGAATGCCCATCCCATGTCAAAGCCTCTCTGCAACCAAGTCTGCATGAGGTGCCCACTGAAGCGTTTGATCCTTTTGAAAGGGTGGTACAATGTAAGCATATGAAGAGAAGTCTGTCTCTCAAAGGGACAAAAGGCTTGTCTCTCTCTCTGAACGGGTGCATCTCTTGGTAGTGTCCATTGAAATTCCAGCTGAAAGCCATGCCCTTTCACAAGTGTAGTGTTCATCTATAAGTAGAGTTGTAGGAAAGGAATAAAGACAAAACCCGCTCGGAATAGATGAATGGCTGCAAATTAGATCACAAGAGATGATCAAAAGAGTGTTCTAGAAGAGTAGGGTACTCCTGCATAGTATAATCTGTTTGCCATGTGCTGTCGGTTTAAAAAAGGTAAATGCAACTTTTAACTTTAGGTGTGTTTCTTGAGTATCTACAAGGTCCATAGTAGGTGGCACAAACTTGTATTGTCTTGTAGGGATGTGGTGCTCCACTGATTATCGGACCACCCTTGAACAGATAGACGAATATCAAGCTGTCCTCATAAACTATCCAAGCATTATGTCTGCTGGCCCTCCAGCCTGCGGCACAAAGCCCTTGATTGAGTCTACCACAACTCTCTTCAATTCAATATACTGCAACGTTGCCTCCATGACAGTTGCCTCTGTCAGCACCATAGCCTTCTCGAAGGTCTTGACACAAACCTTACAAGCATCATGCATTGAGTATAGAATGTCTTTGTAATGGGGATGTTTCCCTCTTTCTGGCCGGAAGAACTTCACCCTCCTAGGCAGAGTGCGTGAAGACAAACAGCATATCCAAAGTGATTTGCTGAAATCGTCAAAAAAATGCGGAAATAACACATACCCTAGGTTTAATCTCCACCTCCATACCCTAGGATTAACCTCGACCTCCATTGGACTCACCAGATTTTCTGAACACATACCCTAGGATTAACCTCCACCTCCATTACTCCACCTCCACCTCCATTACTCCACCAGCTTTTGTGAACACATACCCTAGGATTAACCTCCACCTCCATTGGACTCCACCAGCTTTTTGAGGTTATGGGTAGCCAGGTAGCCTCCTTTGGGATTTGGTCGCTATGTTGCCTGCCTTCACGGCAAGCAAGGCACTTGTGGAACCCCACTCCCCTCAGCATCATACCTGTGTAAAGGCATAGCGACTCGAGGCACCTCTAGCCCACGGATGGTACCGATGGTGCTTCAACTCATCAATAGATGATTGTTTATGTCTATTTGGACTGCAGATGTGATGGATACATTTGCCATACACTAATGGTTGTTTCTCAGTTGTGAAACAGCAATTTTTGAAAACCCCTGGAAGCGGAATTTCTGGAGTTTGGTAGGAGATTCATGCAACTTAGGAGTTTTCCAGTTTTATGCAATGTAGGAGTGTTGTGCTACAATTCATCAATAGATGAGTATCTATTACTGGACTATGAATGGCCATTAAATGATGATGATGGACACAAAGCCATATGCAAAAGGGAGTTTCCTAGGTATGCCCAAGTTTCCGGAATGCCAATATTTTGGAATACTAGAAACGGAGTTTCTGGACTTAGAGAGGAGTTTCGTGCAGTTAGGTGTAGCTTTGTTGCTAAGTAGTTTCCTTTCTACTGTAAACCAAAGGGAAGAAACAAAAGAACAATTTTGAACAATTTTGAGAGTGAGCTCTCGCCACCCCCAACACACAGACAAAACCACCCGTCTTCATAATTATCGATTAAATCCAATGTTATGAATCGATAACTTTTTGGAAAACAAAGGGAAGAAACAAAAGAACAATTGTGTGTGTGTGTGTGTGAGAGAGAGAGAGAGAGAGAGAGAGTTTTTACTTGTTTCCCCCCATCATCTGAGAGAGAGAGAGAGAGAGAGAGAGAGAGAGAGAGAGTTTTTACTTGTTTCCCCCCATCATCTGTTTCATTTGTATAGGTCCTGTACTGAATAATTTATTTCTTTGATGTGGTTGGAATAGGTTTTAAATCATTTTTGCAAGACTTTACCAGTTGTTGGCCCTGCATTTGGGGAAAATGGGAATCTATCTCAGCAGCCCTAAGACAGATAAATTATCTGAAGATGGGGATAACGGAAAAGTCAAATTTGGAGTCTCAGCAATGCAAGGATGGCGCAGCAGCATGGAAGACGCTGTAAAAACTCCTTTGCACACTTTATACCTTATGATCTTCTAAAATGAAAGTGGAAGATTTTTGTTTTTGTTTCTACTTGCCTATTGAAGGGCTAAAGTAACACGGGATGTTCCGTGGTTGCAGAATATGAGTTATAATCATCTGTTCCTTTCTATGGAATGAAAATCAATTTACTCATCATGAAGTGCCCAGAAAATTCGTATATCATGGGTTTCTCTTGCCCTAGAACATATGAGAATACCATCTTGTGAGAGGCGTTTTCTTTATGTATATTTCCTTCTTTATTTCATTAGAGCAGGTTATTGGAATCAGGATTGGATAATTTTGGTTTTAAATTGACCATTTTAGAAAAGGGACTATTTTCTTGCATTGTTTAAATTGTTTTAACTTTTAAATATGATGAATATTCAAAAATTTCAAAAAGGTCATGGAAGGCAATTTTTGAGTCACAATTAGGGAGTGAGTGAAAAGGGTGGCTTTAAACATTTTCAATTGGTGCAGGATATGATGTTTGTTGTAAATGCCACTGGCTGCTATTCCGTGTCTTGGTTCTATGATCTATCTTGAAAATTTGGCATATGGCAGGAATCACGACATCTGCCTTTGCTACAAACCATTAATGCTTAGCAGAAATTTTTTCTCAGAGTTACAATTTCTACTAGCAGGTAGGCAGAATCGGATTAAACAGTGCTGTCACTAGCTCTCGTAGATGTGGTTACCTTTGATATTCCTTTAGGCTGGGTGAAATCCTTGGGGAATCATATCTATCTTTTGCTCAGGAGGCATTTCCATAATACCCTGAAACTTTTCCTCTTATGGCAGAAGTCCACCCAAGCATAGCAATTTATCCCCAGAATTTCAACCATCAAAACTAATGTTCCTGAAATGCTCCTCCAACAAACCCATTGGTTTGTGGGTGGTCGAAGTACATAGTGTTAACCTTGTAACGACATCTCTTGAGAAAACCGTTGCATGAAATTAGCATTAGCATCACTTACTATTTTTGAGGGAACCACAAAGCTTAGTACTTTTCAATAAACTGACCCGCAGCTGTACATGCAGTCGTCTCATACAATGAGCTTACAATGCAGCCGTACGTGCAGTCATCTCATACAATGAGCTTATAACAACAACACACTCTTCAAATTCTTAGTTTTTAAAGATAAACCTGTTATAAAGTCCAACATTATATGGGTCCATTTTTCTTCTACTATAGGCAAGGTCCTGCTCCTTGCCAAATCATTGTGATGGCAGGGCCTTTATTGCTTGATACAGTCTGCAACATCCTTCCACAATCCTATCCATAAGGAAGCTTTTTCGTCACAGCTTGATATGTTGAGACTAGTGTACTAGTGTGCACTTGATTCAAATTTGAGCTGCTTATAATTTGGAGTGTTCTGTTGTGAAAGGAAAGTAAACCTCCTATAGCCTTATTTATGGAAAAGAATAAGGGTCTGTAGAGCTTGACATGATTCCCAAAGATTCCTTTGTCATAAAGGTTGGTTGTTGCTACATTTGTATAATCTCAACATGAAATGTTGCACCACCTCGAGACAGTTTTGAGTTTATTTGTCAAGTCATAACTTGGACCTCTTGCGGGTATGATGCAAGGTTTAGTCTCAATATAATATGCTGGTCGGGAAGACATCTAGTGTAGTGTTGTCTACTGCAGTGAGTAGCTTTTGTAGTTCACTCTTAACATAATAACTTCAATTCTTTAGTAAAATGAATGGGGGAGTGGATTTTGTTTTGATGCAAATGCTATTACTTCAGTTCTTTAATAAAGCCAATTGGTGGATTCAATGTAGATGTTTCCTCAAACTTCTTAAAACGATGTTCTGTAATTTGAGCACATATATGGGGTTCTTTTTCCTAGGCAAATCTGTTGATGCCTTAAAATCTGAAAAGCATCTTGCCGGTAGGTGAAGGTTGCAGCTGTCCACTAAAGACACACCTGGAAGTGAATTTGGTGAGCAGATAGGGAGGGTCATCAGGATTTTTAAAAGTATTTTGGGCATAATGACACAATCAATAAGCCTTTTACTCTTCGCTATACCGGATGAAGACTCTTCTTGCTGTGAGGATCTAGGTTCATTCTTGTATCCTGTTGTACATTGGCTCCACACATCATATGCACAAACTCTCAAATGAGCAATAGCGGGTTTTATTCGTGAATATGCCACAAGAGCAGTCTTCCCTTCAAACTCATTTGGTTTAGGTCGTTTCAAGGCTGTGTGGACCGCTTCTGCCCAAAATGACCGTGGAAGATCTTTTGCTCTCAACGTGCTTAGACTCATCTTGACAATGGGTCCGTTCTTTCTTTCGGCCACCCCATTCTGTTGGGATGTCCTGCTGTGGTAAGTTGTCTCGTTGTCACATGTACCAGTGCAGGGCACAGGTGGCAGTGACACCTGGCTGCACAGTTAGCATTTTGTAGCATATTCTAGGATCTTTTTGGCAAGGATTTAGAGCCAAAAAAAGGTGCCAAAGGATGCATCACCAACAGAAGACAATCTGGGTAAAAAAACACACAGTTGACTTTCCCAGCCAAAAAGTCAAAGCATTTACTTTTTGGTCAACGTTGACTTCTGAATGGCCTGTTCAGCTATCTGCGTTGACCATCCGACCCGGGTTTGCCAGTTTGCCCTAAAAGTCTATAAAAGTTGGTTATTTCATTCATTCAAGCATCATCCATTCCAGGCTTTCAGGCATTCATTCTAGCCTCCATTCACAGCAGTTCTGGCCTTCAGTTCCAGCAGCCAATACTCGCCTCAGCATTTAGCAGCAGATCAGCATGCATACGTTAACATCCAGTTCCGGGCACTCCGTTCAGGGAGTTCCAGCATCATTGGGGCCACAGTTCCAGCCTTCAGTCTAGGCAGCAGGGCCCTTAGTTCTGGCTCTCCTTCAGCCCTAGTCCTGCAGCATGTAGCCTCAGTAATCAGCCATCAGTTGGTGCATTCACATCCCATTAGCCTCAACATCGCATGAGGCATCAGCCCTGATCCAGTGGGGCATTATTGCAATCAGTTTGCCGCATTCATATTAGTAATAGCATATTGCATTGCATGATATTGTGTGTCTTATGTTAGATTTGCATTCTCTTCTCTCTCTATCTCTCAGTGCTCTCTAGTTCTTTGTTATAGTTAGTCTGAGGTTGTTTACTACAGCCAAAATCCTCTGTATGTTACACTCTTTATCCTATGTTTCTTGCAGAATGTAATGAACTTGTTGGATGTAAACTCTTCCCCTCTGTCTGTGCAGAATATCTTCAATTTCTTGACAGTCTTGTTCTCTACCTTCACAAGCCATTCCTTGAACTTGTTGAAGGCTTGAGACTTCTTCAAATGCAAAAGGCCCTAATCACCTTGCTGAAATCATCAATGAATGTGAGGAATTGCCTACCTTGATAATGGCTTTGTAGGCATGGCCCCACAAATGCATGAATCAACCAACTCTAAAGGTTTAGCTGCCCTATGCGTGGCCTCTGTCGAGAATAGGTTCCGGTGTTGCTTGCCTTCCATGCAAGCCCTATGGATCTTCTGATTGATAGACAGTTGTGGAAGTCTATCCACCATTTTTGCCTTCTTCATCGTGCCAAGAGTACTGATGCCAAACCGCTCATGCCAAAGTCTTGATGCGCCAGATACTCCTTGGACTAGCAAGCATTAATCATCTAAAGTCCATCTTCTTCAACTCCCTATACTATCTCCTCACCTGTTGATTTGGATGAAATGAGGATTGATCCTTCATCAACGAGCACCTTGAATCTTGTTCTTGCGAGTTGAGACATTGAAAGCAAATTTTTGCTTCAATCTTATTCTTGCACGCTGAGACACCGAAAGCAAGTTTTTGCATAAGTACGAAACATCTCCTCCACAGCCCCTGATTGAGAAGGCAACACTCCCAATCCCTTCGATTGGGTAAGTTCTGTTG
Organism: Dipteris shenzhenensis; assembly: GCF_047967505.1. NCBI lineage: Eukaryota > Viridiplantae > Streptophyta > Polypodiopsida > Gleicheniales > Dipteridaceae > Dipteris > Dipteris shenzhenensis. The sequence continues at coordinate 18,493,303 of NC_141626.1, forward strand.
TCTCCGACTGTCACAACTGACTTTGGATGGACTTCTTAAAGTTTTTGAAACACTCCCTTTTTTTTTGGGTCGTGTGCTTAGAAGCACTGCTGTCCGCATACCAAGTGTCATCTCCATCATTCACAAATAGTATTGAACGTTCTTATGTGATGACAAACAACTCCTCTATGATGAGATTGGCACTCTTTGTCTTTGTTTCTGATTTTGGACCCTCCTTTGACTTGCCGGAATCGTTTTTCAAAATGCCCAAGCTTTTCGCAGTGGAAGCACTTTTTCTTATTCTTGGAATCTCGCATCTTGTCGTCCTTGGAGTCTTCTCTAGGCTTACCTTTTTTAGCTTGCCCTTGCCTTGCCCTTTCACAAGGCTTTGTTACTGGCGGTCTCAAACCTCTTTTCTCTTGCCTCTTCTTGTAGAAGCAAAGGCAGTGTTGTACGCTGTTTTGCAATCATTGTTGTGATGAAGCTTACCAAGAAGCAGGCGAGTAAGTTGGTGAAGATTTCGTTCTCTGACCAATTGCCGCAAGTGATCATAGACTATCTTCATCTTTGTGACATGCTCTTGGACTGAATCCCTCTCTTCCATCTTCATGTTGTATAATCTCTATTTTGAGGTCAAGGATCCCAACTGCATTGTCATGTGCACGGATTGGTATCTGACGTGTACTAGGTACACAGGACTAGCTCAGGTAGCCTGGGGAGGCTTAGAGCTAGGCAGGCTTGATTCTCGGGTTGAGTGGCAATGGTACGAACTATTTATAGGTCTTCGCGTTTCAAGAGTGCTGGGACGTGTCAGTTGGTATCAGAGCCAGCTCCTGAGGTAGGAATTTCTGATGCGAGTACTTTGGACGATTTCTTCCTCCAGGTATGCCCTAAATTTTGAAATTTGCTGCTGCAAATTCTGGTAGGCTTCTGGGTTATCAGGGGTGGCAAGGATGTAGGGAAAAGGTAGGAGAAAGAGAGAGTCTAGATTTCGAAATTCCTGAAGGGTTGCTGTGAGAAAGGGATGCGCGTAGCAGGGAGAGAGCAGAGGTGAAGGAAGGAGAGGCGATAGGGTAGCTGAGTGGCAGGCGAGCAGTTCGAGGCTGATCGGGGCTGCGTGGGGGTCGAGAACGCAGAGATTGAGGCTGTGTTGGTGCGCCATGGCTGGAAGGATTTTCGGCCAGGGCAGGGAGAGGCGCAAGGAGCAGGAACAGGGTGCGGCCACCCTGAGAGAGGTGTTGCTTTTCTCGAAAAAGCACCACCCTCCAAAGCTGGGAGGGTGAGCCTTTTTTGGAAGCAGGGCTTCCTAATTTGGCTGCCCTGTATTCTATATAGTTGGACAAGGTTCCAACCTCAGCCATAGCCTTGCGAGAAGCCTCTTTGCCTAACGTCTAGGACTGCGCCATCGGGATTCGGGACAGCCTGTGTCATCGGCCGTACAGCCTGCGTCATCAGCCGTACAGCCTGTGTCATCGGCCGTACAGCCTGCGTCATCGGTCGTACAGTTTGCGTCATCACCGTACAGCTTGCGTCAGCCACCGTATGCCCACGTCAGCAACTGTACGGACTGCGTCAGTGTCCGTGTAGATTACGTCAGTAACCGTACGGATCGCGTCAGCAGCCGTACAATCCGCGTCACCTGTACGATCAGCAGGAGGGTACCATACGGTACGGTTTGCTGCAGGATTCCGTACACTGCAGCCTACATCGAATTCAGCAAGATTCCGGGTTGATTGCGCCCGTGGTTCGCCAGTTTTCAGCATCTTCTTCCGTCAGCATCTCTTGGGACGGTTTTTCTTGACAAAATATGAAGAGGGGAGAGGAGAAGAGTGGAGATGAGGAGAGAGGGCACAGCTTGAGAGCACACCACAAATGACTAACTGTACACTAGATTTAGTTGAAAAAATAGAATATATACAAACCCTTTTAGGGTTAGGGTTAGGGGATCTAACCCTTTCCTTTATAGCACTCTATAAGGTTAGTGCTATGCACATATGATCACGTGATGGTGCTATGCACATATGATCACATGATGTTGAGCGTGAACTCTCAACACCTTCCCTCAAGATCAACATCATGAAGTAGGCCTTCCCTCAAGATGATAATTCTGGGGAATAGAAGAAGGACTGAGCATTACATTCCACACACCCCTTTAATGGGAATGTCCTTCTTTTGCATCAAACCAAGAGCTAGTCGGTGTTTCTCGAATAGCTCTTTACCGAGTGGTTTGGTAAAGATGTCTGCAACATTCTCTTTGCTATCACAATGCTGCAGTGTGATGTCACCAAGTAACACTCTTTCTCTGATGAAGTGCTCTCTGACATCAATGTGCTTTGTCCTGGAGTGATATACTGGATTTTTTGCCAATGCTTGAGCCGATTGATTATCACAGTATATTGTTGTTGGCTTTGACTCATCAAAGTAATCTGTTTCTGACAATAGTCTTTTGAGCCATATAGCCTCACATGCACCTGTAGAGAGTGCCCTATATTCTGCTTCAGTCGAAGACAAAGAAACAGTTGGCTGTTTGTTTGACAACCATGATATAGCACCTTGACCAAGGAAAAATGCATATCCCTGTGTCGATCTCCTGGTCTCATGATCTCCAGCATAGTCACTGTCACAGTATCCATGCAACCATGGATGACTTCCTCTGTATTCTATCCCAAATTGTCTTGTACCGCTGATGTATCTCAAGACTCTTTTGGCTGCATTCCAGTGAGACGGTTTTAAATTTGCCATAAACTGTGCTAGTGAGCTTATTGCATAACAAATATCTGGTCGTGTGATTGTCAGATATATAAGAGATCCAATGAGTTGTCTGTAGTATCTGTCATTGACTGTAGGCTTTTCTGAAACTTTAGTAAGTTTCAAACTCTGTTCCATGGGAGTGGCTGCAATCTTGCAATCTGCCAATCTCACAATCACTCAAGAGAACTCTCAATCTCACGATCTCTCTCACACTCTCAAGAAACTCAATGTCTCAGCGGAAGACAAGGAAGCTCTGATACCATGACAAAATATGAAGAGGGGAGAGGAGAAGCGTGGAGATGAGGAGAGAGGGCACAGCTTGAGAGCACACCACAAATGACTAACTGTACACTAGATTTAGTTGAAAAAATAGAATATATACAAACCCTCTGTATTCTGGAGTGATATACTGGATTTTTGGCCAATGCTTGAGCCGATTGATTATCACAGTATATTGTTGTTGGCTTTGACTCATCAAAGTAATCTGTGTCTGACAATAGTCCTCTGAGCCATATAGCCTCACATGCACCTGTAGAGAGTGCCCTATATTCTGCTTCAGTCGAAGACAAAGAAACAGTTGGCTGTTTGTTTGACAACCATGATATAGCACCTTGACCAAGGAAAAATGCATATCCCTGTGTCGATCTCCTGGTCTCATGATCTCCAGCATAGTCACTGTCACAGTATCCATGCAACCGTGGATGACTTCCTCTGTATTCTATCCCAAATTGTCTTGTACCTCTGATGTATCTCAAGACTCTTTTGGCTGCATTCCAGTGAGACTGTTTTGGATTTGCCATAAACTGTGCTAGTGAGCTTACTGCATAACAAATATCTGGCCGTGTGATTGTCAGATATATAAGAGATCCAATGAGTTGCCTGTAGTATCTGTCATTGACTGTAGGCTTTTCTGAATCTTTAGTAAGTTTCAAACTCTGTTCCATGGGAGTGGCTGCAATCTTGCAATCTGCCAATCTCACAATCACTCAAGAGAACTCTCAATCTCACGATCTCTCTCACACTCTCAAGAAACTCAATGTCTCAGCGGAAGACAAGGAAGCTCTGATACCATGACAAAATATGAAGAGGGGAGAGGAGAAGCGTGGAGATGAGGAGAGAGGGCACAGCTTGAGAGCACACCACAAATGACTAACTGTACACTAGATTTAGTTGAAAAAATAGAATATATACAAACCCTTTTAGGGTTAGGGTTAGGGGATCTAACCCTTTCCTTTATAGCACTCTATAAGGTTAGTGCTATGCACATATGATCACGTGATGGTGCTATGCACACATGATCACATGATGTTGAGCGTGAACTCTCAACATTTCTCTGCTCCACTCTCCTTCCAGTTTCGATTCCCTCAGTTATTTCTCTCAGTTTATATTCGTTCAAATCAGATTTCAGATATGTCTGATCCTGCAAATCCCGAGTTCACCATGGGAGAACAGGATCTGGATTACACTCCTGTGGGAGAGGAAGACCAGGGTCTTTATGACGATTTGATTACGAAGAAGGCCTTCAGTGAATTCACCACTGCTCTGGATGGAAAATTCGAGCAGGTTAATGCGAATCAAATGGGGTTGACACAGCAACTCCAAGGGATTCAGGCGACTCTCACTCTTCTGGCTAGCACCGTGCAGGCACTCACGCATGTGGATGCCATGGCTTCAGTGCTAGGTCCGAACATTACTCCAGATCCTTTTCCGGGAGATCAAAAGTCTCGAACTAAGGAGGTGGTTGACACTTGGTTACACAAGTGGCAGGTACACTTCCAGTTCCACTCGTACCCAGATGAGAAGAAAATCCAGCTTGCAGCCGGTTTCATGTCAGGTAAAGCGCTGCTATGGTGGAAGGAACTCCAACCTAAGCCGGATACATGGATAGATTTTGAAGGGGTCTTCAGGAAGGAGTTCCTGAAGAAGGAGGACGATTATGATATCGTTGGCAAGCTTAAAGCCCTCGATATGTCAAAGCTGAACTTGTCATTTAAAGTTTATCTTCAAAGGTTTCGGGATCTGCAGACCAGGGCCACAAAGATGGATCCAGTGACCTTGTTAGGCTTCTTTGTGGATGGTTTACCAGATTCGTACAAGTTGCAAATAAAGAACAACAAATGCACAACGTTGCAAGAGGCCATGAATTACGTGCGTATTTATGATGATACCATGGCCGGTGCAAAAGCAACTACAATTTCCGACACGAGTGGAAAGAACAAACGCAAGTTCTTTCAGCCTACGACTGGTACCGGGGAGACGAAGTCTACGGACAACGCCTCCAAGAAAAACTTGACTCAGGCAAAGAATGGTCGAGCCCGTTTCCTTCGCACATTGAAGCTTAAGAAAGAAGGACGTTGCTTCTATTGCGAGGAGCGGGGCCACACCAAGAATGAGTGTCCAAAGCGCAAGAATCAAAAGTTAGTGCTTGGACCGAAGCTCTAGGCGGGTCCAGGTACCAAAGCCAAGGGAGCGAACCAAGTTTCGATGACAGGTATTTCTGTAAATGTCATTACTTGCCCACTTTCTTGTAATTGCACTTTCAATACTTCGTTGTTTGGTTCCCATGATCTTTTCCGAGTTTATGGAGAAGTTATGGACCAACAGGTTCACATTCTCTTTGATCCGGGCAGCACTCACAACTTTGTTAATTACAAATTTGTGCAGAAGATGGGGCTGTCCACAGTACCTAGCGATCACACCTATGAGGTGCAGCTTTCAGCTGGGAAGTAGTTTTGGGATCGCAAGGTCGAAGCGCTTCCTATCCGGATTCAAGCCTACACAGGGGTTCTTACATGTTATGTTATGCACCTGGAGCATGTAGACTTGTTAATCGGAATAGAGTGGTTTAAAACCCACAATATTCAGATTGGATGGACGGAGCATACACTTTCTTTTGTAGATAAGGACACCCAATTTTGTATTCAGTGTGATAAAATTCCCTCTTCTCAGGGACCTATTGTATCTGCGATGCAGCTTCGGAATATATTAAACACTTTTCATTATGATGTCTATCAGTGTGTTTTGATTCCGCTTTCTTCATTTGTTGTCTCTGTAATTAACAAGAATGATTTAAGTGTGTTTGAACACCGTGAATTGAGAATGTTGCTAGATAGTTTTAAGGATGTATTCCCTGCTCGGAAGGTTTACCTCCAGAACGGGCAGTAGATCATCGCATAGACTTAGTCCCAGGAGCTCAACCTATGAGTGTACCACCTTATAGGATGAGCCAGGTAGAGGAGGATGAGTTAGCTATCCAGCTACAGGATTACCTGAATATGGGCTATATACGCCCAAGTAAATCACCTTGGGGTGCACCTGTTCTCTTAAGAAAGAAGAAAGATTCTACATGAAGAATGTGTATAGATTATAAACAACTAAATAAAGTTACAATTAAGAATCGATATCCTCTACCTCGTTTCGATGATCTGATAGACCGTTTGGCCGGAGCGAAGTATTTCACTAAGATTGATTTGCGTACGGGTTATCACCAAATCCGTATCTATGCTAAACACATAGATAGAACCACATTCCGAACTAGGTATGGTCATTACGAGTTCCTCGTATTACCTTTTGGTTTGACCAATGCTCCTGCCACTTTTCAGCAGATGATGAACGATTTGTTCAGGGATTTTCTGGGCAAATTTGTTGTAGTGTTCTTAGATGACATCTTGGTATATAGTCGAACGCTTGAGGATCACATAGGACACCTCCGGATTGTCTTAGTTATTTTAAGACAGCATAAGCTCTATGCCAAGATGAGTAAATGTGACTTCTTTATGAAGGAGATCATTTACTTAGGACACAAGATTTCTTCTGAAGGTATTAGCATTGATCTGGATCGTATCCAGAAGGTTTTAGAATGGCCTATCCCTCAGACTGTGAAATAACTTCGTTCTTTCCTAGGATTTACGGTATTTCTTCAGAAGTCTGTGCGTGATTATTCACATATCACGGCACCCTTGACAAACATATTGAAAGGTCGTGGACGCAGGTCTACTCAGCCAATCTTTTGGAATGATGCAATGAGCAAGGCTTTTGAAACCTTGAAGTTCTCCATCAAGGAAGCACCCGTTCTTGCATTACCCGATCCTACCCGGCCTTATGTTTTAGAGGCCGATGCGAGTGATTATGCGATTGGGGCAGCTCTATTCCAAGAGGGCAGACCTGTAGCTTTCGAGAGTAAGAAGCTAGACGACACTCAATATCGTTGGCCCACACTCGAGAAGGAACTTTATGCTATAGTGTATGCCCTTAAGGTTTGGAGACACTACTTGTATGGTTCAAAGTTCCTTGTATTGACTGATCATCAGTCAATTATGTGTGATGGATCAGAATTGAGGGGACGGAAAGCTAGATGGGCAGAATTAATGCAGGATTTTGATTTTGAAATACGTTATCGTAAGGGTTCGTTGAATAGTGTGGCGGATGCCTTAAGTCGAGTTAAGTTTGTAAATGCTTTATCATTTACGGAAATATCCTCAGACCTATTTCAATCCTTGAGAGGGCTATACGCAACTGATAGTCATTTCAGTTCTTATTGGCAGAGAGTCCAGGATGGGGGCTCCATGGTTGACCAGGACTCAGGGATTGTGCCACCTACGGTACAGGCGGCGGGAGGTCAGTGGATGATCAGGAACGGCTTGCTGTTCCGGAATGAAAAGATTTGTGTGCCAGATGTTTTGGACCTTAAATCCAAGATTCTCTGGGAGTGTCATGATGCTCCTAGTGCTGGACATCCAGGTATACATCGGACTCTGTCTCTTGTGAAGCATACCTTTTATTGGCCTAAGATGCGTGCATTTATTGAGAACTATGTAGTAGGTTGCCAGGTTTGTCAGGTTACTAAGGCCGAACGCCTTAGAAGCGCGGGCTTATTACAGCCATTACAGATTCCAGGTAATAAATGGGAAAGTATTTCCATGGATTTTATTACTGGTTTGCCTCGAACGCGCAAGGGTCATGACTCCATTTGGGTCATAGTCGACCGTTTGACAAAAATGGCTAGATTCCTACCTACTAGAACAACTATTTCAGCTGTTCAGCTGGCTCACGAGTTTGTGGACCACTTGTTTAAGCTGTATGGTTTGCCATCTGACATAGTCAGTGACAGGGACTCAAAGTTTACAAGTAACTTTTGGACACTTGTTTTTGAGAAGTTAGAAACTACTCTAAGTATGAGTTCCTCGGATCATGCACAATCCGATGGCAGTACAGAAAAGGTTAACTAGTTGGTTGAAGACATGCTTCGGGCATATGTATCTAAGAGACAGTCTTCATGGGAAGATTATCTACCTATGATAGAATTTGCTTACAACAGTGCAAAGCATTCTAGTACTGGTTACAGTCCTTTTATGCTTATGTACGGGTTTGAACCTAAGTCACCAGTTATGGTTGGATTAAAAGGAATTCAAAATGATGCTGCTAAGAACTTCTTGCTAGACGTGCAGGAAATGTTGCAGTTTGCCAAGGAGTCTATTAGAAGTGCCCAAGATCGGGATAGATTTTATGCTAATAGACATCGTTCACCTAGAGAGTTCTCTGAAGGAACGATGGTATATCTGCGAATTCCTAAGGAATCCAAGAGTTTAAGTACTGGTTTGGTTCCGAAATTATCCCCCAGATACTGTGGCCCATTCAAGGTCATTAAAAGAATTGGACCAGTTGCATATCGACTAGAATTGCCTCCTGATGTTAAAATACATCCAGTCTTTCATGTCAGTCAACTGAAAGAAGTTTTGGGTGCGGAAGATCAACTCATTTCTCCTCACGATATAATAGAAGTTACAGATTTGACTTTTATTCCACACGAACTTGAGTGTATTCTTGAATTTCGTGACAGACAGATTCGTAATCGATCTATCACGGAATACAAGATCAAGTGGAAGGATCGTGTTGAGGAGGATGCAACATGGGAGACATTACAAAACCTCCAAAGAACATTTGTGGGTTTTTACTCAGGAGTGAGTTCTTAGAGGAGGGGGAGTATGTCATGTGCACGGATTGGTATCTGACGTGTACTAGGTACACAAGACTAGCTCAGGTAGCCTGGGGAGGCTTAGAGCTAGGCAGGCTTGATTCTCGGGTTGAGTGGCAATGGTACGAACTATTTATAGGTCTTCGCTATTTTTGGCGCTGGGGCCAAGTCTATAAAAGGGGCCCAGGGGGGTCAGTTCTCAGTGTGCCGATGGGAGCAGGTTTTGCTCCTAGGTGCTAGGTCTGTTCTTGGATTGAGTCGCGGACGCGCGCCTGCATCTTAGCGTAGCCCAAGGCCCAGTGGCAGATCCCAGGCTTCACAGCGCCACCTGGTGGTATGGGACCCCAGGCTGGTTTGGATCTGATTGGGAGTTCGTGCCAGTAGCTCAGCTCGTGGCTCGGAGGGGACATCTCCTGATTCGGGATCACATCCCGTAGATGTCATGGTTGGGTGGTGAGCAGCTTGCTCAGTTCTCACGTGGTGTGTGTTTGTTTTGCAGATCAGGGGTTTCAGGAGTGCTGGGACGTGTCATGCATTATTGAGCTCAGACATGTTTTTCAACATGCTTTAAGCTCCAAATGCTGATCTGCAGGCTGAATGTGCGAAAGGACTGAACCAGCAGTATTGTCAATGATGATGGCAAGGGCTTTAGCATCTTGTAGAACCCAATCTCTCACTTAGTAGATGGACAGGTGTAGTGATTCCTGCAACTGCCGTATGTTTAGGCTGAAGCTCAACAGTTGTGGGGACCTCCCATTTCATTCAAACTACAAGTGCAAATCTGCAGAACTCTGAAACTCCTTCCAGTGAGAGGCTTTGGTGAGCTTCCAACCCCTAACAGTGAGCTGAAATGTCTTGGCATTGCTAACAGAATAGTACATCAATCCACTCCCACTCCCACTCCCACTCCCACTCCCACTCCCTGGGATCCCACCGCAATGATTTTAGGGGACACCCCCATAAAGCCAAATCCTCCAGGTGCCGAGAGGGATGTCCTTTGGATGGAAGTCTAGATACTAGCTAGAAGCCAAACTCTGCACCACATGTCACACAATTCTGATAGGCTCAAAACATGCATCCACGAGAAACCCACAATTTCTTTGTATTTCATAGTGTATGCAATGAACTTATCAAGGTGTCTCCAATTTTGTGTATTCTCTCAACTTCAGAAGTGGTATCAGAGCCATCCTTCAAGGGTATTTCGACACAAGCTTGTGTAATTATGAATCCTTGGAGGTAACCTGGAGAAGACAATAGCAAATTGATGTAGAGGACTCCATGCAGCTTGAGGTGGCATCAAGTGATTTTAGTCTTTTTGAGTTTGTATACTGGGATAATGATGTCATTTGTTATAAACATTTCTTTACATTTGTGTGACAAATTAGCTTAATTTACTCACTAGGACAAGGACTTGTGCATAGTGTGGAGGGTCTCATAGCTCTGAATCAAGTGGTTGTAGTCTCTTTGATTTTGTATGCTCATTACATGCATTTTTGCATCACAAGCATTTTTCATTATGAGGGGGAAATGTTTGGTTAATGACCTCATTAGTCATAAACTTCTCATTATACTTGTTTGTCACACTAGCTTAATTTGGTCACTAGGACTGAGGCTTGTGTATAGTGTTCAAGGTCTCATGGCTCGATGTTGAGGCATTTGATAAATACATGAGTAAGCTAAGGTATCAAGGGTCATACATGTGGCATGGCAATGTTACTCTAGGATGTGAACTTAGTTAGAGTTTATTGGTTTCTTATGCAACTATCACCTTCTTTGCAATTTCAAGCGTGCAATTCAGTGCTCTCTCCTCACCATTTTCATTGAGGAGGATATAATGTTCATTAGACCACACATCACTCTGAACTAAACATAATGCTAATGAGTCCTACCACAGCAGTATTAAGGAACAGAAGATGTGCAAAACTTGCCAAGTTCAGCGCTTATTGAACTCTAGCTCATGAATATTTTGTGATGTTCCACCATTCTCTTCAATTAAGAAATGGCATTCCTATATCCCTCATGCCACAATATAGTGCGGCATTAAGCTTGTAGAGACCACATAACGCATTATGCGACATGTGCAAGCATCTTCCAATGGTTATATTGAACGAGCCATATTTTTTTGCCATTAAGTGTATACACCCACAAACAAATACTTGGCATTTTCGCAAAAAATTCAAAGAAGTGAGGATTTGTTACAGCATTGCATTTACATGTTTGTAGTGATCTTCAAATCCCATGGCTTGGGAAAATTTGTGTATGCTTTATGTTCATATTTCTTGGGATGATGGGGCCAAACACACCATGTTTATGGTGATATTAGGCATGTATTTTTCATCTAATTTCTAGGAAAGGACGAGTGTGGCATTTTGAAAGATTAACAAGATGCAATGGAAGTGACCATTTACCAATACATTTTACGCTTACTCGTGGTTTTTAAATGATGTTGGCAGCATGCTGCAGTGTTGGACTTGGATGAGAACACGTCTTTTTTTGGTGTGTATGATGGCCATGGAGGTGAGCTTATTGTTTATTATAGCCTTGCATGTCTTTTGGCATTTCCTATATTAACTTGGATATTGTGAATCCTTATTTTGTTTATCAAAGTCCAAATTGCAGTTTTTTTTCATCATGTTGCAGTGCGAACCTTTTACTGTGCTTGTAACTTGCTATATTCTTGAAGTTCATACAATTGTTGTCATTTTAAATAATGAACTCTCCCCCTTCCCCCATGCCTCCTGGTCCCACCGAAGAGACGCTATGGATGACTCTTGATGAGCGATGGTTGAGCGCTTGCCTAATAAGGCATCAAGTGATTTTAGTCTTTTTGAGTTTGTATACCGGGATAATGATGTCATTTGTTATAAACATTTCTTTACATTTGTGTGACAAATTAGCTTAATTTACTCACTAGGACAAGGACTTGTGCATAGTGTGGAGGGTCTCATAGCTCTGAATCAAGTGGTTGTAGTCTCTTTGATTTTGTATGCTCATTACATGCATTTTTGCATCACAAGCATTTTTCATTATGAGGGGGAAATGTTTGGTTAATGACCTCATTAGTCATAAACTTCTCATTATACTTGTTTGTCACACTAGCTTAATTTGGTCACTAGGACTGAGGCTTGTGTATAGTGTTCAAGGTCTCATGGCTCGATGTTGAGGCATTTGATAAATACATGAGTAAGCTAAGGTATCAAGGGTCATACATGTGGCATGGCAATGTTACTCTAGGATGTGAACTTAGTTAGAGTTTATTGGTTTCTTATGCAACTATCACCTTCTTTGCAATTTCAAGCGTGCAATTCAGTGCTCTCTCCTCACCATTTTCATTGAGGAGGATATAATGTTCATTAGACCACACATCACTCTGAACTAAACATAATGCTAATGAGTCCTACCACAGCAGTATTAAGGAACAGAAGATGTGCAAAACTTGCCAAGTTCAGCGCTTATTGAACTCTAGCTCATGAATATTTTGTGATGTTCCACCATTCTCTTCAATTAAGAAATGGCATTCCTATATCCCTCATGCCACAATATAGTGCGGCATTAAGCTTGTAGAGACCACATAACGCATTATGCGACATGTGCAAGCATCTTCCAATGGTTATATTGAACGAGCCATATTTTTTTGCCATTAAGTGTATACACCCACAAACAAATACTTGGCATTTTCGCAAAAAATTCAAAGAAGTGAGGATTTGTTACAGCATTGCATTTACATGTTTGTAGTGATCTTCAAATCCCATGGCTTGGGAAAATTTGTGTATGCTTTATGTTCATATTTCTTGGGATGATGGGGCCAAACACACCATGTTTATGGTGATATTAGGCATGTATTTTTCATCTAATTTCTAGGAAAGGACGAGTGTGGCATTTTGAAAGATTAACAAGATGCAATGGAAGTGACCATTTACCAATACATTTTACGCTTACTCGTGGTTTTTAAATGATGTTGGCAGCATGCTGCAGTGTTGGACTTGGATGAGAACACGTCTTTTTTTGGTGTGTATGATGGCCATGGAGGTGAGCTTATTGTTTATTATAGCCTTGCATGTCTTTTGGCATTTCCTATATTAACTTGGATATTGTGAATCCTTATTTTGTTTATCAAAGTCCAAATTGCAGTTTTTTTTCATCATGTTGCAGTGCGAACCTTTTACTGTGCTTGTAACTTGCTATGTTCTTGAAGTTCATACAATTGTTGTCATTTTAAATAATGAACTCTCCCCCTTCCCCCATGCCTCCTGGTCCCACCGAAGAGACGCTATGGATGACTCTTGATGAGCGATGGTTGAGCGCTTGCCTAATAAGGCTCTACTTTTTCATGCAAGGGCAAGATGAGAGTGCTTCAGGTCACTTTGGCTTCATGTCATGTGTGCCATTAGATCCAGACCAAAGGAAGTTCCGTACCAATCTTCTAAGCTCGTCAATGCAAGAGCATTAGAAGAATCAACTTGAAGTGATGTACTGAGTAGAGGCTAAAATACATGATTCACTTCAAGGGCTCTAGAGGTTAGATCTATGGTGATGGAGCTCCAATTAAGTAGCTTCCTTCTAGCATTCTCTAGGACTGGTAGGAGTGTTTTCCATGCCTACCTGACAACCCGGGTTGTTGACAATATTACTCCTCTCTATCCATTTGAAGCCAAGCTCAACTCCCCATCCTGAAGTGTTTGTATCCTTGGCCCAAAATCCAACTGATTTGTGCAGTTTATAAGTGCCCTTGCTACAAGATAGAAATCCACATGGCAGCTCTAAAACAATGAAGGTTCCTGATCCAGAAAAATGTATGCTAAGCTAAGCTATGTATCTAAAAAATGAGAGGTTGAGACTCAAGAGCCAAAACCCAGCACCGTGGTAGCTCTCTCGTGGGCTATAAAAATATATTGGATTTGTGTATGGCGGGCTGTCTCCCACTGTGGCGGAGGGTGTTGTCTCTCGACCTCTGCATCCGAAGAGCTATGTCAAGAGTGACTCCTAGCTCGGGCAGTCTCCTGTGAGGACTGAGATGGGTCGGACCTCGATCGTGCGCGCTCTGGTCGCTCTCCGTGGCGTGCGTGGACTCATTTCCCTCGCTTGGCGGTATCGTGTCGTGTCTCACCACTAATACATGCTGCTCGCATGTCTACTAACTTCTCTTCCTCCATTCCTCTACGTCTCGGGGTGGATTCAAATGCATAAAAGTCCATGGCATGTCGTTGTGACTGATCTACCCCAACGACCTGTGGTGCTGTCAATGTGTGCTATTGTCTGATCTGTCATAGTACCGTCTCTATGTGATGTCGTATCTTGATTAGATAGAGCCCAATGCAGACTTGGTCATGGAAGTGGATTAGTCGGTAGAGTAGATCAAAGCCATGCCCCTCCTGAAAGAGGCAGCGATATTGTCCTCGGAACTCATAATAGGCTGGGCAGATACACAGAAAATGCTCCTCTATCTCAATTGTCTCCAGTGTATATAATCTGTAGATCTGCTGCTCTCTAGGTATGTTGTAGCTCTCTTGCCTCGATCCTCAGCTGATGTGACGAGACCCGCATCTATCCAATGGCTATCTTCAGTGCATGTGAGACTTCTCTATCCTCAAGGTACTGGAGTCTGATGATGAGTCCATCCTGCGACACTATTCGGAAATGATCACGATAGAACTGGATCTTGGTGGGGTACTCCTGGTCCCCTCCCCAAGTTCGGGATGTATAGAGTTGGAGGAGGTCTAACCGTATGATACGGTTAATCTCATCACGAAGGATGGACTTGGATGGTGCGTCCATGCTGGATTGGAAGGGAGGCAGCTGATCCATTTGGATACCAAGACTGGCAAACAATGTGGAGACATGTGCATATCATGTATCAGCCCCGCTCTCTGCTAGTTCTATAGAGGACTCTCGTGCCAACCTCAGTGGTCTCCAGTGAGGCAAGTCCCATACTCATGGAGGAAAGCCACTGTCTGGAAAAGGTCATCAACCTGGAGTGGTGTCATGGTGAACTCTGCCTGTAATATGTGATGTGGGACCGAGGGCTTGCTCCAAATCATCCTGAAACCCATAGTCACCTGTAGCCGCTCAAATCTCTTCCACTTTGTTGCCGAGAGATCACTCCCCCAAAAAGGTGCTACGCACATGGCAGTCGGCCTCAATAGGGTGTCAAAAAGCCAGCCCTTTGATGGCGGGTCCTAGAAGTGCATTTGAAAGTAGTGCCTCTCTAGTCAAGCCAAAGCTCCTTGTCCTTGCGTGAGTCGTGCTCTGGCCACATGTACCATCTTGTAAATTGGCCTTGTGAAGAATGCCCCCAAGTATGTGTAGGACTGAACTATCTCTATTGGTTCACCCCGGTTTTTTGGAAGTTTTTGTTTCTTAATTTGCTTGTTTATTTTTGCTTAGTCATCTTCCTCCTTTCTCTTTATTTCTTGTTTTCTTTCTCTTTTGTTTATTTGACGTATTTTAATAAGCACTGGGTTTGCCCAAGAGACTCTGCGGGTCTTTAGAAACCCAGTATAGCTGCTTATGCTTGGGCACCGATGACGACATAAGTGTTGCTTTGCTTGCTTAGTATGTCTTTCTTTTGTTTTTCAAAAAGTTTTTGTTACCTCTTTTTTCTTCTCTTTCGTCTTCTCTTTTATTTTATGTGTAGATTTTTGGACTTTAGAACAACAAAACATCTAAATTTGTATGGTTGGATATATTCTAGGCTTACAAAGGTATATCTCTATTGGCTCACCCCGATAAGTGATTCTATGTTGGTGTAGTACACCATGTGAGGTATTGAAGATGATAACCTTGGTCTTCCCATGGTTGTTTGTTAAGTCCCTCTCCTTGGAAAACACCTCTAGTGCCTCCAGATGTCTCTAGCCCCTCTGTCGAAGATGACTATGTCGTCCGCGTATAGCAATATTTGTATCATCAAGTCGGCCAGCAGTGACCCCGCACCTCCTAGGCAGTCAATGAAAGATGTGATCTAGTCAATGTAGAGCCCAAAAGGGTCGGTGAAAGAGGGCATCCCTGCTTCACTCTGATGGTACTCTCAACCTAGTTTGATAGGTCCCCCAGGACCCTAACTCTCCCTCTAATGGACTCGTATAGGATCATCACTCCCCAGATCAGAACCTCTGGAATCTTCATCTCCTGAATCCCTGATCATGCGAGAGCGTGGGAGAGTGTTGAAGGCCTTCTGGAATTCTACAAAGCTCTGGTGTCTCGATTTCACCTCCTCAATGTGGCCCTCAAAGTGAAGATGTGATCAAGGTGGAGTGCTGTTGTCGAAAACTTGCCTATCCAAGAGCCCGCTGCCCATGTGGCTCTGTGTGAGTGCTCAGCTACCCCTAGTACCAATTTAGGCCATACTGTGATCTCCCTCTCTAGTACCGACCCATAGATCTTGACCAGAGTATGGCTAGTCATAAGAGTGCGGTAATTCCCAGTGTCCATGGGATATCTTGGCTTTGTGTATGGGCACAATGGTGGTAGTGCTCAAAGTAGATGGGAACCCATGGCATACAGCGTGGCTGAACATCTCTACTTGAATCGGAGGTAGGACCTCTTGCCCATGTGCATAGTGCTCAATCCGTAGTCCCTCGTGATCTTGAGCTCTCCGGTTGTGGAGCCGGCGGAGGGCACGCTTTGTACATTTTGTGTAGTGAACAGACGACATGTGTAGGCCTAGGCATGGAAGTCATATTAGGTGGTGTCTACATAGCTAAAAATGGCGAATCCAATTGAGGATTTTGTTAGCCTCCCTTGCCTCATCATATCTGGGGAACTCAATTCTCTCTTGCGGTTGGAATTAGGACCTCTTAGAAGGGGTACTCAACTCTTCATCCCCAAAGTTTAAAGTCCTCTTAGTCCCTAATCTTGTCATAATGGACTGCTCAATCATATTGCTAAGCTGGAAAATCAGCTTATCAACAGGAGTCTTCTCTCTTCCTCTTACACTTGGATTTTGGATTATAATCCATGTGTGCTGGGTTTTGAGTTGAAGGCGTAAACTCATCACCTTGTTCTTGGCTGGTCTCATTTCTTCTTTCATTGCGAAAGGAGAACTCCCTATCAAGAGGTTGTTGAAGGAGAGACTGCTGTAAATCTATTTGTGGGTTATCATACTCAAGATGTGTGTAACTCTCACCTAATCCATTCCCAAAGTTTAAAGTCCTCTTAGTCCCTAATCTTGTCATAATGGACTGCTCAATCATATTGCTAAGCTGGAAAATCAGCTTATCAACAGGAGTCTCCTCTCTTCCTCTTACACTTGGATTATAATCCATGTGTGCTGGGTTTTGAGTTGAAGGCGTAAACTCATCACCTTGTTCTTGGCTGGTCTCATTTCTTCTTTTATTACGAAAGGAGAACTCCCTATCAAGAGGTTCTTGAAGAAGAGACTGCTGTAAATCTATTTGTGGGTTATCATACTCAAGATGTGTGTAACTCTCACCTAATCCATTCTCTTCAGGAGGGGGTGAAGGTGTTCTTTCTCTCTCTCCTTGGGGTAATAGAGGAAAAGGAATAAGTTCATTGTTATATCTCCCTTCCCCTTCCATTCTTTCCTTTTAGTAATACTAGAGAGAAAATGACTTGTTGTAATTTTTTTAAAAAGGGTTTATTTTACAGCAAAAGTCAAGTGTTGTAGAGTTGGTGGTACTTATCCGACTCCCGCTTCGCTTGTGTCCAAAAACCTCTTCAAATGACCTCTTCTTCCCTCTCTTTTACGCTCTTCTTCTTGTATTTTTGCTGTAAACTGGTACACTCTGTTTGGGCTACTTATTTTGAGTGGATTGGAGCTCTAGATACCGTTATAGGGGGTACTTGGTGAGTGGATCACCCCCTTAAAATCTTGTTCCAATATGACTTTCTATTTGGGAGAACGGGGGGATCTCTTTTTCTCACAGTTTAAGGATTTTAAGGGTACATTCACACAGGGGGAGTCACCCCGTTAGGACACCCCGTTCACCGTTCAAGGCAAAAAATTTCCAAGAAATCCCTTGTTTTAGAACCTCAAGAATTCAGGGTTGGGAAGGAAGGAGAAGTTTGTTTGCAGGCCGGAAAGTACATTGTGCAGGATGCACTATTCGCTGCAAATGCGTGGCGTCGAAGGTTCCGGCGCCTGATTCTGTGGCGTTCACTGATCGTGCTTCTCCTCTGCTGTCTACGGCTACTTCTGTCACGGATCCTACCTTTCTCTCCATTGTCCGCGAGTGCTTCTGTCGCACCCGACAAGGTAGATTACTCTTCGCAAGTAATCTACCTTGTTATATTCATTAACCTTTTCTTTCCATTTGTTGTAAGAACTTGAGTTCCTACTCTTGGGTAATGGAGCAAGCCCCTAACCTAATGGAACCTCGTTTTCTCTTAGGAAACTGAGTTCATATGACTTACTTGAAGCTCTATTGTGTCTCTTGACTCTACTTGTTACTATCTCAAGAGTAGGTGGAGTGTGATCTCTTCACTCCTAGAGGTGCTAGAATCCTCTATTTCTTCCACTTTGTTGTCCTCTTCTTCTTCAAAATCACTTGAAGACTTCTCATTACCAAAACAATCATCCATTAACTAGAAATACGCATGAACAAATGACTAGATCAAAAGATAAAATCAAATGTCAAGAGAAGAGAAAGAAAAGTGGCCAACCAAAATGTAAAAACAACAAATGGTAAAGGGAAAATAAGCCCCACACTCATGGAAGACGATACTAAAAATCACATCACGAAAAGAAGAAGATACAAACTCTATCTCTCCAAGATCAACTAGGGAAAAGAAAAAGCTCCTTTGAGCCAACCATGACAACTGAGTACCTAAAATCCCTGCATACAAAGAAGAAGAAGAAGAAGCAAGAGCCACACACTTCCATCGATCAACAAAGGGAGACTAAAGATGTGGGGAGGAGGGGGGCTTCTTTTATGGAAGACTAGGACCTGGGCGATGATATGAAGGAATTACATCAATGACCTTGTCCAAGGCTATGTATGGGGCATTGTTGGTCATGAACTAAGCTGGCTCGTGGCCATCACTAGTCACGACAAAAATCGGCATATTACTAGTCCCAATTTCCATGGAGTCTAAGGCAAGATAAATGCCCTAGCAGGGCAGCTTGTACAAGACAAGCAACTAGAGAGATAGGAAGGGGACTTGTAGCTAGTAGTACCAAATGTGTAGGAGGCGCCATATGGACACTCTATCAAGGACCACACAAAAAATTTCTTGAAACTTTTCTTCTTCCTTGGGAAATCTCTAGCAAAATGCCCAAAGCTCCTATGTATCTGACAATGGTCCTACTTGGCTGTGATCTCAACTCTCTACCTGAATAAAGAGCCATCAAGACGCTGGAGCATGATGTGGTCATTGGAAATATTAGCGTAAAAAACAATGACCCTAACTCTAGGAACCCCATCGATTCTAATTGCCTTTGTTGCAGAAGAGGGTAAACTAGGAGGGTGCATCTCTATGCCGAGTTCAAAAGTGCCTCTAATCATGGCTAGGAGTCAATGAGTAGAAGAGAGGTAGAGGGGAAAGCTAGAGGGAAGCAAGGCTAATGGAAAAGATGTGCAAGGACAGCGAGAGGGGAGCTTGACAAGGAGGAGTTGCAGACCCTGGCCTTTTGTGACTTTGAAAAAATGCCACCCTAAGGTTTTGCACTACATATCCTTAGGAAATTCTCATTAAGAAGATATTGGGTATTAAGGTTACAATGTTAACCAGGAGCCCAAGCATGTATTGCATAATCGCTTGTGCTGCTATCATCTGTAAGCTCTCTATGTTGCGAAAGAGGGTAAACTAGGAGGGTGCATCTCTATGCCCAGTCAAAAGTGCCTCTAATCATGGCTAGGAGTCAATGAGTAGAAGAGAGGGTAGAGGGGGAAGCTAGAGGGAAGCAAGGCTAATGGAAAGGATGTGCAAGGACAGTGAGAGGGGAGCTTGACTGGGAGGAGCTGCAGACCTTGGCCTTTTATGACTTTGAAAAAATGCCACCCTAAGGTTTTGCACTACATTTCCTTTGGAAATTCTCATTAAGAAGATACTGGGTATTATGGTTATGATGTTAGCCATGAGCCCCAGCATGTATTGCATAATTGCTTGTGTTGCTATCATTTGTAAGCTCTCCATTATTCATTCCTTGAATGTTTTTATCTACTTTAGATATGTGCAATACCCAAAGTATCATGAAGATATTGCACATTTTGAGGTGTTGCAATCTCTAGTGTTCCACTAGATACTATCTAAATTCAAGAATATTATTGTAGTATGCAAATTTTGAGAATCTATTGACAAAACAATATGCAAAACTTGCAACCTTGCTTTATTTGGCGAAAGGGTTACTTGGAAAGCTTTGAAACAAAACCCATAGAAATATATGCACGGGCAGGATGAGTTAACGTAAGCAACAAGTGTGCATTCTCCCAGAGCTTGTTGAACGTGAGTCCACATAGGTTTGAACCATTCATCCTCTATGCCACCCATGGCATATGCCATATCTAGAGTGAATTTTTTGAAAAAGTATGGCCACATGGAACCTCCTACAACTACACACATTTAGGACCTGGTTGGCAAAACATCTTTCTCACCCCCATTCCTCTCTCTCTCTCTCTCTCTCTCTCTCTCTCTCTCTCTCTCTCTCTCTCTCTCTCTCTCCTTTTTAGTATAGCATTGATGCACCATTTTTCACCCTCGAGTATGATGAGGTCAACCACGTCATATGCGAGGACCTCCTACAACTACACACATTCAGGATGTCGTTGGCACCAAGTGAGCTCCTAGTGAAGCTCAACTTCTATAGAGATCACTACTTGCACTTCATTGATCCTCCAAGGTATCATCTCCCACTCATTGAGGATCTCCGTTGGGCAACTCCGTATTGAGAGTGGGCGGCTTGAGAGAGTACTCAAAGAGAGGCAAATTTGTACTTTGATGTGATCTAAAGGAGATCGAGTCAGAGAAGCATTTCATCTTCAAGTGCCCAATGCACTATGAGATCCGAGGCCACTACAATTGTCTCTTTAGAGATAGCTTCAAACTGCTCTCCCACTTCCTCTCCTATCCATATGAGAGATACTTAGCTGCCTTCATCCATGAGGCAGTTAGGCATCGAGAGCGCCTACCTAGACTACAAAGACATGGACAGAGCATGATCAAAGAGTTCTTCAAGCCAGGTCACACAGTTCATGGTTCCACAAGTAGTCAATGAGGTAGAGATCCAGAGCCAGCAACACGACACGCCCAACACAAGGAAGACGCACAAATCATGCTTGAAGGCATCCCTTCCGTGTTTAGGCTTGAGGTGCAACCCACAAGAGTTACCATGCCCCTGAATAGGCAAGTGAGATTTTCCAACCACTAAAATTAGTCGAATAATTAATGCCTTCAAAAATTTTGGTGAGAAAGACATAGTTATCATATATACACCTTTGTAAGACTAGATATATCCAATCATACAAATTGAAATTTTTATTGATCAAATTTCTACAAAAGACAGAACGAAAGAGAAGAAAAATGAAATAACAAATTTAACAAAAAAAACTAAGGTATACATATTTGACAAGCAAAGCAATGCTTATGTCATCATCAATGCCCAAGCATAAGTAACTATACTAGGTTTCTAAAGACCACGGCAGAGTCTCTTGGGTAAACCTGATTTTTACTAAAACATGCCAAAAGAATCAATAATAAAATAAAATAAACATGAAATAAAACAAGCAAGGAAGGAGGTGACTAAGCAAAAATAAACAAACAAATCAAGAAATACTTTTTTTTTTAAAACATCAATCAAATCTCTCATGTATGAATGAAAGAAAGAATGATAAAATGAATGAATTATTTAAAACATAAAAACAAAAGGAAACACTTACATGTTTGTGCCGCTTCCTATGATGATGCATGATCCATTTAACTCTTTTTTCTAAACTAAAAGGAAAAGAAGCTGTCAACTACCCACTTTTTTTTCAACTTATGTTCAATCATTTTAAACATGCCTAGTATCAATACACCATAGATATGACTTCATATCTACGATTGTGCATACTTTTTCCATTATTTTTCTTGGATTATACCTCGTGTGTATTAGCAAAGTGTTCAAGTACCACATTGAGTGATAAAAGATGGTAAGGAAATCTATGGAATTGGAAAGAAATGACTCCCATATTTTACCCGAATTAGAAGTGTTTGACTCAATGTGAGGCATTTTTATCATGTTTAGACCACTATATTCAGGTTGTTGACATTTATCATATAACTCAACCTCTAATCCTATGATAAATTTAGAGAGTCTAAGATCTAAGAAAACACAAGAGTGTCCATTCATCTTGCTTGAAGATACACCTAAGATAAATTCAAGCCCTCTAACGTCATGTTAATAGGATAATTCCATTTGCATTCATATTCCATTAAGTTATGTAACAATGTCCAGTAATAAAATTTTAGGAAGCAGTGTTCATGGAAAATGTTGTATGTGCTTGTTATAAAGTCTAATTTAGATGAAATCACATATATCAACATATGACAACACCCACATGGTTGAAAACCATCTACTCATGCATGCATGGAGAGGACTAGCTATCAAGACATCCCCACCCAACAATGGTTGTAGACCATAACATAAACATATGCCCTCACAGAAAGATATCCATGCACCCAAAAACACACTTAAGCATCCATGTACAAAGGTCTTTGTGTGTAGGTTCATGCATATGTGTCCACCGATACAGAGATCTTTGTATTAAGTTTCTATTAACACTGTGGAGGAAAGACTCAATCGTGCCATTTGCTAGCACTAAAGGACTATGTATTGAGTTTCTATCAACACTCTCAAGGGGCAGACTCAATTGTGACAAAGGTTAGCACTAAAGGAGAAGGCTAAATTAAAACAATATGCATTCTCTTCATTTAACATAGAAGTAGTGTTTCTTTATCATCTCTTCCCAACAAGCATTTCCATGCAAAAAAGCTTAGTAAAGATAGCTAATAGGGCAACCCAGCACTAACAACAAATTTGCATGTTTGCTATCACCACAAAGCATATATCTAGATGATCTAGGAAATGCCCAAACTCGTCCTCCTTTTTTCATTTTAAAGTACATTCCAACCTCATGATAATTGCCATTAAGGTTGAAAACTATAGACTCCATGCTTCTAGCAAGGACTTGCTACTATGGTATTCCCATCATCATCAACACCTAATGGTGGCTGTACAGTAGAGCATAAACATATGCTCTCACACATACATATCCACACTTGATCATCGATTTATACAAAGATCTACATGTCGAAAGTCAAGAGCAAACTCAAACGTGAAAAAGGCTCTTTGCAAGAGCACTGAAATAAATCCATGCTGTACGGTTTTGTGTTGATTTTTTTTTTTGGGTTTCTTTTTTAGGGACATGTATTGAACTTGAAAACCCCTCCCAAACAAATAGATAAATAAATAATTATTCTAAAAACCCTTAATAATAATGTTCGCAATCTTGCTGCTCACCACCGAAACTTATTTTTTGATTTTTGGAGGGGATAGATTATGAGGAGACTTTTGCTCCAATGGCCAAGATGACCACCATTCGTTCTGTCATCTCCCTACTGCGTTTTATGGTTGGTCAGTGTACCAGATGGATGTCAAGACCGCTTTCCTCAATGGAGATCTTAAAGTAGAGGTCTATGTACATTAACCCCAAGGTTTTGAGGTGAAGGGACAAGAGCACAAGGTATGCAAGCTCATGAAGGCTCTATATGGGCTGAAGCAAGCACCTCGTGCATGGTATCAGAAGATACATTAGTTTTTACTATCCCAGGGCTTCATAAACACTCATATAGAACCAAATTTGTATGTTCTGTAGCAAAAGTCAGAATTGGTCATGTTGGTACTGTATGTGGATGACATCATACTATACTATATGTTGGTACTGTATGTGGATGACATCATACTATACTATATGTTGGTACTGTATGTGGATGACATCATACTGTAAGGGTGAAACTGGAAGTGTACTTGCCACTTGTGCAACCAAGTGTCAACAACCTCCTTGGTATGAGACTTCTAATCTTCGGGAAAAGGATCTGGAGTGATGTTCCGACCTAACATTGAAGCCATGGCATCCACATGCGTGAGTGCCTAAACAGTGCTAGTCAAAAGTGTGAGTGTAGTCTGAATCCCTTGGAGTTGCTGTGTCAACCTCATTTGATTCATGTTAACCTACTCAAACTTTTCATCAAGAGCAGTGGTCAATTCATTGAAGGCTGTCTTTGTAATCAGATCATCGTAGAGACCCTGGTCATCCTCGGCATGGTAGTTCATATCCTGGTCTCCCATCGCAAGCTTGGAGTCTACAAAATCAGCCATAATTGAATCGAATCTGATGAAGAAAGTAGGCTGAGAGAAGAGAAGGAAGAGGTGGTCTTGAAACTGGGAGGCTGGAATAGAGAGAAAAGCTGACGAAGATCATGTTCTTGATGGCAACGACACTACAACTATGAAACTCTATGAAAGGGCAATAAAGTTTCAACACGTCGTTAACATGGGCTCCACAGATTTGTATAGCCACTTGCAGACCGTCACTCACAGTTCACGACACAAACTTTCAAAGATGGCACGTGCAAAATGGTTTGTGCTAGAATGGACAACCTAAATCTCTGCTCACTCGTAGGCCACTACAGCTTCCACATTTGATTTCAATAAGCAGACTGTTCAGGTTGATAAAGTGCAACACTCCTATGTAAGAATAGTTACTTCTTCACATGAATCCAATGTAAATGAGCTCTTTTACCTTCTTGCTATAGCCTAGTTGAGACACCTGCCTTATGAAAGTTTCATGTAGTGTCGCTCGAACGTTGCCCTGCAGGATTGCCCCAAGGATGGTAAATTCCAAAACTTCCAAGGCATGCCAGGCACACATAAAAGATATATTCTTGGCAATGTACATGACAATGCCCTCATCTATGAACTCTTGCACTAGTCGAGTGAGTGTGTGCATCCTCTCCACCATGAATGTTAACTGTATCACAATGTCTTGCACTAGTCGAGTGAGTGTGTGCATCCTCTCCACCATGAATGTTAACTGTATCACAATGTCTTGCACTTAGAAAGTTTAAGGTGTATAAACAGTCGATAATGTTGTTACTACTTTGCTTTGCACTTACTGTGGCACGATCCTTGGCATTTGGCCCGTTGCAGATGATCTAATCTAATGGTGGCCCATCCAAGTCTACCTTTACAATAACAAATGCTATAGTATCCATCAACATGATACAAATGAACCTTTTGTTGTTTCTACCTGGTTCTCTTCCCACGATGCATATATTCTTATTGGTTTCTCGGGAACAAATGGTATAACATCATTGAACGGTTCACCCTTAATAATTGTTTTTGTTACATCAACTCACAATGATACGAAAGAATTACCACCCTCTCCTAAGCTTCTTTTGGTAATGGTTGGACCCTCTGTCCTGAAGAAGCTATTAACTTGTAATAAATCTCTTAATTGCAACACATATGCATGCGGAACATGGAGGGTGATTGTCTCACAACATTCTGCATTCGTCAAGTTGACTCGCATGAACATAGGGTAAGACACATCTTGAGCTTTGGAGGTGCCATATTTTGCCAAGTCTTTCCCTTCAAAAGCAAAACGATATGGCACATACTCTAACAAGGAATCTATGGGTAAAATTGGAAGATTATTTGAATAAACTAATCCCAACTCTGCAGGGACTACTGCTCTAGCTTCTTGTGCTTCAGTGTTTGCATCGTTTGGCTTGTCAAACTGATTATTTGCCTTACTTTTGTTGACCTTATGTGAAAAGGTTGAGCTTGTTGAAAATATCGAATAAGTAATGGCATGAGTAAACATTACTTTATGCGTTGCTCCTAAAACTATGTTCTCTTGCAGCTATCTTGCTTTAGTAATTAGTAAGAGCAACTAATTCATAGTAAAAACATTGATAAGAACATTCGTCATGGGCTCCATGGTACAACATACAGTTTTGGCCAAAGAGATTACAAAGAAAGCACTTGCCTACTTGTGTCAAAACTCAAAGAAAATAAGTTAACTTGACAACCTTGCTAGGTGCTATGTTTGCAAATATCAATCTCAACCATAAAGAGTGAATTCATTTAGCAATCTACTCGTGAGAAAATCCTAGTCATCGGTGATCTCGGATTCACTATCCTCCTCCACAACAGGGGGTCGAATGTCCATCTCTATCTTGTAACACATCTTCAGAAAAACCTTTCTTGCGTACCTCTTTTTTGATTGGGTCAACAAAGACTACGCAAGCTCAATCAACACAATGCTAACTGTCTAAAGATAAAACAATTGCAGGCACAAACATTCACCTTCAGCATAAGTATGTTCGGATGTTGCATGAAAAGCTCTTTTAAATGTTTTTTGGGTGGTCTTTTAATGTTGGAATGCTTGAGGAGGCTTCCATCCTTGTTGACTCCTTTGTTTACCATAAGCACAAGATGTATGTAGATTGTTGCGGATGGACCAAGCGCTGTTGTTTTTAGACAACCTCCAAACATGGAAATGTAACCTTTATTTGCAAGAGCGCGTACAATATCATTGACCACAATTGCAGAATTTCAAACCAACATAGCCATGTCTAGTTACAATATGCCGTGAAATGAAAACAGTATATCAAGAAGACGTATAGCATGTTCCACCTTGCATTGGAATTTCAACCTGGCTACAACTAAAGAGGACAACATGACACATTCTCAAACACGATTTTTAAAAGCACACATGTAGCATTGACAACACATGGACTTCAAAAGTCCAGATGGGGAAGAAGAGAAGGTTGTAAATCCCATAGACAATCGGGTGAATCAACATAGAGTACTACAAATAATGATGTTTGCCCACTTGGGGGCTCAACACTACGCGACATCACAAACAACCTTCAACATATATGCCCACCATGCAAAACACGATGGTTGAAACTAAAGAAGACCCAACTAAGCATAGTTGAAACAAGAACAGTAGCCCATGAGACAAGGAATTAGAAAACATCAACAAAATTGGTGTTTGGAGCACCGAATCTATATAGGCGAAGGAGATATTGTAAAAGAACGTTGAGAAAAATGATATCAAAAGGGAGCAAAAGGAAAGCAACCGTGAATTAGATAGGAGACAAGAGCACAAGCGCATGTAACAAAGAACCAGAGACTTGCAATCTCTATGACATATTAAAGGCATCCGACAGAGACAAATCACCTTCGTTCTATTCCCTTTTGAACCATGTAAAACCTTCTTCTTTCCCTCTGCAATAGCTTCTCTCCCTCCCTCGTTCGTAGCATTTCTTGCAACCTCTACAAGAGAATCCATAACAAACATGGAACAACAAATCATTACAATGGCTAAGTTCAGACAAGACGAACAACACGATGAGGATGATAATGACAATCACCGTGGTAACGCAACGTCGCCTCTTCAGCACATCTAGGGCAAGGTTTTGCCATGTTGATCATGTCTACACAGAAGCAAGAAACAAGAATTGGAACAAGAAAAAGGAATCAAAACTCGAAGAGAACGAATACCGAAATAGAGACAGAAGTAGAATTCCAAGATAACGTATACCTTTCTCAAATTGGCCGCTACTGGTGTCCATAAAGTCACCAGATACCTGTTGCGTGTCATCGAAGCTACCCATGGTAACGACGGTGCAATTTCCCAATAGTCCCAGCATACAAAGAGAATGCCTCGACTTGTATACCTCAGGATGTTTTGTAGCGAAACACAAAGATAGCATCTAACCATAAACGCGTTGCCCAAGACCAGAATAGCAAATCCAGAAGCGACTACCCATGCCCATACCACATCCACACGAAGGTGAATACTTCAACATGCGAAGAAAGGAAAGCATGGGAGAAGAAGGAGCTCCATGCAAAGCAAGAAATAGTGGAGATCGGTTGGAGGCGGGGAGAGGGAGTGTGTGCAACAAGTGGTTGTGCAGGACTAGACACAACAGCGTGACCTTGGTCTACACGTGTCTATTAGGGAGTAGCTCATGGAGAACTGGGGCAAGTCCATGGTGGCAAGCTCCCCCATTGCACATGGACACCTCAGACTAGCCACGAAAAACAAGAAATAAAACAAGAGTGCATGTATGCACAAAAGCACTGGCTTTGGCTTATGAAGCTCTATTGAAAAGAAATTTAAGGACAATTTCTGCATCAATTTAAAAAACAAGATGAATTTCATTCATGTGGCCTACACACAGAGAGAGCAAGGGGGGGGGGGAGGGCTTGCCTAGAGCGAAGAAGAAGAAGAGAGAGAGAGAGAGAGAGAGAGAGAACTTGGAGAGGGAGAAGAAGGGGAAGAGAGAGAGAGAGAGAGAGAGAGAACTCGGCGAGGGAGTGGAGAGAAAAGAAGAAGAAGAGAGAGAGAGAGAGAGAGAGAGAGAGAGAAAAGAAGAAGAAGAAGAGAGAGAGAGAGAGAGAGAAGACAAAGGGGGGAGAGAGAGAGAGAGAGAGAGTAAGTAGGCCAAAGAAGACTAAGTCACTAAATGCATGCATTGAAAGCCCCTTACAAGGAGCATACTTATGCTCCTTGGACCAATCACTTAAAATAAAAAGAAACGTGAACCCGTGCTTTGCATGGGCAAAGATGCATGACTATCCTCAACCACTCCCCATCTGAGGGTGGATCTTTGATTCTTAAATTTTGGCTAAGTCTTAAACCATGGCTCTGAGACCTTCCATCTCCTCCTTTCATTCCATTAACCTTCCATCTCCTCCTTCCTCCTAAAGGTGACCTTCCATCTCCTCCATTCCATTGACCATCTATCTCCTCCTTGCCCCTAAAGCTGGCTCTTGTCTTTCCACCTCCTCCCCAAAGCCTGCCTCTTGTCTTTCCACCTCCTCTCCCCTCCAAGCCTCCATGTCTGTACTGAACCCGTGCTTTGCACAAGCAAAGATGCATGACCATCCTCACCCACTCCCCATCTGAAGGTGGATCTTTGATTCTTAAATTTTGGCTAAGTCTTAACCCATGGCTATGAGACCTTCCATCTCCTCCTTCCTCCCGAAGGTGACCTTCCATCTCCTTCATTCCATTAACCTTCTATCTCGTCCTTGCCCCTAAAGCTGTCTCTTATCTTACCACCTCCTCCCCAAAGCCTCCCCAAAGACTCCCTCTTGTCTTTCCACCTCCTCCTCCCTCCAAGTCTCCATCTAAAAGCTCCTTGTTTGTGAGACACATGGCAAGCTCTTCTCCTCCAAGCTACGATGTGTACTCTTCTTTTTGCCTACCCTCTAAGTAGCCTTAGCAATTATGTAATTTGGACAAAGCACAAATTAGGCATTTCTTGAATTTTTGAAAGTGCATTTTTCCTATTGGCTCTTCTTCATTGGACTTGAATGCAAACTTTAAAGTGGTTGACTTTCTCTCTCTCTCTCTCTCTCTCACCTCTCTCTCTTTGTCTTCTCTCTCTCTCTCTCTCTCTCTCTCTCTCTCTCTCTCTCGTTCTTCCCTTCTTTATCTCCTCAAGTCTTCTTACACACGATCTCCAACTTTTCTCCCCAAGCCCCCCCTTTTCTCTCTCTCTCTCTCTCCTCTTTATCTCCTTTATATTAAATAAAATATATTTTTTTGTGCACAAAAAAGAAAATGATATTACTCATCACTTCCAAGATGGCATCTCTATATATCCGAGTCTTCCTCCACACCATTTTGGGTGGATTCCTTTCTATTTTACTTTTTTATCTTGGGTATCATTCTTAGTGGATTCCTTTTTGTTTACTTTTTTGATCTTGGGTATCATTCGCCTTTTTTTATGTTGTCCATGGTTAATAGGTTAAAGAAAAGATGTCTATAATAAACACGGAAAAGATCCAGTACAGCAGGCCCTATCCTTGCTCTTTCCGTCCCTAAAGCCTCGCCTGCTGTCTCTTTTCAAGCTTGCAAGACTTTTGGCCTTGGCGATGGCGATGGCGATGGCGATGAGCCAGAGCCCCTTCCTCCTGCTCCTCATTGCTCTCGCCTTCGTTTGGAAATGCCTCTGCTACCTCCTCCGATACCGACGCTCCAAGCTCTTAGCCCGCTTGCACCCCTCCCACGATCACCACACCCTCGTCCTCCACACCATCTTCGTTGAGTTCCCCTTCCTCTCACGAAAAGCCCTCGAGTTCGCCCTCTTCCGGACCTACGCCATCCCCCGGATCTCTCGCGTCCTTCAAAAGACTGGCCAGCTCGCACAGAATGCCTCCAGACGCTACGACGATACGGATATCTTGCTCCAAGAATTGTTGCTCCACCATGTCGACGGAGACCGAGGCTCGCTTGCCCTCCGTCGTCTGAATTTCCTCCACTCTCACTACTCTATTAACAACTCGGAGTATCTCTATGTCCTCTCCATCTTCGTCTTACTGCCTATGGAATGGGCCACCCTGTAAGTCCTGCCTATGGAATGGGCCACCCTAACGTTGGCTTAGGAGAGAAGGGAAATAAATTATTCAATATTTATCAATTGATCCATTAATTATTTCAAATATTTTGAATGCAAGAAAGGTCTCTTTCAAGAGTCTTTCAATCAATAAGTTGGAAAGAGATTAATATTTATGTGCCAAATCACAAAGTTTGATTTCTCTCTCTCTCTCTCTCTCTCTCTCTCTCTCTCTCTCTCTCTCTCTCTCTCTCTCTCTCTCTCTATATATATATATATATATATATATATGTATGCATGCATGCATGCATGCATGCATGTGTGTGTGTGTGTGTGTGTGTGTGTGTGTGTGTGTGTGTTTTGCAAGACTAATTTGATAGACTTTCTTTCACTTGCACAGACGAGAAAAATGTAAAGTATCAAAGACATGACATTTTAGATGGCAAAATGCATTTCACACAAGAAGTTAAGGATCAACATATTTGAAAATATTTTACTATAATGCATAAGGTACTGAATGAGCTCCACTCATCTACATAATGCATTTCACACAAGAAGCTAAGGACCAACATATTTAAAAAGATTTTACTATTATGCATAAAATACTGAAGGAGCTCCACTCACCTGCATAATCCATCCACAAAAAAGATAGGTTAGAACAAGAACCTTTTATTGTGGGACTACAACGCAGAGCTCCACTTGTTTATTGATATCAAAATATCAAATGTAATTACAAATCAAATGAAATTAATATATCTTTAGCAAGAGGTACACTATGGCAAAACTCAATGTTTGAGTCATCATCTTCAAGATGTTCCAAAAGAAGTCAACACACCATGAAGTTATTTAATGAAAAACTTTCCAACATGTAGGTGAAACCCTACTAAAAAATCAAGCGGTGGGCAAATTGCAAAAAGTTTGTAGAATGCATAATTGTGCAAAAAAGTTTTGCTTTGATAGGTCATAGCAAGAATCACTTTATTGAAGAGGGGAGTCTACATACCTATCACCATCCAACAAGAAAGATAGGTGACAACTAGCTTAAACTTCAACTGGAAATACATGTGTCATAAACACCCCTCCCTTGTTATCGAGGTCATAATAAAAATTAATACTTAGCCACAAAGCCATCAAGCTTACCGTAACCATATGAGTGTTAAGTAGAATGGAGTGAACACGAGTGAGTTTTAGGATTATAAAGAGTGAAAATTTGGACCATTGCAAGAAGAGGGTGTGAGTAGAAAGAGTGAGGGAAAGGGGGAATTTGATGGAGGGAGGTTTTGAGATATATATAAGGTAACGAGGGTAAGGGGGGGTAAAGGAGTAATAGATTAAAAGAAGTTTCATGAAAGAGAAATTCCATTTTTAATCGTAAGCTCATAGGGGAGGGTATGAAAATTTTAGACAAATAGAATTTATAGAAAAAGGGATTAGAGAGGATAAAATAGATCTTATTAATAGAATTTTTAAAGAGCACTATAAAGACGAAATGTAAGAAAAAGTTAGGTGAAGGTGCTGAAAAAGGCTTTTAGGGCAAAAGGATTTTTTAAAATATTATGGAAAAAAAATATCGATTCTTAAAATGTAGTCAAAGAGAGGTAAGAAGGGCGACAAGTCAAAAAGAAGTAAGAAGGTCAACAAGTTTTTTAGGTGAAAAAGATTCTTTAAAATATTTTGGAAAAAAAAACTTATGGGTTGGTAAAACGTAGTAAAAAAGAGGTAAGAAGGATGACAAGTCACAATGGAGAGGCTAATAAAAACAAATAGTATGTAGTGAAAGAAGAATAGGTAGAAATAAGGGTCACGGGGGAGAGAAATTGCATAAAAAATAGCTTTAAAAAAGGTTTTAAGAGGGAGGCACACGGGGAGGAGGCGCAGGGGAAAACATGTATGGGGGGGGGAGGACAAGTAGAATAAGCTATTAAGAGAGTTATAAAAGAATAAAGGGGAGGTTCAGGATTTAAAGAGTTAGGGAGGTGTGAATGGGGAAAATGGGAGAAATATTAAAAAGCCACGTGGAGGAAGGAAAGGAAGGGAATTTGCATGGACATGAATACGTGGAGGAAGAGGAAGAATTATATACCTAAGAAACCATGAGGTGAGGTGGCAACGGTGGAGAGAGCTGATGAAGGTGGCAAAGGGAGGAAGAGTAGACAAGACTAGTGGGAAATTGAGGAGAGGTATATGTTAGGAGTCGGTAGGAGAGGTAGAGTGAACTTTGATCGGAATCATGTAGAGAGCTGTGGGTAGCGTGATGGAGAGAAATGAGTAGTTGGTAGGTAGGGCAGAGAAATGTTTAGGAACACATTGATAATAGTAGATAGTGGATGGGTTAGAGATAAATAGTAGTGGGTAGCGATAGCGAACCTGAGAGCGATGAGTAGTAGTAGATAGTAGCTATCAAGCAGTAGCAATGGTAGCATAGGGGCATAGCGCTAGGCAAAGGAGGGGAGCTAGGTAGGAAGCAAAGAAGGGGAGAATAAATTGGAGAGCAGTCAGTTTTGGTGATGTCGGTGCAGGAGGAAAATGAAAGGTCTGGTAAGGGGAATGAAAAGATAGTCATGAGAGAAGATGAGCAGTCGAGGAGAAGCGACAAGGGGGGGTAGGTTAGAGAGACTAGTTGGGTTAACTTGCGAAGGTATAGTTATCGAGTAGGTTAGGGAGGGCATTATGGAGAGGTGTATTTGCCAAAAGGTCCCGCCACTTTGTGTAGAGGCCCAAAAGGTCCCCCCCAAAAGTGGAGGGACTCCTATCCAAAAGGTTTCCTACAAAACAGGTCCGATCACGGAGGTACCTACAGATTGTGTAGAGACCAATATCTCTCAATGGAATGAAGCTCCCACTCTTTGGGGTTCAATGTTCAAGATCACT
Organism: Dipteris shenzhenensis; assembly: GCF_047967505.1. Taxonomy (NCBI): domain Eukaryota; kingdom Viridiplantae; phylum Streptophyta; class Polypodiopsida; order Gleicheniales; family Dipteridaceae; genus Dipteris; species Dipteris shenzhenensis. The sequence continues at coordinate 18,526,229 of NC_141626.1, forward strand.
ATTGTGTTCATGTGATTGATCTCCATTGCGTCCATGCTCTCTTACACTATCATGTTCTAGCATGCCCTTACCCTTGCACTCCCTACCCTTGTACTCCCCCTCCTCCTCCTTCCTTCTCCGTCTCCTCCTCCCTCCTCCTCCCTCTTGCTCCACCCTCTTCCTCCATCCTCCTCCCTCCTCCTCCACCCTCCTTCTCCCTCCTCCTCCTCCCTCCTCCCTCCTCCTCCCTCTTCCTCCACCCTCCTGCACCCTGCTCCCTCCTCCTCCACCCTCCTCCTCCTCCCTCCTCCTCCCTCCTCCTTCTCCTCCTTCTCCCTCTCCTCCTCCCTTCTCCTTCCTCCTCCCTCCTCCCCTCCTCCCTCCTCCTCCCACCTCCCTCCTCCTCCTTCTTCCTCTCTCCTCCCTCTTCCTCCTCCTTCCTTGTCCCTCCTCCTCAACCGTTACCACCCCTCGAAACCATGAAGGAGACTAGCTCTCCACTCCTCAACCTTGGACTCCTCTGAACCCTGGAACTCCTTGAGAGCTCTCTCAACCCTGTCCCCTTTCCAAACCTTGAAATCCCCTTCTCAACCCTTGAACTCCAGTGGAGATGAGAGCCTCCATCAATCGAATTGATCGAGCCCTCTTTCTCACCCACGTGCGCATGAGATCTACTTTCCACGCTTTAGCCTATGCCTCTCACTGGAACATGACTTGAGGACCTATGCTACACTTGTGAACACCTATGCTACAATGAGCAACGACATGACTGTAGGTGACCAACACCCTTAGAACCTGCACTTGGGAAAAATAGTGACAACATTTTGGCACCGCTGCCGAGGTGGTTAGCACCTGAAGCAAAAGCGGAGCACATGTTTGCATGTGTGAAAAAGAACCCACTTCAAAAAAGCATTCAAGATACATCCCTCAATGCAAAGGAGTGAAAAAATGCTTCCAAATTGTGCAAAAGGATAATGTTGACTTACATAATCACATTAATACACTAAACACTCAAAATTAATCGTTAAACCCCCACACCCTGTAAAAGTAATACCAACCACCCTCACTTCTTTCCCCACACTTTTGCAAGCCACTTCCTTCTCCAAATTCCATTAAGCCTCCATATTTTCCATCTATCTCTATTTTTTGTTCTCCAACTTCCGTCCACCATTTCCACCACTACCACCACCACTTTTTTCGTCAAACCCCCCTCCACCACTTTTTCGGTCACCCCCCCTTCCATCTCCATCTCCACCTCCCATCATCTTCCTCCCCACCACCTCCACTTTTTCTACCCACTCCCATCTCCCCCACTCAAGGTAACCATCCTTTCCCCCTCCACCATCTCTCTACCTCTCTCTACACCCCCATCACCCTCCACTCGACCATCTCTCTACCTCTCTCTACACCCCTATCTCCCCTTTTCCCCCTGCCCCTCCACATCCCTTCCCCCCCTCCAACTCCACCCCCCCTGCTCTCCTCCACCCCCCCTCCACCTCCACCTCCTCCCCCCCCCCCCCTCCCCTCCCTCCCCCGTCCACCTCCACCTCCACCTTCACCCCCTCCACCTCCACCTCCACCCCCTCCCCCCCCAACCCACCCCCTCCTCGACCCCCCCCCTCCACCCCCCCTCGCTCCCCTCTCTCCTAACTAAAGGCCCTAGGGGCCTCTAAGGCTACCAACGAGTGGCAAAAAACACCCAGCGACGGTGCTCACACAAGAGCGAC